>NC_138779.1:196503624-196803624 GCF_965119305.1 Pelophylax lessonae | reverse complement strand
AGACTGGTTGTACGTTGTCCTCCAGGTGATCGACCAATCAACTTGGGTACCTTCAGCCTGGCCATACACAGTTTAAATCTGCATCTCAAATGAAGCAATCCCATTTACATATAACACTCCATAAAGGAGAATTGAGGGGCTTATCAGGTCTGCGTCAAAAATTAACAGCCACACCCAATCAGACAGCTCGTGTTAAAAGGGACCTGAAAAGCAATCTGCATGGCTTGCTTTTCCAAGCATTGGCTAGTTTAGTGAGCCTGGACTAATAACAGTCACTGTAATGCTACCCATACTGCTGTCCTTTTAACATGGTGACAAAAGTTGATACCTATGCTACATGTGTGTAAAGTTACTTGCACCCTGCTAAATGGACAGCAATAAGGTTGTAAATACAGTGACTGCCTGTCCCCCCTGATGGCGGCCCTGGGTGTGTCATGAAAGGCCAATTGAGAAAATGGCTATATCATGTAGAGGAAATCACCAGTGTGGGGCAACCTATGTCATGGAGGTAGATTTGGACATCGATGTATATGTATCACCAGAAATGGAATTCTTTGTTCTACAATATCTCAAAGACGACCTAGCATGTTATTTGAAGACTGTACTATTTTGGACATACTTGGACTCAAACATACACTGCTCTTTCCACAGCTCCTCCTCCTCTGGGGGTATGATAAAGTTTATACGCATCTTCACCAAAAGCACAAGATGATGTGTCGTCTCCGGATGAGGCTGCAGCGGAGATTTCAGTTTCTGCCTGAGATAGTGGATCTGCAGCGGGCCTGGAGTGATGCCAAAAGGCGCTCACCCAGGCTCCTGCTAAAGGCTGTGGAGCAAATCTCCGGTAAGTAAAAATATACATTACATGTGACCAGATAGGTTACAATTTTTTGGGTAGGTGGACATGTGTTTAGCTATGCAACAACACTAATACCAACACCCCCCCCCCCCCTCCCTCTCGCTCCTACCTTTCCTACCTCCATCAAGTGTCTCTTCACAACCTTTAATACTACTATGTACATTCGTATTTTTTATGTTTTTTTTTTTCTTCTGCTTCTAGCCAAAGCGGACGGACGGCACCCTCTTGTGCTTTTGGTGAAGAAGGGGAGGAGGAGGACGGCCACACTCCAATATGCAGTCAGAGGCAGCGAGCCATTTGAGCAGCTGAAAATTGTGGATCGTAAGTAGAAAATAAAAATGTTAGAAATTTCTAATCTCTAATCACATTTTACAGAGCCCCCTTTACATCGGAGTCTCCAGACTTACTACACTGTAAGAGGGAAGTGTGAAGACTCTGATATAAGGAGAGTTTGGGAACCATTATTTGAGGGGGGAAGCTGGGGACTCTGGTGTAAAAGGGAACTCTGTGTTCCCCAAAGCTCCCCCATACATCTGAGCTTACAGAGACCCTCTTACACTTCCCTTCCTCAGTCCACCACAGTCAAGGGCACAACAAGTCCCACTGCAGAAGGCTACCTGCTTGGACTTGTAATCCTCTCTGTAGGGGAATGAGGAAATACTGCCTGCTATGCTAAGACTTGTAGTGCCCTCTGTTAGGGACTAAGGATTCCTCAGTCCTCAACATTCTAGGGCACTATAAGTCTCAGCATAGTGGGCTGTCATACCTCAGTCCCTCACAGCTCGGGTCAAAAACAACACAGTTAAACATCTAAAGGACAACTCCAAACAAAACTACCAATAATGGACAGAGTCCATATGCTCTATAATGTCAAAGACCCGCTACCACTCACCTTCCACCTCTGGTGCTGTCATTGTGTAGGGCAAAGGGCTCCATCTACACCATGTTTGGCTTTCATGTCAGATAGGCAGGACTTGCTCAGCTCCACTCTCTTCCTTGGCAATTGACTCTGGCGTCATTGTGGATCTTTCCTCCTCTAGAAAACCCCCAGGGGCCCTCTCCTTGTCCCCCAGCCACCCAGGGCCTTCTTCTCCTCCTCCTCCACCAACCATTTTCAGACTCTTCCAACTTCCCTGGGGCTACTCAACCACTTTGCATAGTGGACACAACAAATCTATGACCAGCCTGCAAAATATCAAGTCTGGGCCTGGTTACCTGTATGTTCCGGGTCCAGGGCGGAGCTCTCCTCCCAGAGCAACAACTGATGATAGCAGAGTGAGTTGACCGGCCAGTCACTTCCTACTGGTGCAGGTACACACCTACCGATTCCTCCACATCTTAGGATAACATGATCAGACGGCCAATCCCCAGGCAGAGAAGGAGGAGTAAGTGTCAGCGGACAACAGACACCTGGCAGACGCAGTGAAGGGACTGCAGCACACTGCTGCAACTTTTTGATCCGAGGATTGAAAGCAATCTTTTACTTGGGAGATTTCCCTGACTGCGCCCTTCGAAATGTTGGTGCTCCGCCACTGGCCGCAAGGCCCCTGTAGGTGCGAGGCCTTAGGCGCCCGCTTAATTTGCATGGTGCCCTCCTGTTTTAAAACATGGTCAATGCATCTCATTGGTGTAAGTGCACTTCTATGTTCTGAATTGTAGGGGCATTGAGTATGGTGCTAGCATGATGAGAGGTTACTGCCTATTTGTGTCCATAAATAATATATAATGTTTTTCTTTTATTTTAGAAACCAGTGATCAGGATGTTGCGGCTCAGCCTTCTCAGGCCCCCTGTAAGTAATGTGGATGTGCTGGTGTGTTGTGTATTAGGTCGAACTTGGAGGAATGATTGTTTGTTTTGTTTTCTTTTGTGGTTGATGTAACTTCAGCAAGAGAGGAGCCTCAGGCAGGGCCGAGTCGCCTGGATCTGGGCCAGGAACAAACTGTTGGCCAAGAAGAGGCCAATTGGTCCGACTCGGATGAGGACCTGGGCTCTCCTCAAAGGGGAAGTAAGTATTCTACATGTGTTTGTGTGTTCAATGTGTCCTGGTAAATATAAGGGCTGTAATATATATATTTTGACATTGGGGTTTTGTAGCAGCTGACATTGAGGATGTTTGTTGTGGAGGACTGGGGAAGAGGGGCCACTGCTTACCCAGTCCACTGTAACTACTACCTTCAATGTTTCCAGACTACTTTCTGTGTGCCTTTATCAAATAGCTTTTGTTCAAGGATTGTATTTGTGTCTTTGTGTTTCTAGGAGATACAACGCCATCCCCCCATGAAGGGACACCATCCCCCCATGTAGGGTCTCCCCCATCCTCCCCCACTCCAGGCTCCCCTGAACTAGTCTGTAAGTACCTAAAATTAGATTCTCACATGAATTGTGTGTGCTAGGATGATGTGTATCTAGGATAATCTAAGTTGGAGTCAAAGCAAGTGTAGTTTTGCTATATGTGACAGGAAGGTTGGTCATGAAACACTCTTGCTTAACCTTCATGTTTGAAAGGTGGTTTTGGGGAGCTTTACAGGACATGTTATCTTTTGTAAGTTATCTCAAGCCACCCTATTCTAAATTGGTGTTAGTTTCTCTACATTGGAAATGGTGTGCTTTGTACTTGTAAATTTTTAGGGGACATTGTAATTTAATCATGTCCTGATTTAGTCAACACTGAAAATGTGTGTTTGTCAATCTTTCATAAATACTCTTCCTCGGTAATGTACCACATTCCAGTTCACAATTTGTGTTCTTTTTGTGCAGTTTCTCCAGAGCCAGCCACGCCATCCACTTCAGGGGCCCCAAAAAAACCTGATGATGGTAAGTTGTGTGCTTTTCCAGTAATGTGTCTACTTAGTAAGTGGAGAAATGCTAACTGTGTATGTCCCCGCTCAGGCTTCAAGTTGTTCTAAAGGCAGCGGGTTCTTTATGTGAATGCATTCTATGAATTAGTATTCCAAGTGATAGGTGTGCATATTCCCCCTAAGACTTACTGGGACCATTTTTTACGGTCCAAATTTTTGCACTAATACTTGTCTGGAACAGACTCCCCCTCCTCCTTAACTGAGGTGACAGCATGCCAATATTGCCTCCTGATGCTGTCACTCCTAATCATTGAGACCATTGGAAGGGAGGGGGGCAAGGCTGGCTCACAGCCTAGTGCCTGAACAGGCACAGGGTGCTTGGCTTCATCTCATGTGCCTCCATAGCAAGCTGCCTGCTGTGGGGTCAAACAACAGGAGGGAGGTGCCTAGAGGTGTGTACAGGGGCCATGTAAAAAGGAGGATTGTTATTTCTCTTGTCCCCAAAAACCTAGAGAGTGTAAGTCTAACCTGATTAGTTTTCCGCAGCCCTCCCAAAATGATATGTTTCCAACACTTAGAACAGGCAGGGCTGAGGCACCAAAAACATCAGAAAAACACAATCAGCACAAAAGCAGGGAGTACGTATCCTTAACGCTACAAGCTTCACCCAGAAGAATGACGCTTGCACTGTACAAATCTGCATCACCACCATATCAATGTCTAAATAAAACTTTCAGGGAAATGTGGAGGGGTAATGAGTGGGTGTTAGAGCGTTTTCATGACTGCGTAACCTACAGTTAGCGTGAGTCCATTTGTTGATAAACTTTTTCTTCTCTCTTAACACAGCTGGGATGGCGGAAAGGAGATCAGGGGAGCAGACACATCTGCTCCGTCCAGAACTGGCCCTCAAAATTCCTAAGGGTGAGTCTCTACTATGTGTCAGGTTCAATCTATAGACAGTAAGAGGGAGAGAGAACGCTCCACAGATTCCAATGGTGATAGAGATAAATGTGTGCACATGTATAGTGTTGACCAATTGAACCCAAAACACCTTACATTCTTCAAAATGATTGCTTGTGTTTACATGCAGAAAAGCATTTTACTTAGCTTTGGTGGAACTGCTACTAACATTCCAAGCCATCTTATGTAACCTTTTGAACAATTTGCTGTGAAAGTTTGAGTTTAAGGTTTACAACAGCAATTTAGCATATTTGCTTCAGAGTGTTGATAAAAGCCAACCAATAGACTCCTAAGCATATTTGTTGAGGCACATTAATTACAATCCTTGTTTGGATCATTTTGCCTAAAACTAATTGTCATGTTTTTTTCTACCCAGGGCACACCCACCTCACCTACGAGGTCCTCCTGGATTATATGAGGTGGTGCGGAGACCGAATTCTATATTTGGAACACCTTTGTGGCGTGGATCCAGACCCTAAGGAGCCATTCGTTAGGAATGTCACACCTTTAAAAAGATCCTAGTATTTTTTTTTTGTGGTTTGTTTACTTATGTTGCACGTTGCAACACAAAGAAATGTCACATTTGTAATTGTTGCCCATTATAAACAAAAATCTAACAAAAAAATCAAAAACAGTTTAAAAAAAAACCCTTTTTTTGGGACCCAAAAAAAAAAAAAAAAAAAAAAAGCCTTGTTTTTGGCAACCAAAAAAAATATAAAAATTTATAAAAAACCCTTTTTTTGGGGACCCAAAAAAAAAAAAAAACAAAAAAAGCCTTGTTTTTGGCAACCAAAAAAAATATAAAAATTTATAAAAAACCCTTTTTTTGGGGACCCAAAAAAAAAAAAAAAAAAAAAAAAGCCTTGTTTTTGGCAACCAAAAAAAATATAAAAATTTATAAAAAACCCTTTTTTTGGGGACCCAAAAAAAAAAAAAAAAAAAAAAAAGCCTTGTTTTTGGCAACCAAAAAAAATATAAAAATTTATAAAAAACCCTTTTTTTGGGGACCCAAAAAAAAAAAAAAACAAAAAAAGCCTTGTTTTTGGCAACCAAAAAAAAAATGTTTACAAAAAAGCCTTGTTGTTTTTATGGCAACGGACAAAACCACAAATGTTTACAAATAAGCCTTGTTGTTTTTATGGCAACGGACAAAACCAAAAATGTTTACAAAAAAGCCTTGTTGTTTTTATGGCAACCGACAAAACCACAAATGTTTACAAAAAAGCCTTGTTGTTTTTATGGCAACGGACAAAACCAAAAATGTTTACAAAAAAGCCTTGTTGTTTTTATGGCAACCGACAAAACCACAAATGTTTACAAATAAGCCTTGTTGTTTTTATGGCAACGGACAAAACCAAAAATGTTTACAAAAAAGCCTTGTTGTTTTTATGGCAACGGACAAAACCAAAAATGTTTACAAAAAAGCCTTGTTGTTTTTATGGCAACGGACAAAACCACAAATGTTTACAAAAAAGCCTTGTTGTTTTTATGGCAACCGACAAAACCACAAATGTTTACAAAAAAGCCTTGTTGTTTTTGGTAACAAACTAAACCAAAAATGTTTACAAAAAAGCCTTGTTGTTTTTATGGCAACCGACAAAACCAAAAATGTTTACAAAAAAGCCTTGTTGTTTTTATGGCAACGGACAAAACCACAAATGTTTACAAAAAAGCCTTGTTGTTTTTATGGCAACCGACAAAACCACAAATGTTTACAAAAAAGCCTTGTTGTTTTTATGGCAACGGACAAAACCAAAAATGTTTACAAAAAAGCCTTGTTGTTTTTATGGCAACCGACAAAACCACAAATGTTTACAAAAAAGCCTTGTTGTTTTTATGGCAACGGACAAAACCAAAAATGTTTACAAAAAAGCCTTGTTGTTTTTATGGCAACCGACAAAACCACAAATGTTTACAAAAAAGCCTTGTTGTTTTTATGGCAACGGACAAAACCAAAAATGTTTACAAAAAAGCCTTGTTGTTTTTATGGCAACGGACAAAACCACAAATGTTTACAAAAAAGCCTTGTTGTTTTTATGGCAACCGACAAAACCACAAATGTTTACAAAAAAGCCTTGTTGTTTTTGGTAACAAACTAAACCAAAAATGTTTACAAAAAAGCCTTGTTGTTTTTATGGCAACCGACAAAACCAAAAATGTTTACAAAAAAGCCTTGTTGTTTTTATGGCAACGGACAAAACCACAAATGTTTACAAAAAAGCCTTGTTGTTTTTATGGCAACCGACAAAACCACAAATGTTTACAAAAAAGCCTTGTTGTTTTTGGTAACAAACTAAACCAAAAATGTTTACAAAAAAGCCTTGTTGTTTTTATGGCAACCGACAAAACCAAAAATGTTTACAAAAAAGCCTTGTTGTTTTTATGGCAACGGACAAAACCAAAAATGTTTACAAAAAAGCCTTGTTGTTTTTATGGCAACCGACAAAACCACAAATGTTTACAAAAAAGCCTTGTTGTTTTTATGGCAACGGACAAAACCAAAAATGTTTACAAAAATGAATTGTTTTTGTGAAAACCTTCCAAAAAATGATGTCAAAACATAAAAAATGTTTAAAATGTTTATCTAAATTAAATTTAAGTATGTTGCTCTTTGCAACACAAATGTTACATTGGCAATTTAGTTCATTCTATTATATATTGTAATATATTTTTTGTACGCTACAGTTGGTAGACACCCACATGTGTTATTAAAACATTTATTTTATTACCCAAGTTTTCTTTTTGGTGTACACATCGAATGTCTTTTGTGTTGTATTTGTTTACTTGAGTGGTGTGGTCTGTAATTGTTAGTATGTTGGCTTTGGTTTATGTTAGCCTTGAGACTTGTTTTGAAGCTACATTTGAAGGGAGACCTTTTCTTGGGTCGTTATGTGAACATTGAGTTATCTAAATTTACATGAAATCATATGTTTGGAGATCGAGAAGCACGTGTGTATAAATGCCTACATTAACCAGGGCCATTACTTGGCCACCAACACTCCTAAAAAACCAAAGAGCAAACACAAACTAATCATTTTGCATAAAATTTTATTTCATCCCCAAAAAAAGCACTATAAGAAATCATATTGTGCCACCCTCAAATTTAAAAAAAAAATGGCCCCACAAATTGGCCAATGTAACAATCATTAACAAAACCAAAAAAAAAAAAAAAAAAGAAATTAAGTTGGTGGTGGTGGTGGTGACTGAAGCAGTGTGGTGAGCAATGGAAAGGTTCCTGCCATCAAATGGTGGGCCAATAGTCCCATCTGCTCTGGGGTTAGCCTTAGAGTTCTGGTAAAGTGGCCCATTAGAATCAGATCTTGTGTCTGAGGCTGCTGCTGATGCAGGGTGTTGAACCCTGGAAATGTCCCAGACTGAAGATCTTGTGCCAATAGTCCCATCTGCTCTGTGCTCAGCCTAAGAATTTGGGTAACGTGTGCCATTACCATGAGATGGGATCGTTGCTGCTCCAAGGCTATTTGATGCTGCTGGTGGTGCAAGGGTTGTGAAGATGTGTGGGGAGTGGTGGTTGATTGGTTGTTGTGGTCCACGGTGCGGGGGCAAACGACATGTCGCATTGGTGACAAAAAAGAAGAACGGCCTGGGGAGGAGTGAAGTGATAAAGGTGTGGAGGGAATGTAGTCAGGTGGAAGGGGTACTGTGGAACCAGTGCGCATTGAGGTTGTGCAGGAGGATTGCTCATTGAGGGGTGTGGGAGTCCGAACGGAGTGTGAAGTGCTAGGAGTGGCTACAGGAGGAATTGTCCCATCCCCAGCTGCCTGACAAGTGGCCAACACTGGCATTACCCTCCCACTACCACAACCTGCAGTGGCAGGTGAGTGAGATGTTTGGGAGGGCTCTGCCAATGGGGCATCTTCAGATCCAAACAGGCATTGGCGTGTGGCCAGCACCTGAGTGTCAACACTTTGCCGATCCCGTTGATGCTGGTCTGCTAAACTTACCAAGCTGTTACGCATATCCTGTTGAACCTGTAACATATCCTGGTGAACCTGTACCATTGTTGCTACAGATTCCTGTATGAGCCCGAGCAGACGTACTGCCTCAGTAGATTGCTGAGTACGCCTCCTTAACTCATTTTGGACCTGATACTCATCAAGCAGCCTCTCGGCTACATCCAGCATAGATGGACGAAGTTGGGTAGGTGACAATCCCTCTGCATCTAAGGCTACCTGAAAGCAGAAGAAATAGACCAAATCATTATCAAACATCATGACTAAATATTTCAGATTAGTTTGACAACTTAACACCCCAAGCAGAACGTTGAAAAGTTTGATGTGCTTCTAATGAGTACTTGTTCATTGTAAGATTATCCAAGCTAGCAACACTTCTGATAATGGGTACATATTATATTGGTAGGACTAATATGACAAAGGCAAAAAAGATTCAACATGAAGGTGTTCCCAATTAACCCTGGTGTGGTAGGTTGTTTATGCTTTTGGTAAATCTGTTACTACACCAATGACTTTATACATCTACGTATGTTGTCTAAAATCTTGCCATCAATCGGCTAGAGGACAACCCAACCAAACGATACCCATGAATTTGGACCTGGAAAATCAAAGACGGGCCGGACTTTAAAGATCCTGGATGTTTTTGGAACATTAGTGGCACACCAAATTATAACATAATTCCCTGATGTTCAAGATAGAACTCTTGTTGTGCTGGTGCATCGTCAGAATGTCATAGCACTAATTTAACACACACAATGTAAGCCACATCTAGTCCAAAATCAATGCTACCATTGAAATGTTACATGTGCACCTTGTTCCCTTATATCACATACCACAGCACTGGATGCAGAATCGTCGCCAGCTCCTGATCCAACTCCAGCTGCAACGTCAAGAGGGGCCTGATGTTCTTTTAAAAAAAAAAAAAAAAAACATGTTTAGTACATAACCTTAGTCAGTAATGATTATGGCCAGATTGCCCTCCTAGCTTCATGAATGAAGCATTGAGGCCAAACATTCAAAAGTGCTTTCCTGGGCTCATAGGACACTTGCTAAACCCTCCCAAAGGTTAAGAAGGCTTGGTCTGCCTACTAATGACGGCACCCATTAATGCTGTCAACTGTGTTTTGCAGGGTAAACATCTAAAAGGCAACACTCTTTCCTAAGAAAAAACATGTGTGTTAATGGGGTTAATAAGATTCAAAAAAACATTATTTGACTAGACATACCAACACCTTCCTCCAGGCCTAGCTGCACTGGGTGTGTTCCCTGCTGCGGATCTTCTGTAAAGGACATAGCAATATGAGCTATCTTGGCCAAAAAAAAACATCTACATTGTTTGGCACAGTATGATATTGGACCTACCAGGAGGAGGGTCAGCACTGATGTCAACACCTGTGAGTCCGTCTGGTTCGCCAAGCTGCATGGGCTGTGGAGGGGCTGAGATCCGTGCTACAGATGAACAAATTGCAGGTTGGGGAAAACAAAAAAAGGACAATTGGAAGGGCAAGTATCACATTCTCTTAATGTCACACATAGGATAGTAGTTAATCTTTTCCAAACAACTCACACAATTGACATCCAAGATAATATCCTACCTCGGTGCAAAGCATCCGAATCTAAGTCCTCTCTGGGAAAGATGGTATCGGGTCCTATGATGTTCAAGAAAGGTAATTGATAATCCCAGAGAGAACTTCGTGCACGTTCATCCAGCCGACCTTGACGGTCATAAAGACCCTCCGCAGCCCATGCAATTAGCTTCTTCCGAACGGACCCACAGATGTCATTGACCTTCTTCCGCACACTGTCACGGTGGCGAGGTGCTTCACCCAGTGCATTTACAGCATCCCGGATTTCATCCCACAATCTGTTCTTCTCTGTTACTGAGTAAGACGCGGCCCTGGTCCCATGTATCGCCTGATATCTGGCCATATAGGCGTGGACCAGGGCACAGCACTGATTGTGGGTGAAACGGGGAAGCCGGGTTAATGTGGACAAGCTGACTCTGGTGGACGGACCCGCTCCAGGACTACTGTCAGAAGAGCCAGCTTGTCCACTTGGTGTGTTAACACCTCCCCCGGCTTCCTCCTCCGGGATGGGGATGGTGGACTCCCTCATGGATACAGCTGGAGCCTCCCTCACACCAGAGCCAGACGATCTGCCCACCCTGCCCCCCCTGCCCCCCCTGGCCCCCCTGGCCCCCCTGGCCCTTCTCATCCTTCCAGTGGGTGGGGCCATGGGAGCACGAGGTGGGCAGAGAATCTGGCTGTCCAGCAGCAGCAAAGAGCCCCAAACTCCTAAATCTGAAATGACAAAAGAGAAAACAGAAAAAACAGGATTTGCAGATTGCTCTTCATATACAGTATAATTAGTGAACAGTTACAGAACACACTTACCTAATGGCACAAACAGACTTGGTCGTGGTGGTGGTGGTAGTAGTGGGCAAAGAGCAGAAGAGGCTGCAAAGAAAAGGAAAAAAAAAAACACATAAGAAAACGCATATGGGTACAAATCACACGAGGCCCTCCAAACACTTACCTAATGGCACAAACACGGTGGTGGTGGTGGTGGTGGCAAAAAAAGCAGAAGAGGTTGCAAAGAAATGTAAAAAAAAAACACATAAGAAAACGCATAGGGGTACAAATCACACGAGGCCCTCCAAACACTTACCTAATGGCACAAACACAGTGGTGGTGGTGGTGGTGGTGGTGGCAAAGAGCAGAAGAGGCTGCAAAGAAATGTAAAAAAAAAACACATAAGAAAACGCATAGGGGTACAAATCACACGAGGCCCTCCAAACACTTACCTAATGGCACAAACACAGTGGTGGTGGTGGTGGTGGTGGTGGTGGTGGTGGTGGTGGTGGTGTTAAAGAGCAGAAGAGGCTGCAAAGAAATGTAAAAAAAAAACACATAAGAAAACTCATAGGGGTACAAATCACACGAGGCCCTCCAAACACTTACCTAATGGCACAAACACAGTGGTGGTGGTGGTGGTGGTGGTGGCAAAGAGCAGAAGAGGCTGCAAAGAAATGTAAAAAAAAAACACATAAGAAAACGCATAGGGGTACAAATCACACGAGGCCCTCCAAACACTTACCTAATGGCACAAACACAGTGGTGGTGGTGGTGGTGGTGGTGGTGGTGGTGGTGGTGGTGGTGGTGGTGGCAAAGAGCAGAAGAGGCTGCAAAGAAATGTAAAAAAAAAACACATAAGAAAACTCATAGGGGTACAAATCACACGAGGCCCTCCAAACACTTACCTAATGGCACAAACACAGTGGTGGTGGTGGTGGTGGTGGTGGCAAAGAGCAGAAGAGGCTGCAAAGAAATGTAAAAAAAAAACACATAAGAAAACGCATAGGGGTACAAATCACACGAGGCCCTCCAAACACTTACCTAATGGCACAAACACAGTGGTGGTGGTGGTGGTGGTGGTGGCAAAGAGCAGAAGAGGCTGCAAAGAAATGTACAAAAAATACACATAAGAAAACTCATAGGGGTACAAATCACACGAGGCCCTCCAAACACTTACCTAATGGCACAAACACAGTGGTGGTGGTGGTGGTGGTGGTGGTGTTAAAGAGCAGAAGAGGCTGCAAAGAAATGTAAAAAAAAAACACATAAGAAAACGCATAGGGGTACAAATCACACGAGGCCCTCCAAACACTTACCTAATGTCACAAACACAGTGGTGGTGGTGGTGGTGGTGGTGTAATCCTTTATAGGCAAAAGGAGGCTGCAAACATTAAACATACATGAGAAATCGCATGACCTACATACGTGCACATAATAAATTACAGTTATCAGGAAAGCAAAAATGGTGTCTTTGGAAGCTGGGAAGGTAAGGGGGCAGGTTTAGATGCCAAATCTAGACTGCACACCTTTAACAAACATGAGAAAACACATGTCCAAACCACATGCACATGGGGCCAACTGCCAATGATTAAAAGACACTTGAGGGGTTCCCAAGCTATTGTGGGTTGGAGGGGATTCACCATAGACAACTTAAGCACACCCAAGATAAGTACAAATTGTCTCCTTCCTTTTTTTTGGGAGAGAGAGATACAATTGTCTTACCTCCAGATAATGTAGGTTGTGGGTCACAGGGTCTTGCTAGCACATAAGAAACATCGATCTATAACATCCAGCAGCCATATTGGCCATGTGCTCCTTTTATAGCTGGCTCACAGGTGTGATAATTAGCGGCCGTTTCTATATATATCTGCGCATTCGCGAATTTGCGCGTTCAAAATGGAGGACGATATCCCAGACGCATTAGATGGTGCAATGCTGGCATTTATTGGTGCCTTGTTTGAGGAGGCCCTGGCACAGGAGGCAGCAGAAGGTGGGGAAGCTGCAGCAGCAGCAGCAGCAGCACCTTCAGCAGCAGCACCTCCAGTCCGTGTGCCCTTACCTCGCCAGCCACGCATTTTTGCTCCAAGGATCTATTTGGACAAGCTGCGGGATTCTGATGTCAGGAGGAAGTTCCGGCTCGAGCGAGGAACTATTCTACACCTCTACCAGCTCATAGCAGAGAAAATTGACCCGGACACACAGCGCGGCCATGCGGTGCCCGGCATGGCCAGATTGCTGGCCACTTTGTATATTTTAGGGCGTGGCAGCTTCCAAGCCACTTCGGGAAGTATCATGGGCATTAGCCAGCCCACAGTTTCAAGGGTGTTCATGTTGGTCATTAATGCCATAGTGGATATAGTGCCCAATTTTATCCACTGGCCACAGAATGAAAATGAGTGGAATGAAGTCAAGTTGGGTTTCTACCGGCGGGCACACATGCCGCAAATCCTAGGGGCAATCGATGGCACCCACATAGCCATTAGGCCCCCAAGGAGCCACGAAAGTGAATACCGGAACCGCAAGCAGTACCACTCTGTGAACGTCCAATTAGTGTGTGACGCCAAACAGCGCATCATGAGTGTCAACACTGGTCACCCAGGGTCGTGCCATGATTCCAGTATGTTAAGAACAAGTACTCTGTATGAGGTGTTTGAAAGTGGACAAATGCCCGAAGGGTGGCTTATTGGTAAAGTATTTTGTCTTAACAACATAAACTGTAAGATTACATAGACATAGGAATAAGCTACATCGGTGTACACCCTGATTTAAGCAAAGCCTACCTAAAATGGATGTGTTATTAGTTGTCAGGCTGTTCACACACAACCAGATCAGCAGCTTAGCAGCTCACAAAAGAAAGATTTGCAAAGTTGTCTTTGAGTCCAATGAAGGTGGTTAACCAATGTGTAAATGGTGTCCTCTAGCCACCCAAAGAAAACCTACAAATGATTCCAATGGTATTGCCATATCCCCAAAGTACTTTGCATAAGTGAGTCAATATTGGTTTCCTCACTCTAGTTGCAGATATATTCCAGAAGTAAGACCTAGGCTAATGTAATAGGAACAGAATAGGGGCCAAGTTGTAACTTGCAAGAGAAACCCACCACTTTGTGTGTCCTTTTTCCCATTTGTATTAGTGATTTAGGCAGTTAGACAGAGTTGAGATGTTTCATATGATTTTTTGCAAACAGACGAGCAGGTTGTTTAGTAAAATGCCTAATTGTCTCCCATTTTGAGGAGTCATCTAAAGTCACATGATATGAATAACTAATGTATATTTTTCTTATTTTTCAGGGGATGCTGGTTACCCGCAGCTGACGTGGCTGATGGCTCCAATCAGGTACCCCCAGGGCCCAGCAGAGAGGAATTACAACAGGGCCTTGCGGAGAAGCCGGAGTATCATTGAGTTGACCATAGGTCTTCTCAAGTCCCGGTTTCTCTGCTTGGCCCGGCCTGGGGGTGAACTCCTGTACTCTCCTACAAAGGCTTCCAAGATCATCCTGGCGTGCTGCGTGTTGCACAACATGTGCGTTGCCCGGGATGATTCTTGGGAGCTGACGGAGGAGAGGGAGCCAGAGGTCCGTCAGCCGGCGGCCCCCAGGCGGCGGAGCACCGCTGCCGGTATGGCCACCCGGAATACCCTGGTTGCTAGCCACTTTACATGTAAGTACTGTAACCGGTCAAGATAGGGCATGTGTATTAATTAGCTAGTTAGCAGAGGTGCCACTCACAGGGAGACAGAGGGTGATTATCATCTGCCAATGACACTTGCCATTGTAGATAAAGTGTAGTCAACATTGGTAAAATTGTGTTACTTGAGCAAAAACATGCACCTCTAACCATAAACATGTTGGTATTGTGAATAGTGTAAAGGGCTGAGAAGAGCTGGCAGGTGTTTATTTGTGTCTATGCCACCTGTGTAGTTATTGATAACATGAACGGCTGCTTGGTATCTTATGGTGTTGTAATTTTCCAGAACATCAACATCTTGGAATCATGGCACGTACCATGGGAAGCCTGTGGTGATGGGCTGTCTGGCGTCACAGGTGTGTATTCAAATGTTTACATTAATGATTTCTGGTTTGTGTAAGTTGGCATAAAATGTGTTATTTCACTCGTGATGTCGAAATTAAATGAAGTTCAGAATGAAGCAAACAGGCATTAAGATGTGATTTTCATTATGAAATGTCTTATCCTTTGTTTTATTTTTCCAGGAGTGGTACTGCTTGCGGGTGTAGGTGGTAGAAACCCACCTTGATGGACTCCACTCATTTTCTTTTGTGGTCAGTGGATATTTGGTAAGGCACATGGCCAATGACCAACATGAACACCCTGGAACTTCGAAAGTGGCTTGGAAGCTGCCCAGCAACCTTGCCATGCCTGTCCCCTATGAGCTGGTAGAGGTGCAGAATGGATTCTGAACTCTGCCGGAAGTTGTGGAAGACATCAGAATCCCGTAGCCATGGAGCAAAGATCGTGGTCTGGCGCTGTAAAGGCACACGGACTGGAGAGTGACAATATTCTTTTGCTGCATCCCTCCTTCTGCTGTCATTCTCAAATAAATAAATACATTAGAATTGAACATGTGTTTTTTTGTTTTGTGTGGGTGCCTACAGACAAAAGGGCCATCCACACTGTAAGATTTAGAGAAGACTTTATCCTTCCGATTGACATTTTCTATGTAGTGCAAGGGCCTGCCTGATTGCATCCAAATTGAAAGTGTTGAGGTTTGAGCTTCTATTATATGGTTTGGTTAAGTCTACAGGAAAAAGTCTAGACAAATTGTTAGTGTATGGCCCATTAAGCTGCCAAGGCCGGAGTTTTGCACTTTGCATGCTGCTTGTACTGGTGATGTGAGGGGTTGTAATGTAGAGTAGGGATGTGACAGTGTTGTGTTGAGGTGTGAGGCAAATGTAGTGTTGGACTATGAGGGCCTGTGTTGTTGAAATATGGAGAGAGTCCAATATCAGACACCTATGTTTATTGGTCAAGAAATTGTAAGAACCATGGTAAATATGTAAAGAATTGCATCTCGATAAAACTAGGACCACACTCATAAAATCAAAATTGTGTTGTTTCCATTGATGTGCTTGAAATTTGGGTAGGACACCCCCCTCCCCCCCCAAATTCAAGATAGTTTAAAAAAACTGTTTAAAAAAATGAGAGTGAAAAGAGATCCCAAGTGTAGTGATGTGATTTGAACCCATGACGTTGTGAACTGCAGTGAAGTTGCAAAGCACTTAGCTATTGTGCAGAATAAAGCTGTATGGTGGAAAAAATGGAGTGTGTTAAGGCTAAAAAGCACATATAGCTAAAGAACTAAACATTGTATGGAATGTGGGAAGAAGACCATGGTAAAATTGTGAGGTTTCATCTTGCCCTGAAGTAGGGTAGGGGTTTGGTCACTTGCCTTTGGTACTTTCCTTCATAAGATCGATTCGACACACAGACAAGATCAAAAAAACACTTAAAATGGTGTAAGCTTGCAAGCGCTTCTGAGTGTAACATTATTTAGCAATATATATGATGTAATCCGTTCCATTTTAGCAATATAAACAAAAAAAGAAAATAAAAAAAGTAGGTGGAGATGGTAAGCCTCGAACCTACAGCAGAGGGAGATGAATTACAGACATGTGATGTGTGCACTAATCCACTAGCCCACATCGCTATGTGAAACTGCTATAAGCAGGAAGACATAAGTTTGCGAATTGGCGAAGCCGCGATCGTAAGTGAATCCCGCTGACGGCGGAATTCATTATTGCTGTTTTACTCGCCAATTCGCCGCAGCGCCAGTTAATTGATTTGATCTTCGAAACTGAAACACGTCATAGATGTTTGAAGCTGCAGTTTCTTTAAATCCGGCCCTATATCTGGTCTCCCACAGTACACAGAACATGGAAATGCAATAGTTTTAGTAAATATAAACTGGGGGCGTGGCCTGGCGCAGCATGTGAGAGGACGTGTGTGAGAGGAGCTCCGCCGGACCGATATCCTTTACCGCTAATCCTGCAGCCCTTCGGGCACGATAATCCTTCCTTCACCTCCCGCACACCCGCGACACTGACCTCCGCATGTCTCCGCCGAAGAAAGGCTCTGAAGCCGCGGCAAAACTGGCTGCATTCCGGAGGCTGGAGAAGGAGGCCCCGATCCAAGATGGCGCCGGCCCGTCGCTTGTGGTGGAAGAGCCTGAGAGCCCTGCTACATCCAAGGTTTTGGAAGCGATTGCCACTTGCCAGACCATGCTGACAACTAAAATCGAGGAGGTGAAGGTAGATATATCTTTGATGCGTCAGGATATGCAGAAGCTAAGGGACAGAGTTGGTGAGGCTGAACACAGAATTAGCGAGGTGGAAGACTCCCTCCCCCCATTGCAAAGCTCCTCAGACAGGCTGCAGCAACAAGTACACCTTATCCTCCAAAAACAAGATGACATGGAGAATAGGCTGCGCCGCTGTAACCTGCGGTTCATTGGCCTCCCGGAGGGCTCTGAAGGTGCAGACCCCTCATCCTATTTGGAACAATTGCTCATTCAGACATATGGCAGAGAATCCTTTTCACCCACTTTTGTTGTGGAACGTGCACATCGCCTCTCAGGGCGTCCCCCCCCTCAGGGTGCACCCCCCCGCACGTTCATCGCTAAATTCCTGAACTATCGGGACAGAGATGCCATATTGCGCCTGGCCAGAGTTAAGGGGAACATTCCATTTGGAAATCACAAAATAGCGATTTTCCCCGACTTCTCTGCTGAGGTCCAGAGGCGCCGCAAGAGCTTTTTGGAGGTCAAACGCAGACTGCGTATCAAGAATATCAAATACTCTATGTTGTATCCGGCCCGTCTTAGAGTAGAGGGTGAGGACCGAGCCCGCTTCTTTGAGGATCCGGAAGCCGCCATCTCCTGGTTAGAAGGACTGGAAGCTAGAGCCTGACCACCTTGCCCTGGCGACTTCATGATACTTTCTCCCTGATTGCCTGTACCTTAAGCTGCTGCAGGGGTGGAGGGGGGGTTTTGTAGATCCTGCGGAACTCAAGACTTTGCATCCCCCTCCCCCCCCCCCCCTCATTTCCCTGCACAAATGCTCCTGTGTTTGACCGGCGGAGCGCCCTAGCTCCACAGATGGAACTGACTTTTCTGTTCTCTTCCTATGGATTTCCACCTGCCCATAGGTTTTGCTACCCAGCGGTACACCTGTTGGTTTTCGCCCCCTACACCCGCTAAGGCGTGTGTTTGTGCCCAACTCCCCTGTTGCCCCCTGCGACTTCTGCTGGACCTGGGCCCCCGGGCCCCCTTGCTTGTCCTAATTGTATTTTGCTGTATTTTTGCTGAATACCCTGGGGGTCCCTGGCCTCCTGATCTTGCTCTTTACCAGTCGCATGTGGGCCTGTTCTGGTTGAGGCACTTGTTTGGGAACATGCCCGCACATGTTGGGGTTGGTGCAGGGCAGGGAGGGGGGATTGGGGTATTACCATTGTTTACGGTTTATATTTGGTACAATCTCTATACTGTTTCTGTTCCATGCACATTGACCTCAAGTAATAATTATCTGCTCTTCTGCTGCCGTTTATTACTGCTAGTGTATGACCGTGGACTTGTTAGTTCTGTGGCCTTATTGCCTGAGATCCTGGGAGCCTCCGCTCCACGCTCCGTATTACCCCTGCCATGGCCGCATTGAAATTGTTGACGTGGAATGTCAGGGGTATGCGCGATAAGATTAAACGGACGGCTGTCTTTAATGTTCTACGCCGTGTACGGGCTGATATTATAGTTCTGGTGGAGACACATTTGGAGGGCCGTGTACAACAGTCTCTCAAACGGCCCTGGGTTGGCTGGGTGCAGCACTCTGCTTATAGCTCGCACTCCAGGGGTGTGGCGCTACTGGTGGCCAAATCGGTACATTTCCAGCTCCTAGGATCTCAGGTCGACCCAATGGGTAGATATGTTTTTCTCAAAACGTCAGTCTATGGGGAATTGATGCTGCTGATGGCTTTCTATGTGCCCCCCCCTTACTCTGCTGTGGTTATTATGGAGGGACTGGCGTTTATGGCACAGAACCCGGGGGCCCCGGTGATCTGGCTGGGTGACTTTAACAATGTGATGGACTCGGGTCTGGATAGATCCGGTGGCGCCTCCCAGGCGCCGCCGGGGTCGTCCCCGACCAGGTTCTCCCGATTGTTGGAGAGCTTTGGTTTGGCCGACTCTTGGCGCAGCAAATACCCCGCTCAGCGTGCGTACTCCTGTTTTTCGGCTGCACACCATTCTATGTCACGCATTGATCTGATATTGCTGTCTCGAACCCTGCTCCCCAGGTTACTGACGGCAGGCTTCGCCCCACGGACTCTGTCTGATCACTGCCCTTATTGGATACTGTTGTCCTTGCCCTGCAATAGACCTCCCCCGGCCTGGCGCCTGAATCCCGCCTGGCTCCCCTTGGTGTCTGATGGTAACGACATTGAGGGGACCTGGACACAATTCTTCTCTGATAATGAGGGCACTGCCTCCCCGGCTGCGGTGTGGGAGGCATTTAAACTGTTCGCCAGATCCACTATGATTTCCAAAATCAAGGCTGTTAGAGCGCGGGCTGCTGAGGAGATCTCCAGGGCAACGACAAATCTAATTGAAGCTGAACAGGCCTTTATGGCGGACCCGACTCCGGCACATGAATCCCAGTATAAATTGACCTCTAAAGTCCTTTCCCAACTTGACTATGAGAAGGCGAAATCTAAGATGTTTTTTCAGAAGCAGAATCTGTTTGCACATGGTGAGCGGGCGGGGAAACTCCTCGCATATTTAGTTCATTGTGAGGATAGACCCCCGGTAGTTATTACTTTGAAGGATGACCTGGGTAATGAGATCACTGATCCTGCTGCGGTGACACAGTGTTTCCGATCATTTTTTAGTACACTTTACACCTCTAGGGCTCCCGCTGACTGCACTGACATGCATGACTTTCTGGACTCTATTGACTTTCCCACTTTGACACCCGACCAGTTGGCGACCCTCGAGGCACCCATCTCTGTGGAAGAGATTGCAGCAGCCGTGTCCAAGTTCCCTAGATCTAAGGCCCCCGGCCTGGACGGCCTCCCGATTGAATTTTTCTCCCAATATTCGGAACTCCTTTCTCCTAAATTATTGGCTTTGTTTCAATCTCTATTCAAAGATGCAACCCTGCCCCCTTCTATGCGTGAGGCGCTAATTGTGCTCATTCCCAAGCCGGGCAAGGATGTACACGCCCCAGAGTCTTACCGTCCCATCTCTTTGCTCCCAGTAGACACTAAAATCCTTGCGAAAATTTTATCCCTCCGTCTTAACAAGGTGATCCTTTCACTCATACACTCGGACCAGGCCGGGTTCATGCCTGGGAGGAACACCTCATTTAACCTTTGCCGGTTATTTATGAATCTCCAGGCACAGCACGACGGAATGGGTGGCAGGGTGGTGGTCTCATTGGACACGGCTAAAGCATTTGACTCGGTAGAGTGGCCATTTCTATGGACCTGCCTGGACCGATACGGCTTTGGACCTAATTTTATTAAGTGGGTCAAACTTCTATATAGCGCCCCGGTAGCTAGGGTCCTGGCAAATGGCTGGCAGTCGACCGCCTTCCCTTTATCCCGTGGCACTCGTCAGGGGTGCCCCCTCTCCCCCCTGCTATATGCCCTGGCCGCGGAACCCCTGGCGATGGCCATTAGAGCACATCCCGGGATTCGAGGCCTACGTAGGGGACCGCTGGAGGAGAAGATCAGCATGTATGCGGATGACACTTTGTTATATTTGGAAGACTCTAGAGAATCCCTACTCACGGCCCTTTCTTTAATTGAACGGTATGGACGATTCTCCGGTTTTCAGATAAACTGGGATAAGTCACAAATTCTCCCGCTTGACGAGAGCCCGCAGGCGATCGCCCCCGCAAACCCGGCCTTACAATGTGTATCCCGCATTAAATACTTAGGGATTCTAGTGACAGCTAACTCAGCAGATTATGTCCCGGATAACGTTCAACCCTTGTTCCCTCTGCTTAAGGCTAAAATTCAAGTATGGTCCAAATTACCTCTGGGAGTGATGGGTAGAGTCAATTTAATTAAAATGATTCTCCTTCCCAAAATACTTTATGTTGTATGGCACTCTCCTATTTACCTGCCACTCAAGCTGTTTAAGCAGATGGAATCACTCCTCAAGACCTTTGTTTGGGGTGCTAACCGGCACAAGATCTCCTGGCGCAAACTCAAGAATCCTACAAATCTAGGGGGATTGGCCCTGCCGGATTTTAATCTGTACTATCTGGCAGCTCAGTTGTCCCAGTTCTTTCACATAGATAAAACGGATAGAGAACGCTTCTTGACCCTGCTCTGCCCTGGGTGGGCTCATCCCCTCGGGGACCCCCTCCTAGTTATCCTTAGGGGCGTCAGGGGCTCGCCGGAGCCCCTGTGCCCCAGATCTCTTCTATACCACTATTGTCGGATCTGGGAGGTGGTAGCGTCCAGGCTTCGGTGCCCTCCATTTCACACATTCACCCCTCTGTGGCATAATAGTACATTGCGTGAGTTCCTTTCCATCCCTGACCTGTCAGTATGGAGCGGGAGGGGTATTCTTCTCCTTAGCCATATCTCCACGACCACTGGTCTGCGGTCTTACGAGACCTTGCAAGACCAGTTTGCGCTCCAGGGCCCCATGCACTACAGATACTTACAGCTCTCCCATGCCTATAGATCTCAATTCCCTGACGGCCCTCCTGAGCTAGAATCGGTTACCACCCTTGCGATTGTTAAAAGTACAGAACCCAGTCACCTTATTTCCATGTTCTATTCTGAACTTCACACACCTTCCTCGACCACTTTGGCTTTTGCACTTAAGACCCGCTGGGAGCGCAGTGTGGGGGCCATGGAGGATGAGGAATGGGAGGATGCCCTGGAGACGTGCCGCAGAGTGTCGCCAAAACTGTCGGATCGCCTAACCCAGACCTTTATAATACACCAGGCTTATCTCACCCCACTTAGACTGTCCAAATATCACCCTGACTTGGTCCCTTCTTGTCCTATGTGCGGAGACCCTGATGCTTCCTTCTTTCATCTATTGTGGAGCTGTCCCCAACTACAGACTCTATGGCAACAAGTAGTCACATTTCTGCATGACAAGATGGGGTCTCCTCTACAACTCTCCCCTAAGGAGTGTCTCCTGGGGGTCTACCCGGATGGAGAGATGCCCAAATCCACTGTCATATTTCTTCAGGAAACTTTGTTTGTAGCACGTAAATTGATAGCCAGGAGGTGGATGAGACCTACTCCTCCTACTCTAGGATTGTGGATTAAGGAAATTAATAGTGTCATCCCATTTCATAAACTTTTATATAAACATAGGGGGTGCCCTCAGAAGTTCAACAAGATTTGGGACAAATGGGTGCAGTGCCCTGATACGGCTCAGTAATGCAGTGGGTAACTACTTTATGCTGACCGCCCCTGTTAAACCAATATTTTCTGTTCGAGTGTTGGGCCGACGGGGAGTCTCTGACTACTGCCTTATTTTTACTATGTCTGTTCTGTTTCTCGGTGTTAATCACTTTGTATATTTGTATTTTTGTACCCCAATGTGTTATGTATCTGATCGCAGTTTCAATGCAGGGTTTATTTTTGTATTGTACCAAAAGTTTCAATAAACCTCACTGTTTTAAAAAAAAAAAAAAAAGTAAATATAAACTGCTAAATACCTTTTCTCATCAGCAGTATATAGCAGTCTTGTGAACTCTTATCAGTGCCTGAGTAAAGCTTTTAGGAGGAGTTTTCATTCTACTCTGACTGTTCTATGAGGCTGAAGGACTCCTGACCCTCTGTCTGGACAGTGCTGATTGGCCCTGTGCCAATCACATGCACCCTTCCACAAAAAAAAAAAAAAAAAAAAAAACTCGCTAGCAATACTCACCAAACTGAGCATGTGCAGAGGCTCTATACTATTAGGAGATGGATTGATGATCCCCATGATTAAGCCCTGGGGACAGGAACTGCGCATGCCACAGCCATATTTTTTACTGGCAACTATTTTCTCTCACTGGCATGAGAAGTGGCTTTCCTGACTGCAGACATTTGCACTGATAATCAGTGCATTGATAATCAGTGCAGTCCCATCAGAAATGCCTGCCAGTGCCTACCAGTGATGCCAATCAGTGCCCATCAGTGCTACCTTTCAGTGCCCATCAGTGATGCCTGTCAGTGCCTCCCCATCAGTGCCGCCTATCACCGCTATCAGTGCCGCCCATTAGCGCCGCTGATCAATGCTGTTCATCAGTGCCGCCCATTAGTGCCGCTTATCACTGCTGTCTATCAGTGCTGCTTATCAGTGCCCATTATTGCCACCTATCAGTGCCCATAAAGGCTGCCCATCAGTGCTGCATGTTAGTGCCTCCCCATCAGTGCCATCTCATCAGCGCAGTCTATCAGTGCCACCTCATCAGTGCAGTCTATTAGTGCCTGTCAGTGCAGCCTTATCAGCACACATTAGTGAAGGAAAAAAAATTACTTATATACAATATTTTGTAACAAAGAAAAACTTTTGTGTCAAAATTTTCAGTCTTTTTTTTTTGTTTGTTTAGCAAAACAAACTCAGTGGTGATTAAAAACCACCAAAAGAAAACTCTGTCTAAAAAAAAATAATTATAAAAACTAGTTTGGGTACAGTGTTGCATGACCGCGCAATTGTCGTTCAAAGTGCAACAGCGCTGAAAATTGGCCTGGGCAGGAAGGAGGTGAGAGTGCTCAGTATTATTAAATCACATTGCTGATTGCAATTTGCACTTGTTTGTAGCCTAAATTCTGAACTTGACCACTTGCCGACCGCCCGCCACAGATATACTGAGGCAGGCTGGCTCGACTGCGCGTACCGCTGTACCTGTACGGCCGTTTGCGGGAGCGCTCCTGGGGGCGTGTGCGTGCCGCCGGAGGTGCACGCCCACCCCCCAATAGGAAGCGGGGAAGCTGATCCACGAGACCGGTGGCAGCGATTGCCGCCAGGCACCTGCGATTGCTCCCCGCTGAGAGAGAATGACGGTCATCTGTTGTTCTGTCTGGAATGAACACACAGCTCCTGTGTTCTTCCTATTTAGGATCACAGGTCTCTGTGTTGATTCCACAAGTCCCTCCCCCACACAGTTAGAAAGCACCCCCTAGGCCCACACCCAACACTTTGATCACCACTGTGTTAACCCCTTCCCTGTAACTCTTACAGTAACCGTGCATGTTTTTAAACACTGATTACAATAGTAATGTCACTGCCCCCCCCAAAAGTGTCAAAAATGTCAGTTAGGGGTCCGATCTGTCCGCCGCAATGTCGCAGTCCCGCTAAAAATCGCAGATCATCGCCATAACTAGTAAAAAAATAAATAAAAATGACATAAATCTTTCCTCTAGTTTGTAGACGCAATAACTTTTGCGCAAACCAATCAAAATACGCTTATTGGGATTTTTTTTACCAAAAATATGTAGAATACAAATTAGCCTAGAAGGATGAAAAAATTTCATTTTTTAATTTTTTCTGGGAATGTTATATAGCAGAAAGTGAAAAACCTATATTTTTTTCCCCAGAATTGTCGCTCTTTTTTTTGTTTATGGCGCAAAAAATAAAAAAAAAAAAATCGCACAGGTGATCAAATACCACCAAAAGAAAGCTCTATTTGTGGGCAAAAAAGGACATCAATTGTATTTGGGTACAGCGTTGCACGACCGCGCAATTTTCCATTAAAATAACGCAGTGCCGAATCACAAAAAATGGCCTGGCCATTAATGGGGCAAATCCTTCCGGTCTAGAAATGGTTAAAGCTGTCATTTTTGTAACTTTTGGAAATGCCAGTAAATTTTGGGTGCCGTGTCAGTAAATTTCACTGTCACAAGTTAGCCTATAGTTTTGTCTGTATATTCTTACCTCCTTGCTGCAGTGCTTCTGTTTTGCCTCCCTTCACATGTGGTGTTTGGGCTTCTCTGTTTCCTATGGGCGTCGCCTGCTCCACTGTGGGTTATATCCTGTTCCTGTCAATTACTTCCTGGGTCACCTCCCTGTTTGCTTCCCTATATATACACATGCTCAGTGGACTGTTCCTTGCTTGAGCGACTTCACTGTTCTCTGAGCTCCCATCCGTGTATCCCTTGGCTATTGTATCTGATCTCCTGTGTACCGACCCGGCTTTGTTTCTCCGTCTTCGTTTGTCTGCTGCCTGTCCTGACCTCTTGTCTCTTGGATCTCCTATAGTCTCCTGTTTACCCTGCACACGCCAGCGGTCTCTACATTCTCAGCTGGGCCTACCTGGGGGCCGCGACCTGGTTCCAGTCTGCTGCAAGTCCATCCCCACCATCAGGGGCCCTGGTGAAGAAGCAGGCTGGGGCTTAGACTCCGTGCCCTGGGGAATCCTGAGCTGGGGATCTATAAGGGCTCACTACCACAGACCCGTTGACATTCACTCTGGTAGTTTGCCAACACTGGTATGGAGGCTGGAAATACTAGGTCGCTGACTGTCATGAGCATACAAGGGCTTCAGCACTTTCCACGTCATTATCTTGCAATATGTCAACAGATTAGGACTTCTGACCTCATTAGGACTCTCCTGGTTCTGCAGGCTTGTTCCAGACCTCAGAAAGCTTTGAAGCCAGAGATAGCCAAGCAAATTAGCATTTTCAGAAGGAGTTCAGCCATGGCAACTTATCTGTTGCCCTCAGTACAAGGTTTTGCTTAAGAGACAGACAGAGGAGAGATTGGGATGTCTCATCTGTCAGCCGCCTGCTTGGTATCCTGTTTTAGCCCTAGGCTACCGGGATTTTAGCAAAGCCTGCTGACTCTGAGTGTGCGGTGTGAGAGCTCGGGGGAGAGATACCTGTTATAAACAACAGCTCGTGCCTGCCTTCTTCAATAAGGCCAATGGCACACAACCTGCCCGCAGGGGAGACCCCCTTGTCTTCTGTAGTATGTCTACATGTCCTATATACGCTTCCCAGACTGAGGAGCTCTCAAGTCCTACTAAAGCACAGCAGGGAATCTGCAATCACAACAGCAGATGACGACGGCGGAGCGGCTGGAAATGCGCTACGACAAACACCATTGTAATCTTTTTAACGCCGCACCCCAGGCAGATGTAATAGCAAAACCATTTCAACTATGCACAATAACTGTGCAAAAGTTTTTATCGCAGGTGTGAAGAAATGCTGTAAAGTAAGAGTGCTTTCAAAAATAGAAATTTCATTTATGCCTCGTTTCCACTGAGTGGTACGGTTCAATACGGTACGGTTTGGAACGGTAAACCTTGCGTTTCCACTGCCAATAGTACCCTTTCATGATAGGCGTGGTGTAGCAGGAAAGCTGTGATAGACGATTCTCTGTCAACCAATCAAAGTTCTGCAGAGTGTAGCTCCACCCTGATGGTACGGTACTAATGTGCTTGGTACCCCAATGAAAGGGTCCCAAAAAAGTGGTACGGTACAGTTCGGAATTAGGGTACCATTTACAATGGAAATGGCAAAAATAGCGTACCGTACCGAACCATACCGCTCAGTGGAAACGAGCCATAAGAGGTGCACCAAAAAGAAAATTTTGATGCTGAAACCGAAACCAAAAATTCAGGATTTCCCCCATATAGGAGGCAGTCTTTGGTTTATGGCCACTGGCTGAGTTTGGATGGGGATCATCATCTGTTTTCTGTCTGTAAGGAAGTCTCTGGTCTGTACTGGACATCTACCTCTCTCTGACTGCCTCATTGTCTGGTCCTGTCTTAAGGGGACTTTTTTCTTACCTATGGGATTACCAGAAATGTATAGTAACTAAGTAGAACTACTTCACTACTGTACTTAATTACCGAAAGGCGGTATCTGTACTTTCTTAAGAGTAGAATTTTTTTCTCCTACTTCCACTTTTACTTCACTACATTTTTTCAATGATTTCATTACTTCTACTCCAATATTTTTTTTTTGTGCTGCATAGTTACTCGTTACAATTATAAAAATTACCACTGCCAGAACAGTAGATGGCAGGTTTCATGAAGCTCAAAACATGTGTATTATCAGTGCATACGAAAATAAATGCTACTGTATGTATAAATAAAAGCTGCATTTGAAATAATAAAAAACAATATGATGTTCAAACTTTTGACTTCTTTCTTTAATAACTACATAACACAGTACTTGTACTTTTACTTTCAGTACTTGAGTAGCAAAATTAAAAAATAAAACTACTTGCAATACTTAAGTACAAAAAATGTTGAATACTTTAGTCACTTTTTGATCGAGCACTTCCACTTCTACTCAAGTCACTTTTTGATCGAGCACTTGTACTTTTAATCAAGTATGGGTTTCGAGTACTTTATACAACTCTGGGGATTACCTATAGGATACCCATAAAGGCTTGGGATATGTACTAACAGGCTGGATTAACCACCCATCTTTCTTTATATTTGAGGATATATAGTAAAACAGCTGTGGCCACGATACTTGATGGATGATGTATTGCCTTTATATCTTCGAGTTTAAAATTAAACAACGGGTGGTGTCATTTCCTGCTGGATGTTCAGAGGGGTCAGGATTTGTGTGTTTTTTCCTCTATCCATATTGCCTTCCTGGATTTCGGGAGTCCTATTTTAGCTGGAGGAGTTGTGAGGGATGTTTCTTCCACATTGAGTGTACCCTGATCTTGCTGGCGATTGTTTGACCACTCTGTAAAAGGAAGGTCAGACTATCTGGTAAGGAGTTTCGGCTGTCACCATTGGGAGGATTTGCCTTTTTTTTCCTTACTGCACACACTGGTGATTGGACAATCTGGATAGATCTCCTCTTTCTCCTTCTGTTTTTGGTTGTTAAAGCGGAGTTCCGGCCTCAAATACCTTTTTTAACTAAAAATACCCCTATAATACTAATTCATCGCCCTTTACAGAACCGCTATTCTCATACTTACAAGGTGTACAGTATTGGATTTTAGTCAAAATCTTACTTTTAAAAATGCTGTCTGGGCGCGGCCATCTTAGACGTGGGCATCTGAAGCCACAGTGTAATCTGCTGTGTCCATCTTCCTGATTCCAGGGAGTGTTCTGGGAGTTCTTCCTGATTCCAGCCTCCTGGGAGTGATGACAAACAGCTCCCAGGATGCAATGCAAAGGCGGAAGTGATGTCAGTGGCCGTGGCCACAGAGGGGGGGGGGGGAGGAAGTACAATCAAAAATGCCCTGAAAATAAGGTAAGGGACCCCGAAACAAATTGAAAATGCCCAAATGTTGATCAGCATAGCGACCACTCCAGGAATCACTTAATTTGCTAAATAGGCCGGAACTCCACTTTAAGACTTTAGGACTCTCTTCATGTATAATTTGATGCATTTATATGTATCTAATATTGGCGCTGCTCCCACTTGATCAAAAATTCAGGATGGCCTTGGCCGAAAACCAAAACTGAAAATGACAGTACGTCATTTTCAGTAAGTGTGATGTCACCACGCTCTTCGGCCACTCTGCATTGGAACGCTGCAGCTTATGCCCTTGGATCTCGTATATGCCTTTATGCATATTTTATATGTGAGTGCACTTTTGTATCAATAAATTTAAAGTATGTTTACTGGATTACGCTATGATTCCTTGTATTCATTTTATATATGTAGCACCCTCCTAGGTAGGTGCTAGGTGAACGCATTGTTTGCTCCATCTGCTTATCAGGGTATCCCCTTTAACCATTTATCAAAAAATATGAACTCTCATTGCTGACCTCCGTCTTAAAATGCCTGGGCTGTGTTGCTGACTTACTGCTAGATACGCCGCAAGAATACTTTCAGCATACCTGTTTCGGATCAACCACTCAACGCATTGAAATATGAGGACCAGAATAACAGCCAGGCAACTGCCATTTTTTTTTTTTTTTTTTTTTTAGTAAAGGCCAGCTATGGTAAAATCCATATTTCCCTTGTGACTGGTTCTCTAGTAGTGGATTTAGTTTCTCGATGCATGTTTCACCTTTGCCATCCATCCCCTTGGCTAGGAAATGCTATAAATTATCACTTATATAATATTCTTTTAAAAAAAAAAAAAAGGTTTGGTAAACATATTAGCTAGAAATGGAAGAGTAATCTCGATGGCGGTATTGAGAAAATGAGAGCTATGCGCCTGGAACATCCGGCTGCTATCATAGGAAGTGCACTGGGTTGGTGAGATGGAAAGGGACGGTGTGCATCTACGGCACGTAACATTACTGCATAACCGCTCTCTATCATGTCAATTACAGAGAGTGATATACTGCATTGTGTACACAGATGAAAGTGCCATGCTAACAGCCGAGATTATAGCCAATTACATTCATGCTACATTCGCTCGCTCACCGCCATTAAGGTGCAGGAAAAAACTCTCGGCAATGCTTGACACAATATAGGATTAATATAGGGCTCATGTATACAGGTAAGTGCTTTCCATGTGACTCCATCAGATAAATGTTACAGAACACCTGATGTAGACTTTAACCCTTTGACCTCTGGAAGGTTTATCCCCCCCCCCTCTTCATGACCAGCCCATTTTTTGCTAGTCAGGGTTGCGCTACTTTAAATGGAAATTGCGCGGTCATGCCACACTACGCAAATTAAATTTATATCATTTTTTTTCACACAAATAGAGCTTCCCTTTGGTGGCATTTGATCACCACTTGTTTTTTTTATTTTTTATTATATAAATGAAAAAAGATTTAAAATTTTGAAAAAACAAACACACATATGTTCTACTTTCGGTTATAGAAATTGGGGGGGGGGGGGGGGGATGGGACTTTGAATGAGGTGCACGATGGGAAAGTACCTGTACCGCACAATGGGAGCGTGACGGACCGCGACTTGTCAGGGTGACAAGTCGCGGTCCAAGTCGGACTAGTGTGAATGCGGACTCACAGTCAACAGCTACCTAGTCCATACCAGGTGATTCCATATCCTGATAAAGGGGGGGGGCGATGAATGGCTCCAGGAATTCATTGGCTGATGCACCCACTATATGTTTGGAATAAAAGCACATTTTGGACCTTGGTGTGGCACTTCAGTATTTCATCCAGATCTTCTTCTATATTCTTTATGTGGCTGCCATGGCAAAATGACTGTATGGGAGAGCATGTGATCGCCATCCATGATGTTACATTGCACGTGGGAAAAAGTCACCATTCATTCTAAGCCAGTCTTTCTTCAGTCTTTTAAACTTTATAACTCAGGGAAGCCCTTAATAAGTTAAGGTGGGGGGGGGGGGGTAATTACACAGAAATTATCACTTTGCTTTAAATGGGCAAGGTGATGGGGCCAGACAAAATTTATTTTTCTGCAAGTAACATCAAGGTGCCCAATCATAACTCTCTAGAAGAGACATCACCCTGTCTTCATCCCCAGAGCATTTTAAAATGCCTAAAACTCTTGGTATTGGTGCAGAAGACACACCCCTCCCTTTTCTCTTAGCCTTGGGAGGCAAGTGCTAGGAATGCTTATGCCTTTGCAAATGCTAGCTTTGAGAAAGTCAGTGCTTGCATACGAAACTCTGAGGTCCAGCAATCCAAGCAGAGAACTTTCTCCTACCAATCCAATTAATTCTTTACTCTTGAAAAAGGTTTATTTGAAAACCCAATTGTCTCCTACCATTTGTTCTCTTTATAGCTCTGAACCCCCACATGTAATTATCTGCGAATGATTTAAGGCACATCAAAGCAAAAAGTACCATTTCTTTCAGAAAAACGGTGCATCCAACCTTCACACAGCGGTGCCCAGTGCTGGCAAAGCTGATTAATAGCCAGGCCCCACAGCACAAGTGTTCTCCCAGACTTGTATTGCAGAGAGGAGCAGGGTCTGACCACTGATTACTGAGCACTGATTAAGGAGTGGACTGCACAGTCATACTGGGACATCTTGCAGAATGTATGGTACAGGAAAGTACAGGCAAGACTAGGAAAATTGAGGATGTTAGTGCATTGTCTGTGAAGTTTCCCCATTTTATCAGGTCATGGTCATACAATGTGATTAGGGGAGAAGAGATTTAACCTTAGGCTACGCAGGGTTTTTTTTTTTTTTACAGTAAGGGCTACAAGAGTGTGGAATTCTCTACCACAAATGGTAGTTACTGCAGGGAGTATGGCTATTTTTAAAAGACTCTTGGACGTACATCTGAAGCTCTCCGTTGAAGTCCTCTGACGAAACACGTTAGGGCGGTGACTTGCGCGGTCACCTAGGCAATGGTACGCTGCACAGCCACAAGGATCGGGAGCTTCCGGAATGCTGACGAGCGATCGGGAGACCGGTAAGCGGCCGGCAGAGACCGTGGTGCCTACTTTGTTCGTTTATACGCTGTTTTTTTACCTATTGGATGTGAGTGTAATGGGTGAGGGGGGGAGAAGTCAATAAAAGTGCATGTTTTATCAAAGCAGTATTGCCCTATGTGCGATTTTTACTCCCTCCTATGCACTGCACCTCTGAGGATATCGCAGCTGTGAGCAGGTCTCACAAGGATCCGATCACTCGGATGGTCCGGAGATCACTACATAACTATACAGGCGTTATTGACAGATATATCTGGTAAGCGTGTATATTTGGGTGTTTTTGCACGCGGTGAGGTGGAGGGACATATCAAACATTCATGTTCCGCACTGGAAACATAATTCCCACTGCGATCCTGCATGAAGCCCTGTTGGTGATGGACTAGTCTTACCACGGACTTGATCTGTTTTATCTATTTATTCATTTATGAGAGATTTATGGTTTTATGAGAGACATAACATCGTAAGGTCATCATTCAGACTAAGGACTTTAGTCATAGCGCTGCTTGTGCTTATTGATTCATGATTTTAATATTTTGCGATTAATATGCACCTCTTTTAATGTTAGTGCATTGTCTGTGAAGTTTCCCCATTTTACCAGGTCATTGCCATACAATGCGATTAGAGGAGAAGAGATTTAACCTTAGGCTACACAGGGTTTTTTTTTACAGTAAGGGCTACAAGATTGTGGAATTCTCTACCACAAATGGTAGTTACTGCAGGGAGTATGGCTATTTTTAAAAGACTCTTGGACGTACATCTGAAGGATCAAAACATTCAGGGGTATGTGAGCTGATTGCGTCCACACACACCTACACAGGTTGAATTGAAAGGACTATCGTCTTTATTCAACCTCAACTACTATGTAACTATGGTATAGCTAGTAGTAGTCAAATTCAATTGCACTTTTTTCAGTAATGTTGAAGATGTTTTGAAACTTCTACAAGGCACTTCTTCAGTTCTTAGAACATGGATAAACAAAACATCTTGAACTTAAGAAGTAACTTGGATAAGTTACAAAATGACCTTAACATTAAGACCCCGTTCACACTGGGGCGACCTGGTCGCCTGCCATAGAGTAGCTGTGGACCCGTTCTAATAGGAGCGACACAAGTCGCTCCGACTTAGAAAAAGGGTCCGGAGCTTCTTTGGGGCGACCTGGAGCGACCTGCATTGACTTCAATGATATGAAGTCCGTGCCGGCCGCTCCGAGGTCGCGGTGCGAGCTGCGCACCGCGACTTCACAGGTCGCCACCGAAAGTCGGGTCGCCCCAGTGTGAATGGGGTCTTAACAACAAGTCCAGTTGAATATGATTTCTACCTGAAGAACTGAAGCAGTGGCTTGGAGACTCTTCGAACGGTCTTCAACATTACGAAACAAATCCCAACAAAATGTGACTAGCTACTACCCAAAGAACTGAAGAAGTGGCTTGGAGAAGCTACCAAACGTCTTCAATATTACAAAACAAGTCCAGTTGAATGTAATTCCTACCTGAAGAACTGAAGTGGTGGTTTGGAGAAGCTACAAAATGTCTTCAGCATTAAGGAACAAGTCCAACTGTATTTGACTATCTACTATCCAAAGAACTGAAGAAGTGGCTTAGAGAAGTTACGAAATGTCTTTGGCATTACAGAACAAGTCCAACTGTATGTGACTAACTACTACACAAAGAACTGAAGAAGTGGCTTGGAGAAGCTACAAAATGTCTTCCACATTACAGAACAGGCCCCATTAAATGTAACCAACTACTGCTAGCTATATTAGTACAATGTCGATCTGACTGCTTATCTATATCTTCAGTTGGGCTTTAAATGATGCATACCAGCAGTTACCAGTGGAAAGGCAGAGTACAAAAACGCATTGTTATGCACCTGTAGCTGGAGACATTTTCCCTAGAAGAACACATTGTTTTTGCCATAGAAACCGTTAAACTCAAGAGCTTAAAAAAAACGAAAAAAAAAAAAGACAAAAAGAAAAAGAAAGTACTTTGACTGACTCCCCCCTCATTTTGCTCCCCGTTGTTCCAGCATCTCTGGGAATTCAAGCACCCCCCCCCCTACATTATTCACATATGTAAAGTGGAGTGGGATTTCTAAAAACGGCTGCATGTGGGTAACCCAGCCCTTCCCTTTCCCCAATACTGCTGTTTCAACACTCAATCAAACTGCCTTTTGTGCACATCAATCCCAAAAAACCTTAAAAAACAACACCACCCAGATAACCCACAGCATCTAATAGGACATTCCATTTTGCTCAGCTGTACAATTGCAGGTAAGGACCTTACAGGGTCTGCATTGCCCTAGGCCTGCATGAATAAATAGAGCCTTAATTAGCTCCTGCGCATCTGTTAACGGGCTTGCCGTTGTTTCTGGTTAGAGGTTCAGGCGAAAATCTTGTTTGCAGCATATGTTGCACTTAAACTTTGGATAGGAGAAATGATTTATTAACCACCTTGGAGAATAGGCACATTGCAGTGATCACAGGAACAAAACGAGTGGGAGAATTGGAATGGTTCCATGGGACCCAGATTGTGTAGAAACATTGCACGTTTATCGTTAAAGGGGGTTTCTGCATTACACCTCAAGAAGGCTTCTCATCCAAGGATAACTATAGAAGACGACATGGCTCATTTGTGATAATAGAGAATGGCAGTTCTTGCAAACAAATTACACCGCGGTAAATGCTGTGGTATTTGGGGGTTATTGGTAAACTTAAAAGTGTATTTGCTGAAAAAAAAAGTTGTAGCTTCAATTTAAAGAGTAATGCCTCGTACACACGCACCGATTGTTGGCCGACCGATCGGCCGTCTTTTGTCCAGTGTTGTTGTGTTGGTTGAAAATGTGCTCTAGACTGCACACAAATTTTTTCGGCCAACAACAACCAACTTCAGAAGTGATGTCATGTGATGGTTGACTTTCCGTGTGTTTTTTCTTCTCTGAGCATGCCCAGTCTTGCTCATCTGATTTTTGTCTGCCGAAATCTGTACTGACTGACGAACAATCGGCCGTTCTGTTGACGGCCAACAAAAATTTTATAGCATGCACACCAGATTTTGTTCGGCCGAAAAGTCGCAGTCGGAAGCATCATACTAACAAGCCGACAATCGGCCGATCGGACGTTGGCCGAAAATTCACGGCCAACAATCGGTGCGTGTGTACGAGGCTTTAGTCTACCCAAAGGTGATATTTCAATATTTGGAATGTGCTGGAGAGTTAAATCAGCTAAAGCTTCTATCTCTTGGAAGAACTTTTTGGGGACCCTAATGACAAGAGCGTCCTAGGTCAGCGTAACTGCTGTACCCATTATAAGGGTTTCTCACTATCCCTGGAGTTGTATCTATTTTACAATATTGAGAATGGAACAGAAGGAGGTGGACCACACAATGGTGGGCTTCAACTGAGGTAGGATTACCAGCAAGTTGGGCCTCACTGGCGGAGAACCCAAGAGATGTATTAAATGGATGGGTGACTCAAACAACCAGATTGTAACTACAGCTATATTATTATTAAGTAGGCTAAGTCTTTAGTATAAATTAAAGACCTGTTCATCAGAGATTAACTATAGGCAAGAAAATTATTATTTAAAAATACTCCTCAATAACCACCAAAAAGTTCAAATCACTTTGTGTGTACCAAATACCTTTGCAAACCCAAAAGTAGCTGTGACATCAAAGTGCTGTGCATAGCCTATGCAGATAGCAGAGCTGTGGAAGGGACTGCGAAGGCTCCATCAACTACAGGATGCCTGCAGATAGGGATGGGCCCAGGTGTGTTTGGATCGTAGTCCCAACCTACCTGAGCAATTGCACCAGGAAGGTATTGCGGCACACCGCCAGTCATAGGTGCAGCTACAGGTCAAGAAATGCCTCACCGCCTATGATTGGCGGTGTGCAGTGAGGGCTGCCTGGTGGGATTGCTCAGGTAGGTACGCAGGTGAACATGCCTAAGCCCATCCCTACCTGCAGATAATTACAGGAAGGGGCTGAGACAAGACCAAACACCCTGCACAAAGAGTTACCGGTCTATAATGTAGAAGGAAAAGTTTCATAATGGAATACTGCAGATATCTTGAAGAAATATACAACACAATTCAAATAGTACACATTAGCTATTATAGTGATTTAAAGCTCGTCAGAAAAAAAAACACCAAAAACTACCCTAATTTTCTCTTCCCTATTGACTCCAATGCATTTAGCCGAAATGGTGAAACTGCATTCAAATCTGATATTTTTTTTTTTTTTTTGCTGAAATTCTGGGGAATTTAAAACTCTCCATTTGGCACATTCCTGCTGGCCACCATCTGACTTCAGTAAAGTGATTTCTTGGTTGGTTGACTGTGCTGGTTATTGTATGGGCATGGCAGCTGGCACATGTCACAAAGACATACATTTCTTTGTACAGATGTGCCGCCTCCTCCTTTCCTCCATTACAGCCTATCCCAGCTTGGACGGGCTTAGCTTCAGACGGAGGCAGAGGATTAATCCATTGCTAATTCTATCCGCGGAGTCTAATTCCTCATCTCTCCTGAGCCATCCTACATCAAAAATCACCATTTGGATAGCCATGGATTCCAGATTTTACTAATGTCGATGTCTTGAAAACTGAATGTTACTTATTCTGTACTCCTAAAAAGCGTAGGTCCATTTCTTCCCTAAGAGGCTATGGTCCATTTGTGTACCAGGACCACCTCTCTTGTTCTGACTTGTCCCTGGACAATTTTGTAAAAGATATGGAAAATCTAAATGGGTTTTTACTGCTGATTAACTATACCAGAAAGCGATTTAGCCTTATAGCCTACAGAATAAGCCCTTTGATAGTATTCAAAATTGGATGTGGAGACAGTAGCTCAGCAATTAAGTGTCCATGCAGGACAAAGCAACTGGTTGACTTAATGGCTCCACTCCCAACCTACTGCTTATAATAAGGTTCTCTGTATTCTCCCTTCCCCTATGCTGCCTTAGAGATGGGAAATACTGTATGTTCAGACTGATAACATACTGACAAGTTTCTGAAGATATACCAGACACCCTGAATGTGCTCTCCCCTGAGGAGTCGTCGTCAGGGCTTTTTTTCAGCGGGAACGCGGGGGAACGCAGTTCCGGCACCTCCAGGGCTGAATGTATGCAGGGGGTTTATTGTTGCTGAGGAGGTCTATTGTTGCTGTTGCGTGATCTGTTATTGCTGGGGGGGGGGGGGGAGGGTTGTAGGTTGCTGGGGAGTCAGTTATTGCTGGAAGAGATCTACTGTTGAGGAAGAAATCTCTAGTTTCTGGGTTCTACAGGGCATATTGATACTGGCTGCTGAGAGAACTATTGTTGCTGGGGGGGGGGCTATTGTTGCTGGGGGTATTTTGTTGTGGGGGATATAATGTTGCTAGGGGGTATATTTTGTTGCTGGGAGATCTATTTATATTGGGGGGGGGGTTGTTGCTGGCTACAGGGGATCTATTTCACTGATTTTCTTGTTATCATTACCAAACTCCAAACATTTCTTTTCACCACAAAATGATACTTGGTTCTGTATTCTCGAACAAGGCAGTACTGGGAGTTGGATAGAGGATGGAACCAAGGGATGGTGCTTGGAGGTGGGTAGAGGATGGAACCAAGGGACGGTGCTTGGAGGTCGGTATTGGGTAGAACCAGGGGTTGGTGCTCGTAGGTGGGTAGAGGGTAGAGACAAGGGGTGACTTGGAAGGGAGGAGTACCTGCACCTATTCTCTGAGAAAAAAAGCCCTGGGAGTCGTCACATACTTTTCCTGCTTTGATTCTTCCACAAGTGCATAACTGTTCGAGCAATGGGGATCCCAAAAAAGATAAAGCGCCCTTTTTGAATTTTGTATCCTTGGCTTCACACTTTTACTTCATGTTATAGCAACACACATTTATCCGTGGTGCTAAGAGTGTTGTGATGTCATTCCAAGGCATGCACAGAGTAACTCATCTGCACATACTTACTGTCAGGGAATTCATCTGGCATGCAGGAAAATGCAAGCACGTGGCATTTCCCGTAGAATAACTAGGTGCGCGCACATGCTCAGGAATGCGTGTGTGCACACGGGCTTGCGTACAGTGCATGCTGGCACCTAGACGGCCTATTTAAGGATGCCTCTACTCTCGCTAAATTGCTGACTGGTCTTTCAGCTGCTCCCTGTGCCTTGCGTTCATCCTGTGTGCTTCACTTGTTGCTGAACCGGCTTGCTCCTGACCTGATCTTGGATCCTGCTTCTGACTTGTCACCCAGTTCCTGACACTGCCTCTATTTCTGATTTCGGCTCTGCTTATGATTCGGTACCTTGCTGCCTGCCCATTGATGACCCTGGCTATTCCTGTGACTACCCTTCTGTCTGCTATCTTGACGGTCCTACTCAAGTGCCTGCAGGCTGTCTGCTATACCTGCTCTGCACACCGATGAGCACTCCTGTCTCAAGTCTGCAGAGAGCCCTGACAAGCCACATGTCCTGGATCTGCAGTGCGAATGGAGTGCCCCTTTAACCTCGGCTGGACTTCTGAGCATAGCTCCTGTTCTTGTCCTGAGAGTCCGCCAGTCTCCTTGGGACCGTATTTCCTCGTGCAAGTTTTCCTATCAACATCTGCTGGCACTCATGTTCCTCCTGTCTCTCAATACCCTATGTTCCACTCTCAGTGGGGCCTAGGCTGGAGATACAAGAGAGGCCAACCTCATCATTTCAGTTTCCCATCAGATACATGACACCAACATCTTTGCCCCAGTCCCTGGGACACTGCCACCAGACCCATGTCCCACACTTGATATGCCCACCTTCTGGGTTGCCTCATCCAAATAACACCCACAGTCTTGGTGGCCCTGCCTAAATTTTCTTGGTGTTCCCACCTCTAACTATGCAGGAACCACTCACTCAACGCCATGATCTCACCGCCAATATCCTTTTTTGAGGTACTGTGCATGCTAAATACCTCAATCAAGGGTGAGGCTGTGATCTCAGGACCTAACCCAAGACACACTATCTTCAGAGATGCAGGATGGTCCTGACACATCTGAGACAGTTGGCATCTATGTCTGAGCTACAGTGCACAGCAACGCACATGAAAGTGTGAGGTCATCCCATTTAAAATAAATGGCTGCCCTAAAACAAAATTAAACTCTGTCCATGAACTTTACCCATGTTAAATCATTCTATTGCTAGCATTGGTAAATAGATAGTAAGGTGTATTAGATTTACTTGTTTTAAATGTTTTTTTTTTACATTTGTTTAGTTGCTTCTTAGGCCAAAATTATGTCATATGTCCCAGGAGTTTTTTGGGCATTTTTGTTTCCTTTTATCTGGAGGAGGGAAGGAGGAGCACTCTCAGATAAGCACACCCTCTTGTATGCATGCCTGAGCTAAGGGCAGATGGATTCCAGGAAGTAAATGCTACATTAATCACCTGCCTTTACTCAAGATGCTTACAGCTGAAAATACTAAGTGGGGGGGGGGGGGGGGGGGAGTTAAAGTAGGCATCGACCGATTATTGGCAAAGCCGATATATCGGGGGCCGATATGCATTTTCCCCGATATATCGGAATCAGGTTACCGATATTGCCGATATTTCGGGAAAGGGCTTGTACCGGAGTGATGCCTGCAGCTAGAGGCATCACCCCAGTACCGGCGTCCATAGCCAACGGTCGGCTGTCTTGTAATTAGAAGCCACTCGGCTGTCATTACAAGGAGCGGGAGGGGATGTCCCCCCCCCGCGGCTCGCCTGGGTCTCCCGTCCCACCGGGTGACCTGGACAACTAGCCTGCGCGGCCACTGAAAACAAGACTCGATCAAAGCCGCATTCGGCTCTGATCGGGTCTCCATGTAAAAACCAGCCAATATCGGCCGATACCAATATGCGATGACCAAAATATCAGTATCGGTATCGGCAATAAAAAAAAACGATATCAGTCGATCACTAGTTTAAAGTGATTTCTCAACAAAATAAAACATGGAGATATGAATAAACAGGTGAGTTTGCTCTGAATATTAAAAATAAATTAAACAGCATTTTTAGTTTAAGTTTCACATTATTGCACTGTGCCTCAATGCACTAAAATCTATGTTGATGCCCGAGCAAATACAGAGGGGTCCTTATGCACTGGCCAGCTGTTTACTCCATTTATATATGTTCGTTGATTTGATTTAGCTAACTCTGAGCAAATTCTATTCATTAAAATGGATGGAGATAATAATGACTGGGCTATATTAGAGGATTAGCAATATTCGCCAGGTACGTTTGTAAATAATGGGAGCAGCGTTGCCAAATGTGCGTCACATCTGTTTCATTGGGCAATTATGTGGCAAATGAGGTTTAATGTTGATAAATGTGAAGTTATGCACTTGGGGGCTAAGAATATGCATGCATCATACATACTAGGTGGAGTAGAACTGGGGGAATCCATAGCGGAGAAGGATCTGGGTGTTCTGGTAGATCATAAGGTTAATAATAGCATGCAATGCCAAGCTGCAGTTTCTAAAGCAAGCAAAGTCCTTTTTTGTATTAACAGAGGCATGGACTCCAGAGAGAGAGATATAATTTTGCCCCTGTACAAATCATTAGTAAGACCTCATCTGGAATATGAAGTTCAGTTTTGGGCACCAGTTCTTAAACAGGATATCGGGGAACTGGAGAAAGTGCAGAGAAGGGCAAACAAACTGATAAGAGGCATGGAGGAGCTCAGCAATGAGAAAAGATTAGAGGAACTGAATTTATTCTCTCTTGAGAAGAGGAGATTAAGGGAGGGATATGATCACCATGTATAAATACATAAGGGGTCCATATAGTGATCTTGGTGTTGAGTTGTTCACTTTAAGGTCAACACCGAGGACAAGGGGGAACTCTTTACGCCTAGAGGAAAACAGATGTCATCTTCAAATACGGAAAGGTTTCTTCACTGTAAGAGCTGTGAAAATGTGGAATAGACTCCCTCCAGAGGTGATTCTGGCCAGCTCACTAGATTGCTTTAAAAAAGGCCTGGATTCTTTCCTAGGTGTACATAATATAAATGGGTACTAACACTTTTTTTTAGGTAAAGTTGATCCAGGGAATATCCGACTGCCTCTCGGGGGATCAGGAAGGAATTTTTTTCCCCTGCTGTAGCAAATTGGATCATGCTTTACTGGGGGGGTTTTTTTCGCCTTCCTCTGGATCAACTGCGGGTATAGGATTGTGTATATGGGATTGTATGGTTGGGTTTTCAGTACTGTTTTTTTTTTTTTACTAACTATGTAACTATACAACCATCTAGGAAGACGCCCTTGCGTTTTTTTTTTTTTTTTTTACGGAACGGGTTGTTGTTTTTTTGGATATTCGTTGCTATGCCAAGTGATCAGTTCCAATGTAAATTCAGCCAAAAGTGAACACTAAGCCTTGAAATATACAGTGGGTACGGAAAGTATTCAGACCCCCTTAAATTTTTCACTCTTTGTTATATTGCAGCCATTTGCTAAAATCATTTAAGTTCATTCTTCTTCCTCATGAATGTACACATAGCACCCCATACTGACAGAAAAACACAGAATTGTTGACATTGTTGCAGATTTATTAAAAAAGAAAAACTGAAATATCACATGGTCCTAAGTATTCAGACCCTTTGCTGTGACACTCATATATTTAACTCAGGTGCTTTCCATTTCTTCTGATCATCCTTGAGATGGTTCTACACCTTCATTTGAGTCCAGCTGTGTTTGATTATACTGATTGGACTTGATTAGGAAAGCCACACACCTGTCTATATAAGACCTTCCAGATCACAATGCATGTCAGAGCAAATGAGAATCATGAGGTCAAAGGAACTGCCTGAAGAGCTCAGAGACAGAATTGTGGCAAGGCACAGATCTGGCCAAGGTTACAAAAAGATTTCTGCTGCACTTAAGGTTCCTAAGAGCACAGTGGCCTCCATAACCCTCAAATGGAAGACGTTTGGGACGACCAGAACCCTTCCTAGAGCTGGCCGTCCGGCCAAACTGAGCTATCGGGGGAGAAGAGCCTTGGTGAGAGAGGTAAAGAAGAACCCAAAGATCACTGTGGCTGAGCTCCAGAGATGCAGTCAGGAGATGGGAGAAAGTTGTAGAAAGTCAACCATCACTGCAGCCCTCCACCAGTCGGGGCTTTATGGCAGAGTGGCTCGACGGAAGCCTCTCCTCAGTGTAAGACACATGAAAGCCCGAATAGAGTTTGCTAAAAAACACCTGAAGGACTCCAAGATGGTGAGAAATAAGATTCTCTGGTCTGATGAGACCAAAATAGAACTTTTTGGCCTTAATTCTAAGCGGTATGTGTGGAGAAAACCAGGCACTGCTCATCACCTGTCCAATACAGTCCCAACAGTGAAGCATGGTGGTGGCAGCATCATGCTGTGGGGGTGTTTTTCTGCTGCAGGGACAGGACGACTGGTTGCAATCGAGGGAAAGATGAATGCGGCCAAGTACAGGGATATCCTGGACAAAAACCTTCTCCAGAGTGCTCTGGACCTCAGACTGGGCCGAAGGTTTACCTTCCAACAAGACAATGACCCTAAGCACACAGCTAAAATAACGAAGGAGTGGCTTCACAACAACTCCGTGACTGTTCTTGAATGGCCCAGCCAGAGCCCTGACTTAAACCCAATTGAGCATCTCTGGAGAGACCTAAAAATGTCTGTCCACCAACGTTTACCATCCAACCTGACAGAACTGGAGAGGATCTGCAAGGAGGAATGGCAGAGGATCCCCAAATCCAGGTGTGAAAGACTTGTTGCATCTTTCCCAAAAAGACTCCTGGCTGTATTAGATCAAAAGGTGGCTTCTACTAAATACTGAGCAAAGGGTCTGAATACTTAGGACCATGTGATATTTCAGTTTTTCTTTTTTAATAAATCTGCAACAATGTCAACAATTCTGTGTTTTTCTGTCAGTATGGGGTGCTATGTGTACATTCATGAGGAAGAAGAATGAACTTAAATGATTTTAGCAAATGGCTGCAATATAACAAAGAGTGAAAAATTTAAGGGGGTCTGAATACTTTCCGTACCCACTGTATAAGGAGCACACCCTAACTGCCCAGAACTTCAGTTTTTAACCAGGTATCGCTATAGAGCAGTGGTACCCAACCCCAATCTTCAAGTACCCCAAAACAGGTAAGTTGGGTTGGACCTTTCTACAATCCAACTTTATTGCCTACCTCTGACCCTGTGGGTTCACATCACCTGGCTCACAAGGTTTTCTCTGAATTCTTGCAGCAGGGGTTTAAAGAGAGCTAGTCAGTAAAACTGGAGATGAGAAAGAGAAAATCATTCCGGTTTCCCTAAGGCAGCCCCTGCTATACAGATGTACAAAAGAGCCAGGCCTTAACGGAGAAGGCTGCGTATGAATAATGTAAGGGAGCTGACTATACTGGTTGTCTGTATCTATCCTTTGCTGCCCGCTCACCCCCCTCTGCCCTGTCCTTCTCATCCATCTTCCTTTAATTTTCTTTTCTAAACTCTCCCATTTTCTCACTCTTCTTTATCTAATTCCGCTCTCTTCTCCCAGCATCTCCACCATCTTTCTTCTCTCCGTTTCCTCGGACCCCCCCTCCCCCCACATTACCCTTCCATTTCATTCTCTTATAATCTCATTTTCCCTCAGTGGTTCCTTTCATCTTCCTGTCTGTATCCAGCTCATTGCTCTTCTCCCCTCCATATAGGAGCTTTCATCTGTCCTCTTCACCCGGTCCGTGCTCCCCCCTCCTCCCGCTACACCTGTTGCTTAGGATCAGATACTTGACTCTGCAGGACCCGGAGAGAGAAGTCTAAAAAGGTTTAATTTTTTTTCACCTCCAGAAAGCTTATGTTAAAGGGTCTATCTATCCGTAACCTTTATTATTAGTATTGGATAGATGCCGAGCTGAGTCATTCATCCGCTTCTTACATCCCTCAGGAACTCAAGTCTAACCATAATTGCTGGATCTTCATTTTTGCATAATTAAGTACCACATCTTTGCTATGTACTGTTTATGTACTGAACATAATCCTCCTACATCGGTTTCCTTTGGTATCCTTAGTGAGAGAAGCACTAAGGGTGCCCACTTGGGCCAGGAAAGAGTGCTATGTGTACTGGAAAAACATAGGAGAGAAGTAAAGGGTTCATCTTTTTTTTTTTACTGCAGATCAGTTTCTCAACTAGGGTTCCTTCACGGGTTGCTAGGTGTTCCTGGAGCAATGAGCAGTTTCTGCCTTTCAGATAAGTTCCATTCGACACCATTGATCTTTTTAGCTATCTGGAAGGGGGTAATTCTTCCCAATGACAAGTGTAAGGCGTAACTAGAACCTTCAGGGCCCCGGTGCAAGAAACCATGAAGGGCCCCCGGACCCCTGGCTGGGGCCCTTCCCTTCAAGCCTGGGGCTCTCCCACTGATCCTGGGGCCCTTTACTCTTGTTGCGGGACCCTTTCACAAGATCTGCAGTGCTCCCCCTTCCTGCCATCTTGGGGCCTCCCCTCGGTGGTGGAATGCCAGGGCCCGGTTGCAAGTGTGACCTTTGCGATCCTGCTATTTCATCCACTGTTGTCAGTAGTTTTTATTTTTTGGTATTTGAATTGTATTATTTTTTATCATTTCTTTTAATTGTTTTTTATTTACAATGTCACTGACTATGACTCTGTCCATTAAAAAAAGGAAGGAGCTGGTAAATTACATATTTACTGACCCCTTCCTGGTTCTCTATTGTGTCATCCTATCCTACCCTATCCAGGTGTACAGGGGAGCCGCACAGGCCACCCTGGAGCATGGGGCCCGGTTGCAATTGCAAGCCCCTGAGTCTTCCCACTGACCATCATATTGATCTATCATGAGTTGTAGATCTAGTCATTTTTAGCAGGTGTTCCCTGAGACTGCAAAGTAATTTAAAGGGTTCCTCTGAGTTGAAAAGGTTGAGAAAGGCTGCTGTAGTAGTTTGCTGATGAACATTTAGCAATTTACCCAACTCATATTTAGCCATAGAAATCGAGTGGAATGGGCTGAGGTCTGTGGTTGGATGAGATCATGACAACATCGTCAGGATCCTCCCCATGCATTTCTTCTCCATATGACTAACATCAGCTTCTGGCACGCCCTCTCCACTGCTACTGCTTCTTGCCCTTCACCGGTATCCGTGAAGGATCCGGCGCCTGGAGGTGACGCCACTCCCGGCACCCAGCATCTTGCCGCCTATGCTTCTGCCGGAGGCACGGCAGCTCACAGTGCATTCGGAGGATACATCTTCCTGCTGCTACAGCTGGCACCTTATGTGTAGCAGTACCTGCGCTGGTACCAACGGCTCTTGTGTCACCCTCCAGCCCACACCATCATTTGGACATCTTATCCATGAGAATTACCTGCTTGTTCCTACACCGACTTGTGCTATTTTGAATGTAAGTGTGTGATTAATAAATTTGTCTTGATAACTTCTTTTCACTGACCTGGCGCCCTTTGTCTTTTGTTGCAACAGCTTCTGGCTGTGGCCCCATGTTCACACAAGCTTGGTATAGGCACAGTTGCTTGGCCCTCTTCTCGCTTCCTATAAATGTATTTTCACCTTACACCAGAGACAATAGACAGAGTGTTGAAATTATGGCAGATTTTGGTAAGAGCACTGGAACTGCTCCCACTGCTTGGTTTGATGTGCCTCCATACATGGCATCCTTAACAACCAGTGGAAAACTGGTTAAGGAGCTGGAAACCAGCCACATCCTTAACCTCTTCACGCCGGCGCCTCCCAGCCCCTTAAGAGGTTTAAGATGCTGGGAGGCGGGGCATAAGAGCACCTGACTGCTGTGATTGGCTGTCACAGCGGTCACGTGATCCGAAAACTCCTGATCGCAAGAAGCGATCAGGGGCTTTTGGTTAGGCGCCGGTAACTGTGCACAGCTTGGCATAGCTGTAGTGACAACAATCCACGCAAATATGCAGCCTCTCTGCGCCGAGGAACAGGCGCCAAAAGGACACATATTTGCATGCTGCCGGCGCCAAGGGGTTTACAACTACGATTATTCTGCTGTCAAGCGTGATTCTCCACTGACAGTAGAATGTAAACAAGACATGGCATAACAAATAAAGAAAAATAAACATTGTGGTGGGTCCCCCCCCCCCAATCAACTGGATTATGAGGGGGACCCCATGCCATTTTGTTTTTAAATTTTGTCTTGTTTTTAGTTAATTTTTTTTTTTAATGCTGACTTTTCTTTGTTTACATTGAACGAGTCATGATTGTTAAGGTCAGGATGGGTGCTGGCTCCTTAACAACCACATTTTCCTTGGTTGTGAAGGACACCGGCGGGTGCCAACGTTCCTGTACCACAAGTTTTCATTGCTAAAATTCGGCATAACCTAAAGAACTAGCGCATGATGTCATTTAGTTGAGTTTTTTGAGAATTGCAAAAAAAACAAAAAAAACTTTAGACTCTCTATACCAGTGGTCTCAAACTGGTGGCCCTCAGCCTGCTGCAGAACTACAATGCTCATGAGGTATTGCAAGGCTGATAGTTACAAGAATGACTCCCATAGGCAGAGGCATGATGGGACTTGTAGTTCCACAACAGCTGGAGGGCTGCCAGTTTGAGACCCCTGCACTATACCATAAGATGGCAAAAATTAGACTGCTGCTATTACACCTATAAGAGGAATGACCATTCGTATAGTCAATTCTTAGGCTTCCTAACGGCTTAGGAAGCCTGGGGTGATGCCGGTCATTCACATTTACCAGTGTAGACAAATCTTTAAAGTAATTGACTTTTCTAAGTTGCTTTTATTTTTCCTTTGTGCTTGCAGGCCATGCCTTTATAACCTCACAGGGATGAGGGAAGACAACACGCTTCATATGTAGGAAGATAAATGTAGCTTTTCATGACACATAACCCCGGTTCTGTAAAGAAACTGGAAACCCCAGTCAGGAAATTTGCATTTGTAATCACTGGCTTGCAATGATGACTCATCAAGTCATTACCGGGTGCCGAACGCAGTTAGTACCTACAGCGAGTATAAACCAACATAGTCACCAAAGCCTAACTGACAACGTAATATGTTAATAACCTATTTATAGCTACTGCAGAGCAAACCAGACCAAGTACGATAAGTGCAAACAATAAGGGAGCATGCTTTATGGAAATGGTGGCACCTGCAAAGCATTTACGTTTATTATTTTTCAATCCGTTTCAAGTAAAATGGCACTCGCTTTAAAGTGTATGTCAAGCCAACATCAAAAAAATGAAACAAACATTTTCATTACATTTTCACTACATGCACATTATCCCCTGTTTTATCCCTTTAAGGACCCTGCAAGAACAGAAAATACCTCTTAATCTGCCAGAAATGTACTCAGCTCATAATTTCCTGGGCTGACAACACACTGGGGTTGATTTACTAAAACTGGAGAGTGCAAAATATGGCGCAGCTGTGCATAAAAGCAATCAGCTTCCATTTTATTTTATTTTTTTTGACCAAGCTGAAGTGAGAAGCTGATTGGCTACCATGTATAACTGCACCAGATTTTGCACTCTCCGACTTTAGTAAATCAACCCCAGTGTCTAGTCTGGATTGAAATGGTCAAAGAATGGTGTCAGCCTGCCCAATTTTCTTTTACTCAACTACAGAATCCCCATGCTCACCCCCTACAACCTAGGAGGAATTTTTTTGTAGTCCAAGATGAGGAATTGTTTTGCCTGCCCAATTTTCTTTTACTCAACTACAGAATCCCCCTGCTCACCTCTACAACCTAGAAGGGATGCTATGAGGAAGGCGTAAAGCCGAAACGCGTCAGCATTTGTCATGTCACCGTTATCCATGTTGGAATAAAGAATTTTACTTGGAAGAAGCCTTTTCGTGTGTCGGCTTTATTCATATAACCTAGGAGGGATTGTTTTGTAGTCCAATATAAGAAATGGGAGGGCCTATTACACTTCTTGAGATAACACAGGCAGAGTGACCAGGATAACTCTGAATTTCTGGCAGGATCAAAAAAGTGTTTTTTTTTGCACTTGCAACATATTCAACAAAATGCTTCTGATAAAATATTTAATAGAAGGAAGGAAATAAGAGAAGTTCATCGACAGAGTTTACATAGACTTTAAGCATTCTACATTGCTACTAGTCACGAAAAGACGCTGGGGATGCCTGCTTACACAAATGGCCATGCATCGTATAGAGCACCCCTGGGGCCCCAAAGCTTAGAGTGAGACATTAAAAAAATCGTGATCATGTCCATTGGTCAAGGACCTTCTACAGCAGTGGTTCTCAACTCCGAGCCTCAGGACCCACTAATGGCATTTTTCCACTGCAAGTACCGGCTCGGCTCTACTCGGCCCTGCTTGGCCCGGTTTGCTTTTCCACTGCTGGTACCGCATGGTACGGTGTTGGAACGGTTCGGTACGGTATGGTATAGGTTTGCTTTTCCACTAAAGTAGTACTAAAGTTAAGTGGGTGGGATAACAACAGGGTGGGTGGTATTCTCTGACCAATCAGTGGCTAGTAGTGACTGCATGCAAAGGATTGTGGGATATGGTACCAGGTATGGTACCTCTTGGAACCACAATCAAGGTGGTACTGTTTTTGAGAGCCGAACCATTCGGCTCCATGCAGTGGAAAAGCGCCGCCGTACCGTACCGAACCGTTCCTACACCATACCATGCGGTACCAGCAGTGGAAAAGCACAAAAGCGAGCCGAACCGTTCGGTTCCATGCAGTGGAAAAGCGCCATAACAGGCCAGGTTTGCAAGATAAATGAAATACATCACAGGTGATATATTTTGCTGCTCAGTGATTGCAGTATTCTAGTCTGCATCTTCCCAAGGTGATACTTAAAATCTGGCCTGTTAGTTGGTCCTGAGGACCGGAGTTGAGAACCAGACAAGACTTTCTGGACTGTCCAATCATTAATCTTCATGGGATGTTCTCAACCTGAGTGTTTCACATATCAAAAACAGTATCACAAGCACATCCATGGGAACCATGAGGTGGGCAACAGTTTTTCCTATTCATAAAACTGATATATTTCTTCAGCCATGGTGACAACACTGAAAACAATTAAGTCTTTACAATCGTATTTGCACACGAATTCATACAAACTCGGTAAGAATCTTTATGAAGCACTATTAAATAAACCTATTCTTGACCATTTTCAAACAGAAGGGACAATTGTCCACCATAGCTACCAAACTTACAATAGCCATAGCTTGGAAGACCACCACCCTAAGCTTCAAATTAATAGAAAAAAAAGGTGAACTGATATTTTGATACAGAAAAAGTTTAAGGCAATTCTGGCCAATGCACTAGATTTCTCCATTTGGCAACCTTGGATATCCCAATTACCCAATATTCCCAACACTCATGATTTGAGGATTCTCTAGTGTCCATTTAATAGTACAAAACACTGACCCCCTGGGACCCCTTACTTTTCCAATTCTCTACTTCTAAACCTTCCTGTGACACCCTCCTCCCACCTTCTCTTCTGTTTTAACCCCACTCAATTCTCTGCTTCTGCAGTCTGTTTTCATCTCTTGGATTTTTACCATTCTTTCCATACAATTTTTACGCAACATTTACTGGCCTTTAACTCTAATACCCATTAACTACACCTGGAAGATAAATGGGACACTGATTCCTGGACAACTCCTAGAAGGTTCCACCCAAGACACTTTGGAACAGGGGCGTAACTACAGGGGTTGCAACCGGCCCCATGCTCCAGGGGGCCTGTGCGGCTTCCCTGTACACCTGGATAGGAAGGGCGGCGGGGGCAGCATGTAGAGAAATCACTGTCCTCCTTTTTCCTCCTGTATGCTGTCCCCGCCGCTCCTCCTATCCAGTTCATTTGTGTTCTGTTTTCTCTGGGCCCTTGTGTGCTCCCCCGGTTCCCCCCCCCCCCCCACTGTGCTGCCGGCTTCCTCCCTTCCCCCTCCTGCCGGCTGCTGCAAGGGATGTGCCACAATAGAGAACCAGGAAGGAGATATGTAATTTACCAGCTCCTTCCTTTTCTGAACGGACAGAGTCATAGTCAGTGACATTGTAAAAAAAATAAAATAAAATGATAAAAAATAATACAATTAAAATACCAAAAAATAAAAACCGACACCAGTGGGTGAACTTCCAGGATCGCAAAGGTCCCACTTTGCGGCCTGGCCCTGGCATTCCACCAACTTGGGGAAGCCCCAAGATGGCAGAAAGGGGGCCCACTGCAGAACTTGTGAAAGGGTCCCGCTGCGGGACCGTAATAAAGGGCCCCAGGATCAGTGGGAAGAGCCCCAGGCTTGAAGGAAAGGGCCCTGGACAGGGGTCCGGGGGGCCCTTCATGGTTTCTTGCACCGAGGCCCTGAAGGTTCTAGTTACGCTTCTGCTTTGGAACCTTTAAATTCCAGGCCCCAATCTAGGTTTACAGAATCCAGAGAAAGCCAAAACCAAAGCTTTCTCCGCTCCTAAACAATAGTCTGGAACGTCACAATAACCCTTAATGTGAATCCTGTGCTATATTCTACATTTTCACAGTGGCAGGGCCTCATCTTGTCACACAACCTAAAACTGTGGCTCTGCAGTCACTGATGCCCCAGCATTTCTTTCCAGACACTGTGTATAGCACATGTTAGGGCAGTATACATTCTACCAGATGCCTGTTATCTCCTCCTGATGCAGTTCTTTTCAAACCCTGCAAAACCTCAGCATTCTGCTTTGTCTTTCAGACGGAATCATTAGCTCGATGATAGGCTCCGAGCGTTCTGATGCACTCGTTGAAGGACAAGGAGGCTTCCATCACTCACAGGCTGTTCCATATTGTGCTGAACGCGTCACCTCTACCTGGGCACCAGCGACAATGCCTCATCAAACTGCTTGCCTATAGACCCCCCCAGACACGTAAGAGATTATCTGAGAGGCAAGGAACGAGAGGGCCCACATTTTCTTTTCATGTGACCAGACCTGAAGCACGTAGATGGGTTATTGACATAATAAATTAGCTGTTTAAGTATTTATTTTTCTCCCCTCTTTTAAATGTGGCTATGATTACCCCAGCGGGAGGCCCAGTGCGTGCTCGTACCTAACAATGCATCAGCTTCCGCGCTTGCTGTCGGCGTGAGGTGTGCGGCTCAGAATCACATGCGACGCAGCGGGAGAGCGCGAAAGATGGAACAGCTGCAGGTGAAGTGACTGTCGTGCGAACTGCCTCTGGGATCTTGGAACAATATTTGCCTGCAGAATCATTACAGCACCGGAGCAGCCTGCTGAAGGCCTATTTTCTACAGCCTCTGACTATATTCCCCATGGCTGCGAAAGGACGGCCCTCGTTTTGTTGCTGACAGGCAGGATCTGCTGGGAGTTGTGCTCTCGCTGGCTGAAAAGGCATGCTGGGATACAGCAATGGAAGATATTTTATGAAAACCAGCTTAATGCAAAAACCAAAAACCCACAAGACCACTAAGGGCGCCTGTGACTTGAAAAAAAAAAAAGTAGTATTTGATTTTTTTGTGAGAAATATCGACCTCTACAATTATTTCTATTTATAAAGCCACTCAGGGCAGTTCTCAAACCGTTGTGCACCCTTCTTTGACAACAATGAAAACAATCTAGCAAAATCGATTTCATAGATTTTTGTCTATTGACATTCTGCCAGGTTTGGCGCAGAAAATTTTGAACAGGATTTTATACCACTTAAAACCTCAAATATTACATGAAAGTTGAACTCAAGGATAAGCAAATATTGTCTAAATACAAGAGTCATGTGTGTTTTCGATTGAATCTTGGTGTGCTTTATGCATTTCCTCTAAATCTGTGCAGCAATCCAAAGACCACTCACTGCTGCTCTCTCTACTTGTGCAGGGTGACTGGTCTGGTCTCCGCCCCCTCATGTAGTTTTCTGCAGGCAGCCTTTAGTGGGTGGAGACTGATGGTCTCCTCCCACAGCTCTGCACAGGCTATGAAAGGCACAGTGATGATGTCACTGTTACTTTTACAAGGCGATATCGGAGTCTGCAAAGGAATTTGGTATACACGAAGTAGAATTATAACCTTTGTGCCTGTTTAGAAATGTATTTCAATTAATAAATAAATAGAATAATAAAATAAAATACATTTTATTTTGACTAATTTTAAAATACATTTTAAAATAAATAATAGAATAATAAAATAAAATAATTTTTTTTCTGTAGTATTCACTCTAAAGCTCAGTTCACACTGGGGCGACTTGTCTTGCAAATTAGTCACCTGACAAGTCGCACTCCATTCAGTGCAATGGAACCTTTCTAATCAGAGCGACCCAAGAAAAAGGTTCCTGCACTACTTGGGGGCGACTTTGGAATGGCTTGCATTGATTTCTATTAAAGACTTTGAAGCCACCCTAGTGTTAACCACTTGCCGACTGCCGCACGACTATGTACACAGTGGCAGTCAGCCCCTCACAGGCAAAGTAACGTATGGGTACGTCGCTAGCCTGTGAGTGTCTACGGAGGGAGCGAGCGCGCACCACCAGAGGTGCGCTCCCGCTCGCTCACGGACCCCCCCCCACGCGAGTGACTGGCGGACCCGATGTCCGCCGGTCACTCGCAATCGTCGGTTACACTGGGAGAAAGGCAGGCGGCTAATGTAAACAAAGCCGTCTGTCACTCTCCCCTGTGTAAAAACACAGATCATACAGTCCTGCTATGTAGGACCGTTGATCTCTGCTGTTACACACACAGCCACATTCAATCACAGTTAGAAGCACGCCCCTAGGGACACACTTAAACCCTCCCTCTCCAATAAAGTTAACCCCTTCCCTGCCAGTGTCATTTTTACAGTAACAGTGCATATGTATAGCACTGATTACTGCAGTAATGTCACTGGTACCCCCAAAAGTGTCAAAAATGTCAGTCATTCAAGGGAATTATGCCCCATTGTTGTCATCGGTGGATGAAAAGCAAGCAAAGAACCCGGGCCGCAGTTTGGAGACCCCTGCTCTAGAAAATGGCCAGTGTCTAGGTTAACGTGAGGAATATGGCATTGTTTGACCTTTCTTTTAGAAGCGCAATTGTGAGGTCATGCAATGAGGTGGGCGATAACGTCTGGCTCGCAATCTCTGTTCTAATTCATGCCAAAGGTGTTCCATCAGGTTGAGGTCAGGAGTTTGTGCAGGCCACTCAAGTTTCTTTACCCCAAACTCGCTCATTCATGTCTTTATGGCCCTTGCTTTGTGCACTGGTGTGCAGTCATGTTGGAACAGGAAGGGACCATCCTTAAACTGTTCCCACAATGTTAGGAGCATGAAATTGTCCAAAATGTCTTGGTATGCTGATGCCTTAAGAGTTCCCTTCACTGGAACTAAGGGGTCCAATCCAAGTCCAATCTCCGAAAAACAAAACCAAACCAGAATCCCCCAAATTATTTGGACCAGTGCACATGGTGTGAAATGCGTCTGCTATCCTGTCTGTCTTGTTACATGTTGATGTTGGACCTTTGATTTGAAGAAATAAACTCAAGTTTCTACTTTCCTGGGACTAGAAGTGCCGCTTTCTTTTCTACACAATACATGGATTTCTCAGGTTGCAGACCTTGGTGAGCACCCAGTCTTGCAAGATTGCTACAGTTGCTCGGGATTCCTTTTGGTTCAGCTGACAGCCCTTTGAGTGGTGATTTGTTTTCCTTGCTTCTTTGGCCTTCTCATCCAACATCAGTGCCTGGCCTCACAAATGCGCTTCTGGAAGAATGGTCAAACATTGCCATAGACACACTCCTAAACCTTGTGGACAGCCTTCCCAGAAGAGTTGAAGCGGTTATAGCTGCAAAGGGTGGGCCAACTCAATATTGAACCCTACGGACTAAGACTGGGACACCGTCCCACCAACTCCAAGTTCATATGCGTGCAAAAGCAGGCGTCCCAATACATTTGACAATATAGTGTATCTTTTTACGGAAGGCTGCAAAGAATTATTGAAAAAGAAATTTTTTTGGTAAAATTCCTATCAGATTTGGATGACCGGGTTTTACAAATATTTAAAATTCTTCCATTATTTTAGCAACTTTTTGCCAAGGGTTTGTAGCCATTCTGTACACTCAAAAAAATCCCTCAGTTAATTCCTGCAGCGTGAATTGTGCCCTATCATGAGATCCTGGTGATTGGATAAGCTTCGTTCTTTAGGAACACACAACTGTGCTTCTAAAAACTGAATGCTTCCATTATTGTCCATTAGACAGGTCCACTTTAACACTGCAGCAGCCCCAAGCGTTGGATTAACCCTGTCCAGCCCGGTTGCATTACTGAGCACATTCTCCTGTCAAGGATGTAATAGAGACTTAATGCTCTACGTCCAGTGATTGAAAACGCTGCTAAACGGTCATCGCCCAAGGTCATTCTAAAGCAGGAGGCTGAGTCCTGGAGCGCGACTGGATAATAATCGTTTATTTCGAGTGGCTTGCTTGCCAGAGAAAACTCCCTGCGAATTTTCACCCTAAAAAACAAAAAAAGCCCCCCCCCCTTCCCTTTTCTCTGCTGAGGGCAAGTCTTGGGGATGGCTCCTCAAGTGTTAACCGGAGACATCTGGGGCTGACACTGAACCACCACCCCTCTTCCATTGCCACTCGCTGCTGTCACCAAAACTGCAGCTGCATCCTGTCACCATGACAACCTGCGACCCCCCCCTTCCCCCAGGTTGCTAGGAGACAGCAGCATCCGCCATCGCTCAAAAGCTGCGGGCGGGAGGGGTATGAGAGTTAACCCCTGAACCGCTGACAAATGCAAAGTGACAGAGAAGAGTCGGCTTTACAGCAAGGTTACAGACACAACTGTTGGGGAAGCTGCATGTTAAAACATTCTCTGGGTGCAGCGTGCATAAAAATAATACTACCTACCATATTCTGTCAAGTAAAATCAATATTGGTGCAGGACACCTGCAATCTGTTCGGGAAAATGAAACAGATAAAGTGGATGGGCTGCAATGTTGACAAAAGCTATACTTATCGTACTGCCAAATGCAATAGGATATAGCTGAGATGAACCATAATCTTCTGTTATGTATGCTCGGTCAAAATCTCAACAGAAATTGATGGCAACACATTTTCTAAGGGGTTTAGACAGTTGGTTTTTGTCTTAATCTGAAGAGAAGGCCACCACAAAATCCTTAAACGACCAGTTGGCCAAAAAAGAAATTTCACATTTTTGAGGAAGCCTCTAGGTCTCCAAACTGTGTCCCAGGGGCCGGATCTGATCCTTTGCTTGCTTTCATTTTGCCCTTGGGGCACTATTCCTCCCACTGACATCAATGATGGGATACTATTCCTTACACTGACACCAATGACGGAGCACTGTTCCTCCCACTGACGCCAACGATCGGGCACTATTCTTCTCGCTGACATCAATGATGGGGCACTATTCCTTCCACTGCCACCAACGATGCGTCTCTATTCCTCCAATGACGGGACACTATTTTGTCAACTGATACCAATGATGAAGCACTATTCCTCCCACTGACACCAACGATGGGGCAATACTCCTCTCCTTGACACCAACGATGGGGTAATACTCCTCTCCTTGACACCAACGATGGGGCAATACTCCTCTCCTTGACGCCAATGATGGGGCAATACTCCTCTCCTTGACACCAACGATGGGGCAATACTCTCCTTGACACCAACGATGGAGTAATACTCCTCTCCTAGACACCAATGATGGGGCAATGCTCCTCTCCTTGACACCAACGATGGGGCAATACTCCTCTCCTAGACACCAATGATGGGGCAATGCTCCTCTCCTTGACACCAACGATGGGGCAATACTCCTCTCCTTGACACCAACGATGGGGCAATACTCCTCTCCTAGACACCAATGATGGGGCAATGCTCCTCTCCTTGACACCAACGATGGGGCAATACTCCTCTCCTAGACACCAATGATGGGGCAATGCTCCTCTCCTTGACACCAACGATGGGGCAATACTCCTCTCCTTGACACCAACGATGGGGCAATACTCTCCTTGACACCAACGATGGGGTAATACTCCTCTCCTTGACACCAACGATGGGGCAATACTCCTCTCCTAGACACCAATGATGGGGCAATGCTCCTCTCCTTGACACCAACGATGGGGCAATACTCTTCTCCTAGACACCAATGATGGGGCAATGCTCCTCTCCTTGACACCAACGATGGGGCAATACTCCTCTCCTTGACACCAACGATGGGGCAATACTCCTCTCCTTGACACCAACAATGGGGCAATATTCCTCCCATTGAAACCAACGATGGGACACTAGGATATTCTCCTAAACTGAGATGATTTCTACAACAATACCAGCTCTACCCCGAAGATATCACTAAAACTGAAGTAGAATTTACCATTTGTGAATGTTTACCTAGTGAATGTTTATGTTAAATAAATTTTATTACAAGAGATTGCTATTGATCCTCACTGTCATTTCTAGGTGTGCCCCAACTTCCACCTAATTGGGGACCTTTTATACTCCTGCATGTCGAGCTGATTCTTCAACTGGATATCATCGCCCTTTTTAGGGCCTTCCATAGGTAGCTTACAGTAGGGCTATGTCTTCACATGCCATACCTTTGGTTCAAACAGATAGGTTGTATTTATTCTTCTATTAGGGTTGATGGTATATTCCAGTGACTAAGACTGCTAACTGGCTAGTACATAGTGATAAAGGACTTTTTAATAAATGTTTTTGTATAGCTAATAAAATAATTATATTTTTTTTAAAAACTTTTTTTGAGTGTTGTTGTGCCATAAAAGTCAATTTTCTTTCACCCCAACATATACCTTGATCTAATGATGGGACACTTTCTCCCACAGACACCAACAATGGGGAACTATCTTTCCCACTGACACCAACGATGGGGCACTATTTCTATGATACCAAAATATGGCATTGTTTACTCCCACTGACACCAGGCTGATTTGTACACCTACTGGCCATAGTCTGACCCCTTTAAAGTCTGAACAACAGTAAACTGGCCCTTTGTTTAGAACGTATGGAGACCAGTGCTCTAAGTCAAACCAGGCACCAGCTTCTTGGGTCACTTAAGGGAGAGTGCTGCCCAACCCAGCAAAATGCATTAAAACAAACAAAAAAAAAAAAAAATACTACCACTATGATATTCTGTCAAGTAAAATTAAGTTTGGTGCAAGACACCTATAATCTGTTCGGGAAAATAAAATGGATAAAAAGGAATGGTTACAATGTTGACAAACACTAAACTTCTCATATTGGCAAATGTATTAAGATATAGCAGAGATGAACTATAATCTGCTGTTGCTTATGCTTGGTCAAAATCCTGATGGCAAGACATTTTATAAGGGTTTGAGATGAGCCAGTTTTTTTTCTTAACCTGAAGAGAAGACCACAACAAAATCCTTAAAAACCCAATCAGCCCCCCAAACAAATGCCACATTTTGGTGGAAGCATCTGGGTCATTCCAGCCACCAGCTTCTTGGGTCTCCCAGCAACGTGCATTAAAAAAAAAAAAAAAAAAAAAAACTAACGATATTCTGTAAAGTAAAATTAAGTTTGGCGCAGGATACCTGCAATCTGTTTGAGAAAATGAAACGGATAAAGTGGATGGGTTGCAATGCTGACAAGTTGACAAACACTATACTGCTGCTCGTACTGCCAAATGTATTGATATAGCTGAGATGAACTATATTCTGCTGTTGTGTAGGATTTCAAAATCCTGGTGGCAACACATTTTCTAAGGGTTTGAGACAATCTGAAATAAAGACCATCACAAAATCTATAAAGATCCAGTCAGCCCAATGTCACATTTTGGTGGAAGCATCCAGGTCAAACCAGCTACCAGCTTCTCTCAAGGGTTTGGGATGTGTTGCCCAACAATATTCTGTCAAGTAAAACCAATACTGGTACAGAACACCTGCAATCTGTTCAGTAAAATGAAACAAATAAAGTGGATGGGCTGCAATGTTGACACAAATGCAAATGGTTGGTTAAAATTCTAATGGCAACACATTATTAGATTGTAAGCTCTAACGAGCAGGGCCCTCTGATTTCTCCTGTATTGAGTTGTACTGTAACTGTATTGTCTTCCCCCACATTGTAAAGCGCTGCGCAAACTGTTGGCGCTATATAAATCCTGTATAATAATAATTATCCAGGGGTTTGAGCCACAGTTTTTCTTAATCTAAAGAGAAGGCCACCACAAAAACCTTTAAGACCCATTTGGCCAAAAAGGGACACATTTTGGTGGAAGCATCTAGGTCAAAACAGCCACCAACTTCTCCGGTCTCTTAAGGGTTTGGGAAGTGCTGCCCACCCAGCAATGTGCATTAAAAAATACTACTACAAAACATATTCTGTTAAGTAAAATCAAGTTTGGTGCAGGACACCTGTTATCTGTTCAGGAAAATGAAACAAAGCCCCGGTTCACACTAGGGCGACCTGTGAGGCGACCTGGTCGCCTCACAGGTCGCCGTAGGTCGCCTCCCATAGGGAAGCTGCGGACCCGTTCTAATAGGAGCGACACAAGTCGCTCCGACTTAGAAAAAGGGTCCGGAGCTTCTTTGGGGCGACCAGGAGGCGACCGCCATAGACTTGAATGTTATGAAGTCCGTGGCGGCCGCTCGGAGGTCGCGGTGCGAAGTAGCGTCGCCTGCATGTGAACGGGGGCTAAAAGTTGATGGGTTGCAATGTTGACAAATGCTATATTTATTGTACTGCCAAATGTAATAAAATATAGCAAAGATAAACTATAATCTGCTGTTGCGTATGCTGACCGAAGCATCTAGGTCAAACCAACCACCAGCTTCTTGGGTCTGTCAAAGGTTTGGGAAGCGCTGCCCAACCTGGAAATGAGCATAATAAAAAAAAAAAAAAAAAAATACTACCAACTATATTCTGTCAAGTAAAATCAAGCTTGGTGCAAGACACCTGCAATCTGTCAAGAAAATGAAATGGAAAAAGTGGATGGGCTGCAATACAGACAAAGCTATACTTATCATACTGCTGAATGTAATAAGATACAGCGAAGATGAGCTAACTGCTGTTGTGTATGTTTAGTAAAAATCCTGATGCCAACACATTTTCTTATGGGCCATACACACTATCAGATTATCTGAAGACTTTTGTCTTCAGATTTACCTTTTCTATGTAGTGCAAGGGCCTGCCGGATTGCATACAAATTGAAAGTGTTTAGGTTTGACCTCATATTATCTGGTTGTGGTAAGTCTGCAGACAAAAGTCTTCAGATAATCTGATAGTGTGTATGGCCCATTAGGGTCCTAGTCAGTTGTTTTTTTTGTCTTAATCTGAAGAGACAGCCACCACAAATCCATAAATGCCCAGGTGGCCCAAAAGAAATTTCACATTTCAGTGGTAGCATCAAGGTCAACCCAACCTCCAGCTTGTCAGGCCCCTTATTGGTTTGGGCAAAGCTGTCCTACCTGCTTCAAGTCCCGACATAACCAACTACACCAGTTGTTCTAATATTGTTGTGTTGTGTCCGAAGGACTCGAGTTCAGAGTAGCACAGTAGATGGAGGATTCCCTAAATCTCTTCTTACAGTAATATATTCGGCAGAAAATCATATTCATCGCAAGTCCAAAATCCGGCACTATACAATCTATGCAGATGTCTAGCCCCCATGTTTCACAGCAGGGAAATAAAAAGTAACATTTAGTCACACTATGTATTTGAGAAACCGTACTGGACAAAGTGGCAGCCATTTTGTGTAATGAACCAGTACAGTATTAGAGATTGGGGACAGAACTGAGACATCAGTCAAAGCAATAATAAAGAACGCTGTTTGACGAGCTGGTTAACCATTTCCTGTGTTCTAAACTAGAATTCATTTGTTTTTGATGTTCAGCTCATAACCATCTCTATACAGATATGTGCTTTCTCTGCCCTCTTGGCTCTGAGGTGGTTTGTGGAGTTGCAGAAGGCATGGTCTAAAGGCCCGTACACACGAGTAGAAATTCGGACAGGAAATTTCGTCCGACGACCGATCTGCCGATTTTCGGCTTGTTAAGCCCCGTACACACGCACAGATAGTTGGCCAACTGATCGGCCAACTTTTGTCCAGTGTTGTTTGTTGGTTGAAATGTGCTTTAGACATGCACTGGACTTTTGTTGGCCAACAAAAACCAACTTCAGAAGTGATGTCATGTTCTGGTTGACTTTCCGTGTGTTTTTTCTTCTCTGAGCATGCCCAGTCTTGCTCATCTGATTTTTGTCTGCCGAAATCTGTACTGACTGACGAACAATCGGCCGTTCTTTGTTGGCCAACAAAAATTTTATAGCATGCACACCAGATTTTTTTCGGCCGAAAATTTGCAGTTGGTTGTCGGAAGCATCATACTAACAAGCCTACAATCGGCAGGTCGGACGTTGGCCGACAATTTACGGCCAACAATCTGTGCGTGTGTACGGGGCTTTAGTATGGTGCTTCTGACAACCGACTTTTCGGCCGAAAAAATTCTGGTGTGCAGGCTATATAATTTTTGTCGAGCGTCAAAACACGTCCGATTTTCGTCTCATTAGTACAGATTTCGATGGGGAAAAATCTTATAAGCAAGACTAGGCATGCTCAGAGATGAAAGAACACAAAGAAAGCAATCCAACGCATGACATCACTTCTGAAGTAGAATTCTGTCGTGCGGGAAAATTCGTGAGCAGTCTAGAGCACATTCCAACCAACAGACACCACTCTGGACAAAAGACGGACGACCGGTCGGAGGAAATTCGTTGCGTGTGTACGAGGCTTAAGTCAGCCTTCCGCAAGCTTTTCAACACAGAGGAACCCATGAAATAACTTTCCAGTCTCAGGGGAACCCCTGGTAAAGAGAACTATAGCTACAACTCCTGATTTATTAGTGTGATAGTCAGTGGAAAGAATGCTTCTTACACTTGTGGTCATTAGAAAGAATTAACCCCCTTACAGATCGCTAAAAAGATTAATGGTGTCAGCTGCAACCTATCTGAGAGGCAGAAATTGGTCATTGCTCAAGGAACCCCTACCAACCTCTGAAGGAACCCTAGGGTTCCATTGAGCCCTGGTTGAGGAACCCTGGTCTAAGAGTTCTTTTAAGAGATCCCCTGTTAAAAAGAAGGACCATTCAAAACCACCAATAAGACTCTCCAAAGAATATTCTCAAAACATAAGGCAGTTACTTCTCATCATTCCTGTCACAAATCTACAAAAACAAGAGGAATGTCCCTCATGTAAAGTGGACTTCTTTCTGGATAAAGTGGGAAAGGGTTAGAACTTCTGTTGAAGTCTGTGTCCCCTTTATTTAACTTCTCCTGACTTCCAGTGTGGCCACTGATCACCCAGATGAACGTCTTCTGACTTCCAGTGTAGTCAATAACCAACCAGACAATGAAAATCCCAAAAAGGAACAAATTGGGGCTGCTCGATGACCATTTTTCTTTTTTTTTATGACTATTTACGTTCTTCGTGTGGAAAGGAATAGATGAAGTGGAGTGCAGTTACCTAGGTTTGTCAGCTTTCATGCATGAATGGAGGTGCTTTGGACAAAATCTAAGAGATTAAGAAAACTCCTGTTTATGGAAGGACCAACCAAAGCCTCTCAAACACCAATAAGCATGTCCATGGACTGCCCTTTAAGTTACAGGTCATTCCCATCACAAATTCAACATTTTTGAGGACTGTTACTCATGTAAATAGGAATTTTGTTTGGATAGCGTGATAAAGATTTAGAACTTCTGTTAAAGTCTTTCTCAGCAAGTCCAATCCACATCTCTCAACCATGAACAGTAATGGAGAAGGAAAGACAGGTGTCCACTGTCCAGGCTTCAGCGTCTACACACCTTCACTGCTGCAACAAACATAATAGGATAACCGGCAACTCAGTGTCTTCCAAAATAGGGCAATTTTTATTAACTATATCGTCGGCACAGGATAAAATACACTAACGCGTTTCTGCCATCAGGCCTTAGTCATTATTATTACAGATACTTATATAGTGCTGTCAATATACACAGCTCTTCACATATATATTGCACATTCACATCAGTTATGACTAAGGCCTTATAGGCTGAAACGCGTCAACTGATCGTATCAGCAGTTGCGTTCTGTGATTCCTGAATAAAGGTGAAGATTTTTTTTAAGAGCAACTACCTGTGTGCGGATCATCTTTCTACACATTCACATCAGTCCCTGCCCTCAAGGATCTTACAATCTAAGGTCCCGAACTTACATTACTACATACACATACTAGGGACAATTTTGAAAGGCTCTAATTAACCTACCAGCAAGTCTTTGGAGTATGGGAGGAAACCAGAGTACCTGGAGGAAACTCACACAAGCATAGGGAGAACATGCAAACACCAGGCAGGTAGTGTCATGGTTGGGATTTGATCCAGTGACCCTAGTGCTGCTAGGTGGAAGTGCTAACCACTTAGCCACTGTGCCACCATAGGTCAAGGCCTAGCAGCCGAAACATGTTAGCGTATTTTATCCTGTATGGACAATGTACCTAATAAACATTGCCTCATTTTGGAAGACACCGAGTTGCTGGCTATCCTATTACATCCATGTCCCCATCAGATGGATTTTTGCTGACTTCCTGTGTGGTCTCTGACCAATACAGATAGTAATGAAAACCTCAAGAAGAAATGGGTTGGAGGCGCTGGATCCAATGGGGGCTTACTAAGAGGAAAGTAGTGACTCAGGGTAGGCTGCTTTCATGTACGATAAAAGGTGCCTTGGAATTCATTCTTAATGGACCCCAAACATGGTTAGTGGATGCGCATTTTGCGGCACGGCAAACATGCCAGAATGTATGCTGAAAAAATGTGTGACGATCCACGCCCAAAAAGGTATGGGAAGTTTCTATGGCACATTTGTCGTGCATACGGCAGCCCATTGAAGTAGTGCCTCCCAGTGTTCTGCTTTCTAGGGCCATAATGTGCTATTTTTACAGGCTTTGGATGGAGTTGTGTTGCCAATTTAGAATTGGTCAGCAGAGTAGTGTTAAGTTTTGATGTAAATTTTCGATTTAGTTTTAGTCTTCTGGCTAAAATGTCATTTTAGTTTTAGTCGCATTTTAGCCATCTGAATTGTTTTAGTTTTAATCGTATTTTAGTCGACTAAAATAGTGTTCATTTAGTTGACGAAATTAACACTTAAGATAAGGTATTTAGCAGTTTATATTTACTAAAAAAAATTGCATTTCCATATTCTGTGTACTGTGGGAGACCAACAATAGTGAATGCAGGCTCCTAAAGCCTGATGAAGAAGCACGCATGCTCCGAACGAGCGCATTCCCCTGCTCATACCGGACGTGACGACAATGAGTGAGGCGGAGGCGCTGAAGATCTAGGAAGTGCTGGAAACCACCGGCACAGCTGGGGCCATTGGCTGCACACCTATTCTCCCACTCCACGTCCACAGAGCGAATGACACCAACTAACTTCCCTGTGCATCCTTACTGACATCTTGTGAAATACCTATACTGCTTGCTCAAGAAAATGTTTTTATACTACACTTAGATGGCACTGCTCTTTTTCGTCTACCCTTGTCTGTTCACAGAGTTCCTTCTAGCTCTTTTCAAGCTGGCAGCCGTCCTAGCAGTGTGGTCCTTACCCAATAGACTCTCTTTCACACGGACTTTCTCAAGGACTTACACTATTGTGAAGAGCATTGTTCCTCACATACCGTGTTGTGAAGTCTATCCCTCCCAATTTATATCATTTTGATTATTGTATTTGTTGTAGGCTAACACTTTAAGGCTGACCATACACTACACAATCTGATCATACAATCTCCTTTAGATCCACCATCAACTAGTACAAGACCTCATTTAATACTCATTCAATGGACTGTTAAGGGTTGGCCTCATAATACATAGATTTGGTAAAGCTAAATGAGATTGTACAGAGATTGTACCATCGGACTTTATAGCGTATGGCCAGTTTAAGAAGAAAAAATATTGTACTTAACTAATTTGTTGTAATCTCAATGGCTGTATCCATAACAAGTGCATGTATTACGAGCTTCACTAGCAGTAGTAATTTCATTGTACACAGAACTTAATTGTCAGACTCTCAGGGTCTATATGAGGCTTACAGACCTCTGATAAAATGCCGAGTGCGAGCACAAATCACGCCCGTTCTCAAATCCTCGGCAAGTTAATATCCGCACTTCATGCCAGTATTAATTAATCCTAACAGGCACAGATAATATTCCATTGCAGGCTGAAAGAATAACTCTCATATAGAATAATGTACTCTGAGGCTCCTTCCACACCAGCCAAATTAATCCACTCCCAGCCTGGGAATTGGATAACCCCTTCCTGAGTTCTTAAGCAAACTTTTTTTATTTATTAAAGTTTGGATAAAGTGGACAAGGTTTGGAACTCTTGCTGTGTCTCCAATGGGAGGATTTCCCTTTTTTTCTTCTGTGGGGTCACCAGGAGAGGAAGCATGGGAAAAAAATCTCCAATGGAGACACAGACAGAAATGATAATATAACAAGCGTTCTAACTTTTTCCTGTACAAGCTAAAAATTTATAAAACGAGCTACAATTAAAGTAGAACTATAGGCATAAAAATAATTTTCAAAAAAAATGTAGAACTGTAGGCAAAAATGGGATTTTTGACTTACCGTAAAATCCATTTCTCTGATGTTCATTGACGGACACAGCTCCTGATCTTCATAACCATTGAGTTATACTGCCCCCTACTGGAGTAGGACAATAGGCAGAAAAAGAATCTGGCAATGCCCATGGCCAGTCCCAGGGGGTATACTCCCTCTCTCTGCTATAGGTACTCAGTTTTGTTACAAGCAGTGTCAAAAGAAAATGGATTTTTGTAAGAACTTACCGTAAAATCCTTTTCTCTTAAGCTCATTGACAGACGTAGTCTTCTTGATTCTCAAGAGCTGGGTTATGTTGTCTCCGCAGGAGTAGGACTAGGCAGAATGACAAAATGTTCTGGCTCCACCCTAGGGGGCAGTCCCTGAGGGTATATCCTCCCTCTCTCTGCTACAGGGAATCAGTTCTGTTTAAAGCAGTACAGAGAAATTAACCCAACCCAACTCAATGATAGAGGGGCGGGTACTACGTCTGTCAATGAGCTTAAGAGAAAAGGATTTTACGGTAAGTTCTTACAAAAATCCATTTTTCTCTATCGCTCATTGACAGACGTAGTCTTCTTGATTCTCAAGAGCTGGGACATCCAGAAGCAGTGCCACAAATGAGGGGTGGGATTGACAAAATCAAATCCAATCTAGTAGGCCCAACCGGTGCCAAACTAGAAGTTTTAAAGGCTCATTATAAACAAAGAATGAGACTAAAGAAAAATTTTCCAACGGAAAAAACCCTCGAGGTAGACCACTGGTCTCCTCAAATTGCGGCCTGCAAAACCTTGCGGCCAAATGAGGCATCAGACGATGCCATTACATCAACTTTATAATGTTTAGAGAAGGTATGCACCGACGACCAGGTAGCCGCCTTGCACACCTGGACCACTGACGCCTGATGGCGAAAGGCCCATGACGCACTAAGTGCCCGAGTGGAGTGCGCCTTAACAGGGAACGGGGGCTCCCGACCCTTAATAGAATAAGCCTGCACTACCGTCTGTCTGATCCATCTGGAAATGGTCGCGGCAGATGCAGGCAACCCCTTTTTGGGTCCATCTGGGATCACAAAAAGTGAATCCGTCTTGCGAAACGAGTCTGTCGTTTTCAAGTATACCCTGATCGCCCGGACCACATCCAAGGAGTGCAAAGCAAATTCCCGAGGATGACTGGGCTTAGGACACAGGGAAGGTAATACAATTTCTTCATTCAGATGAAATTCTGAAACTACTTTTGGTAGGAAGGATGGATTCGGACGAAGAACCACCTTATCTCTATGAACCACCAGATATGGTGAACGACAAGATAATGCGGCCAGTTCTGACACCCTGCGTGCAGAAGTAATAGCCACCAAGAAGGCCACCTTCTGGGACAACGTGGGTAGAGGAATCTCCCTAATATCTTCAAAGGGAGGTTTCTGAAGAACCGACAACACTAAATTAAGATCCCAGGGGGGTAACGGCGCGTGCACTGGCGGAGCCAGATGTCGCACCCCCTGGATGAAATTCCGCACCAAGGAATGAGTAGCCAAAGGCTTCTGAAAGAAGATGGCTAATGCTGAGACCTGACCCTTGATAGTACTCAAGGCCAGTTTCTGCTCAACCCCTTGTTGCAGAAAAGCCAATATTCGACTAATCGAATAAGACCGAGGACGGAACCCCAAAGGTTCACACCATGCAATGTAGGACTTCCATGTGCGATGATAAATCTTTCTGGAAGTCGCTTTCCTTGCTTCAACTAGAGTAGGAATAACTGAAGCTGACAAACCTTTGTCCTTCAGCACCTGGGTCTCAATAGCCAGGCCGTTAAAGCCAGCGATCGTAAAGCAGGATGGAAGATCGGTCCCTGAGACAGTAGATCCTCTCTGAGAGGAAGTCTCCACGGGACGTCCGCCACCAGTCTGACCATGTCGGCGTACCAAGCACTGGATCTTTAAAAGACGGAGCGTCTTCTAAAGGAATAACCGTGGCTTTATTCAATCTAGCAATTGGTGAATCCACCACAGGTGGTTCTGTCCATTTCTTAATAAGGGTTTCCTCAAACGGATAACGCCTGTCAATGCGTTTGGAAATATTAAAAGTGCGTTTTGGCAGACGCCATTCTTCATCGATTGGATTGCCAAAACATTTGGGCAATGGAAAAACCTTTGCCACTTTGATGCGCTTTTTAGTCCCAAAAGGGATCTCAGTTTCAGCTATTTCTGATGGAATACCCTGTAACCTTAAAGTCTCTTGAACAGATACAATGAGTGCGTTTACCAACGCTTCCTCTCGGGCTATGGCAGATGCCGAAACATCCTCCTCACTGTCTGAAGAGACAGGACCCGAGACACCAATACCAGATGAAGTACCTGCAACTGCAGAAATAGGCTCAGAGTCTGAATCCGAGGTTTCAGATAATAAGGGGTTAGGCGGGGGTCGCTTTCTTGCGCCCTGTCCCTGACAAGCCACTTCCACCCGGGACACAAAAGTTTCCATAATGGCTGACAAAGATTCAATTGTCAATGGGGTGCTGGAGGATCCCGCAGACCCCTCGAGGGGATCCGGAGGAGATACATGAGTGGCAGGGTCCATGTTAATACAGGACACTTTTTGCCAGCAATAAACAAAAAAACCTTTTCTTTTTTTTTTTTTTTTTTTTTTGTGTGTCTCCCCCTACCGCAATAGCGCCCCTCAGAGTACCTGCTTCTCGATCCCAGAGAGAGAGAGAGGGACCCCCAAGGCTCACCAACCGATGCAGTGCAGTTTCCAACAAACTGCAGCCAGCGTCTGTCTTACACAGACTGGAAGGAGCTGTTTGCTTTTTCCCGGGCAGAAGGCGTGGCTCCGCCCCCTGTGTACGCCTTCCGGCGTTCCCAGCCCTCCACGAGGAAGCTGGGCTCACAAAACATGGCCGCCCCCATAGAAGAGACATAAGACTCCAAAAACATGGCGGCCGGCGTGACCTGAGGACATACATGCATTCGGTCTACGGCAAAATGGCGGCGGACCGCCGATATCGTCTTCCCAGCACATCCACCTGCACTCTGCTGAGAGGTGACATATGGATCTACAGAGATACACTGCACATAAGGTAGGATTATACCTCCTATGTTTGCTGTAATGTTACAGTCTGCTGGGTAGAGTGTTAGCTCTTGAACCAAGTCCACTTCCCACAAACACATGCTGTATTACAAGGGGGACTTGTAAGTGTCAGATATATACTGACCATATATGGAGGGGCCCATAATATATACTGCCTCATAAATGAGGAAAAAAGGGAACGTTTTACTCACCATACCGAACCGACAGGCACCCTCTCTTCATAATACCCTCTCCACCGAGGTGGGGGTTTGTGGACGCCTCGACTCTCTGGTCCTGGCGTCCAAGCGAGCTTTTAACTCGCAAAGTCAGTCCCTTTACTGGGACTCCGTCGCGGCCGACTCAGCGCACTGGTCTGCGCGCGCTTTTAGGCAGAAACCGGGGTGACCACTGGATCTCACATCCAGCCCGTCGCCCGGCCCCGCATACTTACTTGAATATGTCGCGGCCGACCAAGCGCCATGCCTGGTCTGCACGCGCTCGTAGGCCGGCTGGGGTGACCACAAGTGTCGCCCAGTCCGGCATTTTTGCTTGAAGATCTCACAGGAAAAAAACACTGGAGAAAACTACCTAAAAAATGTCTTTTTCTTAAAGAAAAAAAGTCTTGCCAGGACCAAAAGATCCCAGCAAGGAACTTAGGTCCTTACTCCTGACTAGACAGAAAAAAACTGATTCCCTGTAGCAGAGAGAGGGAGGATATACCCTCAGGGACTGCCCCCTAGGGTGGAGCCAGAACATTTTGTCATTCTGCCTAGTCCTACTCCTGCGGAGACAACATAACCCAGCTCTTGAGAATCAAGAAGACTACGTCTGTCAATGAGCGATAGAGAAATCACAACTCCACAGAGGGGTGAGTGCTGTGTCCATTAATGAACATCAGAGAAATGGATTTTACGGTAAGTCAAAAATCCCATTTTCTCTTTCGTTCACTGACGGACAAAGCTCCTGGTATTCATAACCATTGGGACGTCCCAAAGCAGTGTTAAACATGAGGGGTGGAAACAGCAAAAAAATTCCCAAGTCTAAACAGTAGCCAACCAGGCAACAGGAGCTCACCCAAAACAACTGGAGCCCACCTGAAAAAAAACAACACAACCTCAAAGAGGATCAGGTCCTCTAAACAGCAGCCTGCAAAACCTTGCGGCCAAAAGAAGTATCCGCAGATGCCAACACATCCACTTTATGGAACTCTGTGAAAGTGTGCACAGACGACCAGGTGGCCACCTTGCAAACCTGCGTCACTGAGGCCTGATGAGGAAAGGCCCAGGAGGCACTATGTGCCTGAGTAGAGTGCGACTTGACAGGGAAAGGAGGAACCTGATCCCTGATGGAATAGGCCTGAATAACCGTTTGTCTGATCCATCTGGAAATGGTCGCAGAGGAAGAAGACAACCCTTTCTGAGGCCCATCCGTGAGCAAACATAGTGAGTCTGACTTCCTAAAAGACTCCGTAGCTGCCAGGTAATTGCCCTGACCACATCCAAGGCATGCAAGGCAATTTCCTTCTGATGTTTTGGCCTGGGACACAGGGAAGGCAACACAATGCCTTCATTCAAATGAAAATCAGAAACAACCTTTAGGAGGGACAGACAGACAGGGGCGAAGAACCACCTTATCTCTGTGAATCACCAAGTAAGGTGAACGACAGGATAACGCTGCCAGTTCAGACAACCTGCATGCCGAAGGTGATAGCCACCAAAAAAGCCACTTTCTGAGACCGCGTAAGCAAGGGAATCTCCCGAAGATTCTCGAAGGGAGGCTTATGGAGGACCAAAAGCACCAAATTGAGGTCCCAAGGCGGCAACGGAGACTGCACTGGAGGAACCAAATGTCGGACACAGTGAAGAAAGGTACCCACCAGGGAGTATGTGGCCAAGGGCTGTTGGAAGAAGACCGCCAAAGCCCACAGCTGACCCTTGATGGTACTCAACGCCATATTATGTTTAACCCCCCATTGAAGGAAGGTCAAGATCAGAGCCACTGAGATGGAGCGAGGATGAATCTCAAGAGAATCACCACGCAATGTACGTCTTCCACGTTCCATGGCAAGTCTTCCTAGAAGTAGATTTCCTAGCTTTTATCAGCGTTGAAATCACAGACTCCAATAAACCTCTATCCATCAGCACCTGGCGTTCAACAGCAAGCCATCAAAGCCAGTGACTGTAAATCAGGATGGAAGATTGGTCCTTGGGACAGCAGATCCTCTCTGAGAGGAAGCTTCCAAGGAACATTGGCGACCAGCCGCATCAGATCAGCATACAAAGCCTGGGGAGGCCATTCCAGAGCCACGAAGATGACCAGAATCCCTTCTGCCTCGATCCTGCGTAGAAGGCTTGGCAGAAGCTTGAGAGGAAGTAGGGCGTAAATCAGATGATACTGACCCCGGGGCCAACAGCGCATCTGTGGCATCCGCCAGAGGATCCCGTGACCGAGCCACAAACCTCTGCACCTTTATGTTGAGCTGAGAAGCCAACAGATCCACATCAAGGATGCCCTACTGGAGACACAACTGATTAAACACCTCTGGATGAAGGGATCACTCCCCTTGGTCCAACGCCTGCCGACTGAGGAAATCCGCCTGCCAGTTTTCCACCCCGGGAATGTGTATGGCAGAGAGGGCTGGAATGAACCGTTCTGCCCACCTTAGAATGCCAGCTACCTCCAGAGCCGCCAGGGACACTTTTTGTGCCCCCTTGGTGATTGACATAGTGATTGTAGATCTCATAGGAAAAAAAAAAAAAAAAAACAGAAGAAAAAATTTCTATCTAAAAAGAAAAATCTGCCAGGACCAGAGACCCCAGCAAGGAACTAGGTCTTTACTCCTGACTGGGCAGAAAAAAAACTGAGTACCTATAGCAGAGAGAGGGAGTATACCCCCTGGGACTGGCCATAGGCATAGCCAGATTATTTTTCCTCCTAGTGTCCTACTCCTGTAGAGGGCAGTATAAACCAATGGTTATGAAGATCAGGAGCGGTGTCCTTCAATGAGCGAAAGAGAAATTTTTTTTTCATGTTGAATTGAGTAAGGGAGGGTTATAACTAGAGGCACACCAAATGAAAATTTTGGTGACCCCTCCTGCCACCTGTAAAAACAATTAGGCCGCTATGATTGTGCTTATGGTGAAGGGAATCGCCGGCTGATAAAAAGATATCTGAATGATGCCTGCAGCTGTACCAGATATCCCCACTCAAAGTCCAGGACATCATATGATGTCCAGTGGGGGGGGGGGGGGGGGGGGGAGTGGTTAAAAAAAAATATATATATATATATATATATATATATTTGTATTATATTCAACTTTTTAATTATTATCATGAATTTAAATGAATATGAATTTATTGTCAAACTTTTTTGGCACCATTAGGGCCAGTTCATACCACATGCAGTCCAGTGCATTTTTTTTTCTGCATTAAAAACCCGTGGATAGTAGGTTATATGGTTTCCAATGGCATAGTTCACTTCAGGGCGTACCAGTTCCAGAAAAAAAAAAAAGTATAACATGGTACATTTTTCCTGCACTGAACTGTACTATAACGCAGTGAAATGCATACAAAAAATTCACCAGATTGCACCAGAAAACATCAAAAACGCAACGGACCTAAGTACAGTGGGGAAAAAAAAACAAAACAGGAAAAAAGCATCTGGAATGCACCGAGAAACGCATCAAAAACGCACTGAAAAAGCACCGGAGCACGTCCTAGAAAGGATCTGGAGTGCATTTTTGTGGTGTGAACCAGCTTTTAGCGCAAGAAAAATTAGGCGCCGCTCTGCACGCAACAATACTTCCTCCAAGCCCCTCAGTCAGTCTGCGCAGGGAGCCAACGTTGGCTGCATTTGGAGCCTTTTTTTGGGGGGGGGGGGGGGGGGTTGCAAGTGACTAGTCGTGCCTAGGGTGCTAAATAGTCTAGCACCAGCTCTGCATAGACTGTATGAAGGTAAAAAAACCTTCTGCCTTCAAAACCACTTTAACTGTGCACTTACACCCACTGCAGATCGCAAGGGCAGTGCGTTTTGAACGTGGTGCGGGAAACCGGCATGGAACGAATGTGAACGGGCTAAATGCTACAATTAAATTCAGACCTATTAGTAACCATAAGAAAGAACTCTGAGGAAGAGGGACACCCCCGAAACGCATAAGCGGTTTTTTGGAGGTTTACATCCTACTACGGCCCGCACCGGCGGAGGAAGCTCAGTGAATGTCCCCGGTGGACCTTCATTGTATATTTTGCTCGGGTTTCACATTTGCCTTGTGAGTATGATGTGTATGCTATCGTATTTAAAATAAACAGTTTTAAAGGTAATGTGCTAGGCTGGTGCGCCCTCTGTACGTTTTCTTTTTAGAGTCTTATTTGGGTTTCCACGACCCGTCGAGAGTTGCAGCACAGCTGGGATGACGACCATAAAACCTGAGTCGCATCTCCAGGAAACTAGTCGCATGACAACCCCTCAAGCGCAGCAGCAATTTCTTTCTTCTCTATTAGTAACTATACAAGTCTACATGAGACTTTTTCATTACAATACACAACAATAATATAATTTGCAAAAAAAAAATCCCTTTATTAAGCAGGTTCTGAAGGATCAATATATAAAAATATAAAGAGGCAAAGCTAGACAATGGAGTGAAACGAATACGTACAAACAATGATGTCAAAGCGAAATAAAGAATAAAGTAGTTTTTTTTTTTTTTTTTTTCGGTTCGAGAAATAGTACTAATTGTAAATTGAAGCCAATAAAACAAAACAAAGCGCAAACAATATGACTGTGCGGTAGAGTAAGATTATCTTTTTTGGACAATACCTCTTAATAAAAGCAAGATCCTGCAACCAATTATCGCGTTTCAGTCGTTTTTGTTGTTTGGGAAAGACAAGGTGCGCATTTTAGTTTCTATCAAGGGAGGAAATATCACAGCAAAGTCTGATGTTCACATGTATTTATACGGTTGACCCGCTCCCCTGAGATTTTATCAAACTCAAAGGGGCAGCCATGGGGCCTCACAAGTTACCCTATAAAAATGGTATATTTATTAACCACTACAGCTCCGGAAGGTTTACCCCCCTTCATGACCAGGCCATTTTTTTTTTTGCGCTATGGCACTGCGTTACTTTACCTGACAATTTTTTCCCACAAATAGAGCTTTATTTTGGTGGTAATTGATCACCTCTGCTGTTTTAATTTTTTGTGCTATAAACAAGAAAAGAGCGACAATTTAAAAAAAATAAAAAATCTGATTTTTGTAAGATCTTACCGTAAAATCCTTTTCTCTTAGCTCATTGACAGACGTAGTCTTCTTGATTCACATCAATTGGGTTATGTTGTCTCCGCAGGAGTAGGACTAGGCAGAAAGAAAAAACGTTCTGGCTCCATCCTAGGGGCAGTCCCAGAGGGTATATCCTCCCTCTCTCTGCTACAAGGAATCAGTTCTGTTATAAAGCAGCAACAGAGAATTTAACCCAACCCAACTCAATGATAGAGGGGCGGGTACTACGTCTGTCAATGAGCTAAGAGAAAAGGATTTTACGGTAAGATCTTACAAAAATCCGATTTTCTCTGTCGCTCATTGACAGACGTAGTCTTCTTGATTCACATCAATTGGGACATCCAGAAGCAGTGCCACAAATGAGGGGTGGGATTGACAGAAATCAAAATCCAATCTAGAAGGCCCAACCGGTGCCAACTAGAAGTTTTAAAGGCTCATTATAAACAAAGAATGAGACTCAAATAAAAATTTCCAACGGAAAAAAACCCTCGAGGCAGACCACTGGTCTCCTCAAATGGCGGCCTGCAAAACCTTGCGGCCAAACGAGGCATCAGACGATGCCATTACATCAACTTTATAATGTTTTGTAAAGGTATGCACCGACGACCAGGTAGCCGCCTTGCACACCTGGACCACTGACGCCTGATGGGGAAAGGCCCATGACGCACTCAGTGCCCAAGTGGAATGCGCCTTAACAGGGAACGGGGGCTCCCGACCCTTAATAGAATAAGCCTGTACCACCGTCTGTCTGATCCATTTGGAAATAGTCGCGGCAGATGCAGGCAACCTAAAAAAATATTTTTTCTAGAAAAAAATCTTGCCAGGACCAAAAGATCCCAGCAAGGAACTTAGGTCCTTACTCCTGACTAGACAGAAAAAAACTGATTCCTTGTAGCAGAGAGAGGGAGGATATACCCTCTGGGACTGCCCCTAGGGTGGAGCCAGAACGTTTTTTCTTTCTGCCTAGTCCTACTCCTGCGGAGACAACATAACCCAATTGATGTGAATCAAGAAGACTACGTCTGTCAATGAGCGACAGAGAAATATTTTTTTGCTTTTTGCTATGAAACCTATATATGTATTCTGCTACAGAATCCCAATAAGCGTATAATAAATGGTTTGCGCAAACGTTATAGCATCTACAAACTATGGGATATTTTTATGGAATTTTTTTTTTACTAGTAATGGTGGCGAACAGCGACTTCTAGCAGGACTGACATTGTGACAGACAAATCGGACATTATGTGACACTTTTTGGGGACCAGTGACATTATTACAGTGGTCAGCGCTATAAAATTTGCACTGTTACTGTACTAATGACACTGGCAGGGAAGGGGGTTAACATCAGGGGTGATCAAAGGGTTAAATTTGTCCCTAGGGAGTGCTCGATAACTGTGTGTGTGTGGGGGGGGGGGGGGGGTGCTTGTACTGAGGGAAGACAGAGATCCATGTTCCTGCTTAGCAGAAAAACAGGATCTCCATCTTCCCCTCCGACAGAACGGTGATCTGCCTTGTTTACACTGCTCTGCCTCTCTTGGGAAACATTGGGTCCGCTGGACCTGTTGATTGGCTCCGGCTGTGTTCATGCACCCCAGGCCTGGAAATGTACATGACGTACAGGTACGCGATTTCACGCTGAAGGGCCTCCTGCCGCAGTACATGAACGTGGGGCGTTCCGGAAGCGGGTAAAGTCCTCCCTCCAAATAGAATATGATAGTCGCTGTTGGTGGTTAATACAGCCGCTGGACCTGTCATAGGCACTTGCCAAGAATGCTGACAATGCCTCCCCTTTCCGCCCCCTCCTCCATTTATAGAAGCTGTACTATAGAGACCATCGATGAAGAGAGCTCTATGAATGGAGGACAGGCAGGTAAATGAAAGGTCCACCTTTGCCATTCATATTAGGCATTTCATTGAGGGTAGTCTAATAATTTGCTGCCTTTGCAACTACAGTCAGCAACCTGGTCCAGGTATATCTGGCAGTGCCGCTTTAAGCGGAGATAAAGATCTCTCTGCCGGAGCAATAAAGGGAGCAGGCATCTATGCACCATTCAGGGGTCGAGAAGCATCATCAGAGAAAGGAAGGAGCACATGTAAATCAAGCCAAGCTAAGTGTTTCGGGGGAAAAGACTCCTCCTTCAGGGCTGTTGTTGCGTACTATTGGATGAGAGGTGTTCCAATGATGCATCAGTCATAAGATTTCAGAAAGCAGGATGGTAGGGTGCAAGCTAAAAGAAGGAGAACTGCTCACTGACAGTGCATGAATATGTGAATAAGTATGCCCCTGTGACCCAGCCCAGGTGTGCAGGGCGAAACATGTCAGGGGGCATGGCTGGAGCGGCCATACACACATATTTATGCACTGGGTCGGTGAGCGGTGCTCCTTTTCTCTGATATAGTCAGCACCCTACCATCCCGATTTCTGAAATCTTATGACTGATGCATCAGGAACAGCTCCCATCCAATAGTACGCAGCAACAGATCTGAAGGAGGAGTAGTCCTTTCCCCCGAAACACTTGGCTTGGTTTGATGTACATGTTACTACTGTTAATAAACCTTTATGAACCATACTATAGATGTTGCATTTCTCTGAACCCTGGACGCAGCCTATCCAAGTCTATGGGACCTGAAAAAGAAGCACAGAACTTCTGCACATGTGCGGGGGAGGGGGGTGGGTGGGGAAGGTTTCGGCATTTTACATATGTTCAGACAGGCTGCAGGCTCTGTTAGATCCCATAGACTTGTCAGAGACCTTTAGAGTATCTTCACGTGTGATATATTAGCCCAAGATGGTGGCACCAGAGCAGAGTGAGGAAGAAGAGCTGAGCTGTGGGCTGGAAGGAGAACAACACTGGACTCCATTGAATAGTAAGCACTTTTTTTATTTACATACAGGAACAATTACCAGGGAACAGAAATTATAGAATCTGTGCTGGGAAAGGTATCCCAAAAGGGGAAACCCACAGCTAGAACCTGAGGTGTACAGGTAGGTGCTGGGGTAAGAAAACAAGAGAGGGACAAGGGGGGGGGGGGGGGGGGAAGGGGAGGGGGGGGGGGTTGTTGGAAGAGGGAAAAGGGGAGATGAAGAAAAAAGATGGAGAAGGAACGGGAAAAGAACAAGAAAATAAAGATGCGAAGAGGAGGGGAGGGCTGGTGGGACTTTAAAGGTACCAGGTAGTTCAGAATGATAAACACATGATTTAAAAACTGGAAATATTTATTAACATAGCATCTTTAAAATGCAAAACAAAAAATACAACATGAATACAAATAATTTGACATATACAAGAAGAGCAAATGTACTGAGCATAAGGCAGTAATGATGGTGTAAATAACTAGGTCCAATGATGAGCATTAAACCAATCCCGACATGTTTCGCGGGCAATGCTGCACCGCTTCTTCAGGGGAGTAAGAGTATATCAACGTACAGTGCCTATATGATACAGTGACAACAAACAATTATTGTTAGTTCAAATGCATATATCTAACAACAAGAGCAAAAAGTGCATGCTAATATGGAACATCAAGGGAACACTCAGGGCCATCACCATAGAGAGATCCACCACCAAACCAATTGGATAGAAAGCTCCCCAGAATAGACGTCTCACCCGCGGATGTGGAGGGACATAGGGGGTGGGATAGAAATGTAGGTGTGGTAAACTAAAGAGGCTTTCACCGCTCAGTGAGTAAAAAGGAAAAAACCTATTATTAGGTCTAACATATATACCTCATTCAGTGTCTAGAATGGACACGTTTGTATAGTCAGAAGTAAAAAGTAAAAAAGGTTAAGGGCAGGGGGTGTCAAGCATGGCGGTCAAGTTGGAAGGATACCCAGCGGGGAAATGATCTGTAGAGATGGAAATCAAAAAACAAGTACTGCATCTGTGATCAAAATGCTGTATATTATCTCTCTGTTGAATAGTTAAAAATAAATAAATAAGCAAAAGGGGGGGGCTATACCTGCAACGATGGAGGAAAAGTCCCTCTTGGTAAAGATAGGTAGCTAGGGATATAGATAAAGCCCAAGTGTGAGCTGTTACATTTGTATTGCTTGATCAGAGGGGTGAGGCCAACCATCCCAGACATCTAAATAGCATATGAAAAAATCAATCCATTATAAAGTGAAAGGAGAACCCGTCTGTTATCAGACAACAGGTACGCTAATATGATCCTGGGTATCTTACCCGCGTGGGACCGCCATGTCCGCATACACCGGTTCCTGCATGACTGAATGAGACGCTTGTTCCCCCTATTATGGCCCTCAACCCGACGCCACGCCGCGCATGACGTCATGCGTAGCGTGGGCGGGTCAGGTCCTCAACTGCGCGCGCATCTAAAGAGGCGCATGCGCAGTGTCGCTCCAATCAGGCCGCCGAAGGCAGCCCAGAGAGCGGCCACAACCCCGCCGGAAGGATATGGAATACCCGACCAGCGGTGTGTGAGAGGACCACACATCCGCTGAGACGTCTGGAGAACACGCCACCCAGTGGCAGGAGGAAAGACCACACACATGGATAGTGCCCAGAATGTACCCTGATCGCCAAAAGAATCATAGCATGCATATAAACAAATATGACAATGGACAATACGGATAAAATGATAACAAACACACCTATTAATTTTTATGTAAGATATAAAGTAATAGTCCTAACATTAAGTAGTTATTATAGAAGAAACTTATAGGAAACAATAGGTTCCCCATAGTTTCTATATAAGGATACCATGTTTTGGAGAACTGAAATCCTCCAGCACACGGAAAATTTGACATCATAGAAAATAAAACATATCATAATGTTAAGTATTGACTACTACAGCGATTTGAGATATAGAATCCCAGAGAGACATCAACTCGAAAAAAGAGTGTATAAAGTTTTCAATAATGAAAGTAATTAGCAAACTCACCATTCTCCAGAGTCACATCTGCGGTGCCACAGGGGGCGAATGGTCCAGAAATAAATCGTGGGCAGGTAAAGGGCATAGATGTTCAGCAACTGGCATCGACCGGGTTCAAGAGCAATCAAAAAATTATATATAGAGTGTAAATGAAAAGGAAAGGAGAAAAAGGAAGGAATGGAGCGTTAGGAAAAAGACCACTTTAACCCAAGAAAGGTTTGTAAGTCAGGACCTCATTAATCCCAGGGGGTATGGTGGCCTCCAGGGATTCGATCCAATAGGATTCCCTTTGTAGAATCCGTTTGTCCCAGTTTCCCCCTCGGGGATCCTGGGGGATCACTTCCAGAGCAAAAAACGAGACCATGGAGTTATCATACTTGTGGCAAAATGCTATGTGGCGTGTGACGCTCGTTTGTATTGTGCCTCCCTCAGAGTGATAGATATGATCCCCTATCCGCTTGCTCAATTTCCGAATGGTTTTGCCGACATAAAATGCCCCACAGCCACAACTCATGAGGTAAATAACCCCCTGAGTGTTGCAGTCGGCATGATGTCTCGACCGAAACCACTTACCACTGGGTAAACGAATACCCGTACCGACCCTTATCCAAGGACATTTGTCACAAGAACCACACCGGTACGTACCCTTTGGGAGACCCATCTTGGTAGATTCTTTGGTATAGTGACTTCTAGTTAAACAGTCTCTAAGGGACATTGATCGTCTAAACACCAGACTGGGTCTGGCACTAAGATATTTGTGAAGAGTAAAGTCTTGAGTGAGAATCGGCCAGTGACGCTTAAGAATCCTGCGCAGAACATCATCGTGGGCAGAGTATGTGGTGATAAATCTGACACTTTTGTCATCTTTTTTGGAGGTAGTTTTGTATAACAAATCAGCTCTCGAATAGGTGATAGCTCTATTGTAGGCCTTCCTGAGCAGTGTCTTAGAATATCCTCTGGCAAGGAGTCGCTCACGGAGCAGGCCAGCCTGGACATGAAACTTGGCCTCCATGGAACAATTCCTACGGAGCCTTAGATACTGGGCAAAAGGGATACTTGCAATCAAGGGGGCGGGGTGGGCACTTGCTGCGCTTAGGATAGTGTTACCTGCACTGGGTTTGCGGTAGAGATCCGTGTCGATAAGTCCATCCGGGGAGAGGCTGATGTTCAGATCAAGGAATGAAATCATGTGTCTGTCAAACGTGTGAGTGAATTTAAGATTTAGATTGTTATGATCAATGGCTTTCAAAAATAATGAAAGTTCATCTACTGTGCCTGTCCATATGATTAACAGATCATCAATGAATCTGTACCAAATTAAAATGTGGGACATCCACTGTTCCATTCTCTCGTCCGAAAAGATCAACCTCTCCCAGGCACCCAAATATAAATTCGCATAGGAGGGAGCGCAGCAAGTGCCCATAGCTACCCCCTGGATCTGCAAGTATGTTTGCTCCAAAAAGGTAAAATAATTCCTCGTAAGAATGAATCTTAATAACCGGAGGACAAAGTCCATCAAGGGCCAGGTATTGTAATCCTGTTCCTTGAGGAAAGATTCGGCCATCCGGATGCCCTGGTCGTGCGGGATACTAAGACACTGCTCAGGAAGGCCTACAATAGAGCTATCACCTATTCGAGAGCTGATTTGTTATACAAAACTACCTCCAAAAAAGATGACAAAAGTGTCAGATTTATCACCACATACTCTGCCCACGATGATGTTCTGCGCAGGATTCTTAAGCGTCACTGGCCGATTCTCACTCAAGACTTTACTCTTCACAAATATCTTAGTGCCAGACCCAGTCTGGTGTTTAGACGATCAATGTCCCTTAGAGACTGTTTAACTAGAAGTCACTATACCAAAGAATCTACCAAGATGGGTCTCCCAAAGGGTACGTACCGGTGTGGTTCTTGTGACAAATGTCCTTGGATAAGGGTCGGTACGGGTATTCGTTTACCCAGTGGTAAGTGGTTTCGGTCGAGACATCATGCCGACTGCAACACTCAGGGGGTTATTTACCTCATGAGTTGTGGCTGTGGGGCATTTTATGTCGGCAAAACCATTCGGAAATTGAGCAAGCGGATAGGGGATCATATCTATCACTCTGAGGGAGGCACAATACAAACGAGCGTCACACGCCACATAGCATTTTGCCACAAGTATGATAACTCCATGGTCTCGTTTTTTGCTCTGGAAGTGATCCCCCAGGATCCCCGAGGGGGAAACTGGGACAAACGGATTCTACAAAGGGAATCCTATTGGATCGAATCCCTGGAGGCCACCATACCCCCTGGGATTAATGAGGTCCTGACTTACAAACCTTTCTTGGGTTAAAGTGGTCTTTTTCCTAACGCTCCATTCCTTCCTTTTTCTCCTTTCCTTTTCATTTACACTCTATATATAATTTTTTGATTGCTCTTGAACCCGGTCGATGCCAGTTGCTGAACATCTATGCCCTTTACCTGCCCACGATTTATTTCTGGACCATTCGCCCCCTGTGGCACCGCAGATGTGACTCTGGAGAATGGTGAGTTTGCTAATTACTTTCATTATTGAAAACTTTATACACTCTTTTTTCGAGTTGATGTCTCTCTGGGATTCTATATCTCAAATCGCTGTAGTAGTCAATACTTAACATTATGATATGTTTTATTTTCTATGATGTCAAATTTTCCGTGTGCTGGAGGATTTCAGTTCTCCAAAACATGGTATCCTTATATAGAAACTATGGGGAACCTATTGTTTCCTATAAGTTTCTTCTATAATAACTACTTAATGTTAGGACTATTACTTTATATCTTACATAAAAATTAATAGGTGTGTTTGTTATCATTTTATCCGTATTGTCCATTGTCATATTTGTTTATATGCATGCTATGATTCTTTTGGCGATCAGGGTACATTCTGGGCACTATCCATGTGTGTGGTCTTTCCTCCTGCCACTGGGTGGCGTGTTCTCCAGACGTCTCAGCGGATGTGTGGTCCTCTCACACACCGCTGGTCGGGTATTCCATATCCTTCCGGCGGGGTTGTGGCCGCTCTCTGGGCTGCCTTCGGCGGCCTGATTGGAGCGACACTGCGCATGCGCCTCTTTAGATGCGCCCGCAGTTGAGGACCTGACCCGCCCACGCTACGCATGACGTCATGCGCGGCGTGGCGTCGGGTTGAGGGCCATAATAGGGGGAACAAGCGTCTCATTCAGTCATGCAGGAACCGGTGTATGCGGACATGGCGGTCCCACGCGGGTAAGATACCCAGGATCATATTAGCGTACCTGTTGTCTGATAACAGACGGGTTCTCCTTTCACTTTATAATGGATTGATTTTTTCATATGCTATTTAGATGTCTGGGATGGTTGGCCTCACCCCTCTGATCAAGCAATACAAATGTAACAGCTCACACTTGGGCTTTATCTATATCCCTAGCTACCTATCTTTACCAAGAGGGACTTTTCCTCCATCGTTGCAGGTATAGCCCCCCCCTTTTGCTTATTTATTTATTTTTAACTATTCAACAGAGAGATAATATACAGCATTTTGATCACAGATGCAGTACTTGTTTTTTGATTTCCATCTCTACAGATCATTTCCCCGCTGGGTATCCTTCCAACTTGACCGCCATGCTTGACACCCCCTGCCCTTAACCTTTTTTACTTTTTACTTCTGACTATACAAACGTGTCCATTCTAGACACTGAATGAGGTATATATGTTAGACCTAATAATAGGTTTTTTCCTTTTTACTCACTGAGCGGTGAAAGCCTCTTTAGTTTACCACACCTACATTTCTATCCCACCCCCTATGTCCCTCCACATCCGCGGGTGAGACGTCTATTCTGGGGAGCTTTCTATCCAATTGGTTTGGTGGTGGATCTCTCTATGGTGATGGCCCTGAGTGTTCCCTTGATGTTCCATATTAGCATGCACTTTTTGCTCTTGTTGTTAGATATATGCATTTGAACTAACAATAATTGTTTGTTGTCACTGTATCATATAGGCACTGTACGTTGATATACTCTTACTCCCCTGAAGAAGCGGTGCAGCATTGCCCGCGAAACATGTCGGGATTGGTTTAATGCTCATCATTGGACCTAGTTATTTACACCATCATTACTGCCTTATGCTCAGTACATTTGCTCTTCTTGTATATGTCAAATTATTTGTATTCATGTTGTATTTTTTGTTTTTCATTTTAAAGATGCTATGTTAATAAATATTTCCAGTTTTTAAATCATGTGTTTATCATTCTGAACTACCTGGTACCTTTAAAGTCCCACCAGCCCTCCCCTCCTCTTCGCATCTTTATTTTCTTGTTCTTTTCCCGTTCCTTCTCCATCTTTTTTCTTCATCTCCCCTTTTCCCTCTTCCAACAACCCCCCCCCCCCCTCCCCTTCCCCCCCCCCCCCCCCTTGTCCCTCTCTTGTTTTCTTACCCCAGCACCTACCTGTACACCTCAGGTTCTAGCTGTGGGTTTCCCCTTTTGGGATACCTTTCCCAGCACAGATTCTATACAGATTAGGGATGTGGTACCCTTTATTTACAACCTTATAAAACAAACACACTTTTTCAATTAATTTTAGGTGGATAACACACCTGAGGGCGCCTTTCTTTTTTTTGGCTATATGCCAAGTGTTTGTAAAATTGTATTGCATCATAGTATTTTCTATTTGAACATATTACTTGGATTATATGCTCAGCCTTTTATTGATATCCCAGAGAGACAGTAATTTTATTCTCTATTTTTGCTTTCCGGGGCACACACTCTGGTCCGGAGTAGTTGTGTCTTTTTTCTCCAGCTTTTCATCCTTTGAGGTCGCCGGTGGTCGTTTGGTCCGTATCGTGGGCACAGGCATGGATTTGTTGGGCACAGCATGGACCGGTTTCATGACAGGTATACAATCCACATGTGAATCTCATACCAAAACAGAGGAAGATCTCAAGACCTATTTAAGTAAAATGTATAACCTATTAAAACGCAAATCACATCTTTACTGGCATATCGAGTATTTCCTCAAGTACATTGACGAGAATATCAGCCCTCAAGGGCTGAGGATACACACGCTCCCTACTTTGAGAGACCCATCTGAGACTTTCAAAAAAGAATGGGAGAGTATACTTAATACATGCAGTCAAGATTTGATGAAATCACTCGTGACCCAGTATAGGGTGGATATGACAGCGTTAGACATCGAAATAGATCAAATGAATACCAAATACAAACAGGTCTTCGAGGCCCCAAACTTCGCTCCAGCTTGGACAGAGGTGAAGGCCAAACTTGAGATTATGAATAAAGAGATTATTCATAAAAAACAAGTTAAGTTTCAAAAAGACAAACAAGCCTTCAATGAAGGCTATGCCTACAAATGGAATCTCAAAACCCGCCCCCTGTATCCACACCGCACACGCACCACCAATCACGTTGATATCACGGATGATAATGTAGAATCAGATTCGAGTTTGGCTAGTTCCCTCTCGCACCAATCACGAGCATCACGAGCAGGTCCCCCTGCTCCCAACAAACGCACCAAGGCCCAGAAACGAGGACGAGGCAGTGCTGGTCCTTCACCCACTTTACCCTCGAGTCAAAATAAGAAAAAACCTGATACACTTGCTAACTTAAACACGTCCACGAGCCTACCAAATATAGCCCCTACACTACAGAAAGTACTAGCCAGAAACACTTCACTACCCTCTAACACTAGTGATTCCGCTTCCGCTATATCGGATGACGGTTTTTTAGAACTACCCAATCCCCAAACACCCAGGAACACCAAACAGGGCAACTTAAACATGTACGTGAAACCCAAAACAACTTAAACAATCTCAACACACACACTAACGCCTCCAATAAACTCAATATTATTAATTTAACCCCGTTTGACTTGACTCCTGCCCAGGAACAAGTGCTTGGCCTGGGTCTAGGCTTTTGCCCTTCCAGGGCTATCGATACTTCTGAAACTATAAAAGATTTACACTTATTTGCAAGGAACCTTACCTTTAAATTCATGTTTGACAAAGATAGGAAACAAAAAAACTTAGAAAAACAACTGGCCGAACAGACCAGGCACTTGACCATGGCAGAGAGTCGGGCCATCAAGGACCTGGTTTTGTTATATGAAGAGGGTAACACGGAAGTTGTGTCCATGATTGATTCAGGGGATTCACCTGATGAAACCCTTCCTCCTCCCACTTCTCAAATTATTTCAAAAAAGGTTTTTAAACCGAAATCAGAGAAATTTCCTGATCTATCGAACAACGCTAACATCTGGACGTTCGTTCAACGAGTGTCCAGAGATCTAAAAAAGATTTCCTTGCCCCCCATTCCTAGAAATCTTACCAGAGATCAGACCCTGGCTCTATCCTCACTTCAAAGCAATAAAAATATCCTTATAAAACAATCAGACAAGGGGGGTAACATAGTTGTTATGACTCCTCCCCAGTATGAAACTATGTGTCTAGAAGTCTTATGCAACCGGCAATGGTATTTGCCCATTGAGCCCGATTGCATTGAGGACTTCATTTGTGAATACAGGTCCCTGTGTTTTGAGGCCCTTTCTCAGGGCCTCATAGACAGGGACACGTATAACTTTCTATTTACCAAACATCCCAAAACTCCGACCTTTTACACCTTGCCCAAGGTGCACAAGAGCCTGGTGCACCCACCGGGGAGACCCATCGTCTCTGGCAACGAGTCGCTCACTGAGCACGCCAGCAAATTTGTGGACTCATTCTTACTACCCCATGTCCTTGCACTTCCGTCCTATATCAGGGACACTACTGACCTTCTCAAACACCTGGAGGAGATTCAGGTCCCCCCGGATGCCCTGCTTGTAGCAATTGATATTGAGGCGCTATACTCTAGTATCCCGCACGACCAGGGCATCCGAATGGCCGAATCTTTCCTCAAGGAACAGGATTACAATACCTGGCCCTTGATGGACTTTGTCCTCCGGTTATTAAGATTCATTCTTACGAGGAATTATTTTACCTTTTTGGAGCAAACATACTTGCAGATCCAGGGGGTAGCTATGGGCACTTGCTGCGCTCCCTCCTATGCGAATTTATATTTGGGTGCCTGGGAGAGGTTGATCTTTTCGGACGAGAGAATGGAACAGTGGATGTCCCACATTTTAATTTGGTACAGATTCATTGATGATCTGTTAATCATATGGACAGGCACAGTAGATGAACTTTCATTATTTTTGAAAGCCATTGATCATAACAATCTAAATCTTAAATTCACTCACACGTTTGACAGACACATGATTTCATTCCTTGATCTGAACATCAGCCTCTCCCCGGATGGACTTATCGACACGGATCTCTACCGCAAACCCAGTGCAGGTAACACTATCCTAAGCGCAGCAAGTGCCCACCCCGCCCCCTTGATTGCAAGTATCCCTTTTGCCCAGTATCTAAGGCTCCGTAGGAATTGTTCCATGGAGGCCAAGTTTCATGTCCAGGCTGGCCTGCTCCGTGAGCGACTCCTTGCCAGAGGATATTCTAAGACACTGCTCAGGAAGGCCTACAATAGAGCTATCACCTATTCGAGAGCTGATTTGTTATACAAAACTACCTCCAAAAAAGATGACAAAAGTGTCAGATTTATCACCACATACTCTGCCCACGATGATGTTCTGCGCAGGATTCTTAAGCGTCACTGGCCGATTCTCACTCAAGACTTTACTCTTCACAAATATCTTAGTGCCAGACCCAGTCTGGTGTTTAGACGATCAATGTCCCTTAGAGACTGTTTAACTAGAAGTCACTATACCAAAGAATCTACCAAGATGGGTCTCCCAAAGGGTACGTACCGGTGTGGTTCTTGTGACAAATGTCCTTGGATAAGGGTCGGTACGGGTATTCGTTTACCCAGTGGTAAGTGGTTTCGGTCGAGACATCATGCCGACTGCAACACTCAGGGGGTTATTTACCTCATGAGTTGTGGCTGTGGGGCATTTTATGTCGGCAAAACCATTCGGAAATTGAGCAAGCGGATAGGGGATCATATCTATCACTCTGAGGGAGGCACAATACAAACGAGCGTCACACGCCACATAGCATTTTGCCACAAGTATGATAACTCCATGGTCTCGTTTTTTGCTCTGGAAGTGATCCCCCAGGATCCCCGAGGGGGAAACTGGGACAAACGGATTCTACAAAGGGAATCCTATTGGATCGAATCCCTGGAGGCCACCATACCCCCTGGGATTAATGAGGTCCTGACTTACAAACCTTTCTTGGGTTAAAGTGGTCTTTTTCCTAACGCTCCATTCCTTCCTTTTTCTCCTTTCCTTTTCATTTACACTCTATATATAATTTTTTGATTGCTCTTGAACCCGGTCGATGCCAGTTGCTGAACATCTATGCCCTTTACCTGCCCACGATTTATTTCTGGACCATTCGCCCCCTGTGGCACCGCAGATGTGACTCTGGAGAATGGTGAGTTTGCTAATTACTTTCATTATTGAAAACTTTATACACTCTTTTTTCGAGTTGATGTCTCTCTGGGATTCTATATCTCAAATCGCTGTAGTAGTCAATACTTAACATTATGATATGTTTTATTTTCTATGATGTCAAATTTTCCGTGTGCTGGAGGATTTCAGTTCTCCAAAACATGGTATCCTTATATAGAAACTATGGGGAACCTATTGTTTCCTATAAGTTTCTTCTATAATAACTACTTAATGTTAGGACTATTACTTTATATCTTACATAAAAATTAATAGGTGTGTTTGTTATCATTTTATCCGTATTGTCCATTGTCATATTTGTTTATATGCATGCTATGATTCTTTTGGCGATCAGGGTACATTCTGGGCACTATCCATGTGTGTGGTCTTTCCTCCTGCCACTGGGTGGCGTGTTCTCCAGACGTCTCAGCGGATGTGTGGTCCTCTCACACACCGCTGGTCGGGTATTCCATATCCTTCCGGCGGGGTTGTGGCCGCTCTCTGGGCTGCCTTCGGCGGCCTGATTGGAGCGACACTGCGCATGCGCCTCTTTAGATGCGCGCGCAGTTGAGGACCTGACCCGCCCACGCTACGCATGACGTCATGCGCGGCGTGGCGTCGGGTTGAGGGCCATAATAGGGGGAACAAGCGTCTCATTCAGTCATGCAGGAACCGGTGTATGCGGACATGGCGGTCCCACGCGGGTAAGATACCCAGGATCATATTAGCGTACCTGTTGTCTGATAACAGACGGGTTCTCCTTTCACTTTATAATGGATTGATTTTTTCATATGCTATTTAGATGTCTGGGATGGTTGGCCTCACCCCTCTGATCAAGCAATACAAATGTAACAGCTCACACTTGGGCTTTATCTATATCCCTAGCTACCTATCTTTACCAAGAGGGACTTTTCCTCCATCGTTGCAGGTATAGCCCCCCCCTTTTGCTTATTTATTTATTTTTAACTATTCAACAGAGAGATAATATACAGCATTTTGATCACAGATGCAGTACTTGTTTTTTGATTTCCATCTCTACAGATCATTTCCCCGCTGGGTATCCTTCCAACTTGACCGCCATGCTTGACACCCCCTGCCCTTAACCTTTTTTACTTTTTACTTCTGACTATACAAACGTGTCCATTCTAGACACTGAATGAGGTATATATGTTAGACCTAATAATAGGTTTTTTCCTTTTTACTCACTGAGCGGTGAAAGCCTCTTTAGTTTACCACACCTACATTTCTATCCCACCCCCTATGTCCCTCCACATCCGCGGGTGAGACGTCTATTCTGGGGAGCTTTCTATCCAATTGGTTTGGTGGTGGATCTCTCTATGGTGATGGCCCTGAGTGTTCCCTTGATGTTCCATATTAGCATGCACTTTTTGCTCTTGTTGTTAGATATATGCATTTGAACTAACAATAATTGTTTGTTGTCACTGTATCATATAGGCACTGTACGTTGATATACTCTTACTCCCCTGAAGAAGCGGTGCAGCATTGCCCGCGAAACATGTCGGGATTGGTTTAATGCTCATCATTGGACCTAGTTATTTACACCATCATTACTGCCTTATGCTCAGTACATTTGCTCTTCTTGTATATGTCAAATTATTTGTATTCATGTTGTATTTTTTGTTTTGCATTTTAAAGATGCTATGTTAATAAATATTTCCAGTTTTTAAATCATGTGTTTATCATTCTGAACTACCTGGTACCTTTAAAGTCCCACCAGCCCTCCCCTCCTCTTCGCATCTTTATTTTCTTGTTCTTTTCCCGTTCCTTCTCCATCTTTTTTCTTCATCTCCCCTTTTCCCTCTTCCAACTACCCCCCCCCCCCTCCCCTTCCCCCCCCCCCCCCCCCCTTGTCCCTCTCTTGTTTTCTTACCCCAGCACCTACCTGTACACCTCAGGTTCTAGCTGTGGGTTTCCCCTTTTGGGATACCTTTCCCAGCACAGATTCTATACAGATTAGGGATGTGGTACCCTTTATTTACAACCTTATAAAACAAACACACTTTTTCAGGGAACAGAAATTAAATTTTGGGAAAACAAGACGAAGATCCTCCTTAAGGTCTATGAAAGCCTATCCCAACCAGGGTTCTGTGGAATTATAGGGTTCCTCCAGAGGATGCTAGGGGTTTCCGACTTAGGTGTTTCTAGGGACAAGCCATCTTTATCAGAGCCCTGGTGAAGAGGGCTTGTCCCTCGAAACTTGTAAGCCGGATTAGAGCCTGAAAGGTCTTCCCATGTCACCAGTGTAGCGGTGTGGATCTGGAAACAGTCTCATCTGTATTTTATAATACGCTAGTTATGGTCATTCGTTTGTGAGTATTACTATTTTAAAAAATTGTATGGTGGTTATGTGCTAGGTCGAACTGCTCACTCTTTGTTGTCTTATAGAGCTACTCAAAAAGGATACCCATAGCCCTGAGGGGTCAGCAAAACATGTCTGCACTATTTGCGCCGGTTCACACTACCGTTACTTCCCGGGGCGACCTCCGAGATCGCGGTGCGAGCAGCGCGCCGCGACCTCGGAGCGGCCGCCACGGACTTCATAACATTGAAGTCTATGGCGGTCGCCTCTTGGTCGCCCCAAAGAAGCTCCGGACCCTTTTTCTAGGTCGGAGCGACTTGTGTTGCTCCTATTAGAACGGGTCCGCAGCTTCCCTATGGGAGGCGACCAGGTCGCCTCACAGGTCGCCCTAGTGTGAACCGAGGCTTTCTATAAACCGAGAAGCCACCATTACACCAAGCTCTGAAACACCATGCTCTAGTGCAGGAGATTGACTTTGGAATATTGGTTCCTTGAGCGGTGTTGAATTCACCTCCTGTGTAATGGGGCCTGCATACTGCTGGGACCAATGTCACTTGACAGAACCAACTGCATTGTACCAGTCCCTCAGATAAGTTACCACTAACAGTAAGCAATAGATTATGTGCACCAACTACCAATGTAATATGAGCATGTGTCCATGGACCATCTATGTGAAGAAGCACTACACTGACATAAAAGAAGAGTAAGACCAAGATCCATGTCACCATAGATACCTGAAAGGGCACCATTCTAGACTACATATGCTGGGAAGGACCAAACTTCTGAGAAAAAAACCCAGTGATATGTACCTAGAAGGGTCTGATTTTGTCAAAGGCCCAATCCATATTAGTAAAAAAAAATGTATCCATCTGCTTTTTGGCATTTATGACATAGGTATTTCTCTTTTGCCCATTTTTAAGTAAGCTGGGTAAAGTAGGCTCTATGGAAGTACCCTCATTGAATAAGCTTGTTTCTCGCAGATATTTTTGTATACTTTGTATGTTTGAGCCAAAAAATGTCTGCCAGCCCCGTTCAGATATGAGATATGCCAGACATATCTCTACCACTGACCCCTAAGACAGATGAGCCTAGATGGTTTATCCTGCACACGAGTGCCATACTACCTATGGATCAACTTGGAATGAATGGGATGGAGTTAAACAGTTTCTAGGAGGGATGGTTGGAAAAGCACATCCTGCAGTCCCTATTGGGACCTAGCCGTACGTCTAAGTTGAAGGCACTTAAAGTGCCAAACGTTAGGGACTTCTTGTTTCAACATGAAAAAAAGATTTAAAAGATCCATTAAAGTACACATACATCAATCCCACTTGAGCCCACTGAAGGCCATTAGGAACCATAAGGAAAGGTGGAAGCTCCAGGTTGTTCCAAATGGGATTATTAGGGGCGAGGCCGAGGGCAAGGGTGGAATAAATGGAAAGTGAGCATAAGAAGCAGGGAGGGAGGAGGGGTGTTTAAGTGAACCTGTTACATTGCTTTGAAAGGGTAGCTTTAAATGTTTTTCATGGCATTGTGTGGATATATACTGTGCGACGGTGAATTTTTTGGCACTTACATTGGATGTTCTGCAAAAGACATGAGCTTTCTCGGCTTAGGAGCCTAAGGGTGTAGAGCCAGAGTCTCCAGCAAGATCTCATCAATGGAGTCTCCAAAGGATTTAATTAAGCTTTTTGGCACTTTTCCACTGCAAGTACCGGCTCGGCTCTACTCGGCCCTGCTTGGCCCGGTTTGCTTTTCCACTGCTGGTACCGCATGGTACGGTGTTGGAACGGTTCGGTATGGTTTGCTTTTCCACTAAAGTAGTACTAAACTTAAGTGGGTGGGATAACAACGATTCTCTGACCAATCAGTGGCTAGTAGTGACTGCATGCAAAGGATTGTGGGATATGGTACCTCTTGGAAACACAATCGAGGTGGTACTGTTTTATGGTGCTTTTCCACTGCATGGAACCGAACGGTTCGGCTCGCTTTTGTGCTTTTCCACTGCTGGTACCGCATGGTATGGTGTAGGAACGGTTCGGTACGGTACGGTACGGCTGCGCTTTTCCACTGCATGGAACCGAACGGTTCGGCTCGCTTTTGTGCTTTTCCACTGCTGGTACCGCATGGTATGGTGTAGGAACGGTTCGGTACGGTACGGTACGGCTGCACTTTTCCACTGCATGGAACCGAACGGTACGGCTCTCAAAAACAGTACCACCTCGATTGTGGTTCCAAGAGGTACCATACCCTGTACCGTATCCCACAATCCTTTGCATGCAGTCACGACTAGCCACTGATTGGTCAGAAAATCCCACCCACTTAACTTTAGTACTACTTTAGTGGAAAAGCAAACCATACTGTACCGTACCGAACCGTTCCAACACCGTACCATGCGGTACCAGCAGTGGAAAAGCAAACCGGCCCAAGCAGGGCCGAGTAGAGCCGAGCCGGTACTTGTAGTGGAAAAGTGCCATTAGAGAGCCATACCGTTTGGTTCCATGCAGTGGAAAAGCGCTGCCGTACCGTACCGAACCGTTCCTACACCGTACCATGCGGTACCAGCAGTGGAAAAGCACAAAAGCGAGCCGAACCGTTCGGTTCCATGCAGTGGAAAAGCGCAATTTGTGTGACGGAACATACCAGCATCTCTTCCATAACCAAAAATCAGCATGAATGATCCTTCAATGATAAAATGGTGTTATTTGGGCCTTAGAAGGTACTTTTTCCATCAAGGCCCTGAGAAGTATGGCTATGCCTTTATTGACTGCTATCATTGCGTTGAGTATTGCCTCAAAGTAGTTCAGGGCCCATGACCATAAGAAAACAAAAAAAGGTCATGTAGGGTTTAACGTGCAGTTAGGGGGTACCTATGTTTAGAACTATCAACTGCAGCAAGATGAGAAGTGGCTTGCTGGCAAAGATGAAGTATATCTAAAGCCAGAACTTTTCTTTTTCTTTTTTTGCCATTTTGGATAGGGTGGAGAAGTGTTTGGACGTGTCATCTGTGGCCCAGCTAAGAAGATTAGTCCTGCATCTATTTATCCTGGTAACTGGACATCCAAAAGAGTTCAACAAAGACTTCAGATGACAACTAAGTGAGAATTTCCTCTTACTTTGGAGAGATTTTCTCTTACCTCCCACTGTTTCTTAGGGCAGGAAGTGAAGATACATCTCCCAATGGGTCACAGAAACTAAAAAAAGAATGACAATGAATAGAAAAGGACACCGCTCTCCCGACCAGCCAGTGTAACAGAAAAACGTGGAGAGGCCTCAGCCTACATGTCTCCTCCAGGAAACCACACCTGCTGACGTGTTTCACCCCACCCACCAGGGCTTAGTGTGAGGAACCCTATGAGCAAGCTCCGGTGGGTGGGGCAAAACAGGTCAATAGGAATGGTTTCTTGGTGGAAACATGGAGACTGAGGCCTCTCCACACTTCTCTGGTCAGGCTGGTCCTTCTCTATTCATTGTCATTCTTTTTTTTTTCTTAAACAATGCCATAGGCTTGGTGGTCAGTGGGCGTAAACAAATTACATCATTGTTGTCAGTAGGTGGAATATTCCTCATAATTGGGAGGAATAATACCTCATACTTGGTGTCAGTGGGAGGAAAAATGCCCCATCATTGGTGTCAGTGGGAGGAATAGAGCCCCATCATTGGTGTCAGTGAGTGGAAAAGTGCCCCATCATTGGTGTCAGTGGGAGAAAAAGTGCCCCATCATTGGTGCCAGTGGGAGGAAAAGTGCCCCATCATTGGTGTCATTGGGAGGAATTGTGCCCCATCATTGGGAGAAAAAGTGCCCCATCATTGGTGTCAGTGGGAGAAAAAGTGCCCCATCATAGGTGTCAGTGGGAGAAAAAGTGCCCTATCATTGGTGTCAGTGGGAAGGAAAAGCGCCCTAACATTGGTGTCAGTCGGAGGAATAGTACCCCATCATTGGTGTCAGTGGGAGGAAAAATGACCTATCATTGGTGTCAGTAGGAGGAAAAGTGCCCCATCATTGGTGTCATTGGGAGGAATAGTGCCCCATCACTGTGTCAGTGGGAGGAAAAGTGCCCCATCATTGGTGCCAGTGGAAGGGATAGTGCCCCATCACTGTGTCAGTGGGAGGAAAAGTGCCCCATCATTGGTGTCAGTGGGGGGAATAGTGCCCAATCACTGATGTCAATGGGAGGAATAGTGCCTCATCATTCATGTTGGTGGGAGGAAAAATGCCCCATCATTGGTGTCAGTGGAAGGGATAGTGCCCCATCCTTGGTGTCAGTGGGAGAAAAAGTGCCCATCTTTGCTGTATCAGTGGAAAAAATTGTGCCCCAAAGGCCAGAAAAAGGCAAGCAAAGGGCAGTTTGTAGACCCCTGAGCTAGAGAATGCTGGCTGTCCTCCACCCAGGAAATGAGACAGGCTCTATCTGACTTCCTGCAGCTTCCAGTGCACACTGTGAGACGCTCACAGTATGCAGTGAAATCAGAGTAAGCCATGTCAGTCCAGGAGAGGCACTGGTACAACTGTGCAAGACTGAGAAGAAGGCCGGAGTTTAGATTTAAGGTCAAGACCATCCGCCTGCTGAAATTTGGGAAAACACGGAGCTAAGCCGACAAAGATCTTCATTTATCTATCAATAGCTACCAGAACAAAGCCAAGATCTCTGCAGTCCTCCCCCATAGGATACACTTATCATGGCAGGAACTTGCAATAGGACGTCCTGGTGGCAGCCCGCTGACAAACTGCAGGGGTGCGGATGTTTATCACTTCCCGCTGAAAACTTATCTCCTGCCGTATATTAGTCTATAACCAGGTAAACAAATCCTAAGCTGTATGATCTCCGGGAACTAAGCCGCAATAAAAACCCATCAATATCGCGGGTTAACCCGTTCACTGGGCGAAGCCTCCAGTGTATTATGGTGGACCGCGCTGGGCTCAACGCTCGGCGATCAGCCTGTGTTTTCCGGAAGAGAGTTAAATCTCTTCTTTCTGCCTGCAAGGGTCAATGAGCGATGCTCCCTGAAGGATTGGAAGTCCTGGGGAGAGGATGGGAGAGAATAGAGGAGGAGGGCGATTTCTATTTTTTTTTGGGTTGGGGGGAAAATGGTTTGCTTAAGGGAAATCAAATCCATGCTGCGATAATAGCGGAGATTAAGGGGAGGCTGCAGGGAGTGGAACCAAATACGAAGCTTTGACAGGGAGATCTATCCAGGGAAGGATGGTGGGGAGGACTGGGACACTCGTATAGTAATGAAACAATGGCGAGATAGACGGAATAGGGATGGGGGCTGGGGAATGAAGGACGAGTGACAGCTCCCGCACGCCATCCAGAGAAATTACACAAAGGAGACAAAGATGGTGGGAGACGTTATAAAACAAAAAACTTCCTGTGAAAAAAAAAAAAATCCCTACATTTTCAGATAAAAAAAAAAAATGCAATTCTGCGACCTATTTATAACGCATACTGGGAGCGTATCTTCCCCCGCTTGCTGTAGTTGGCTTTAACCCATATATATCAATTAGAAATTATCAGAGTTTTTATTTGACAAAGCGAACGAGACGCAGTAATGTTGACTGTAGATTGCAGAATTTGGAAATTCCTTTTCTTAACCACTTGACCTCTCTCTTCTTCATGACCAGGGCATTTTTTGCTATTCAGCACGGCGCTACTTTAACCACTTTACCACCAGAGGATTTTGCTGTCTTACGTCCAGGCCACTTTTTGCGATTCGGCACTGTGCGACTTTAACCACTTAAGCCCCAGAAGATTTTACCCCCTTCCTGACCAGGGGGTATTTTGCGATTCGGCACTGCGTGATTTTAACGGACAATTGCGCGGTCGTGCGAAGCCGTACCCAAATGAAATTTACGTCTTTTTTTTCTTTTTTTGATCACCTGTGCGACTTTTACTTTTTGCGCTATAAACAAAAAAAACAGCGTACAGTTTGAAAAAATGACAATATTTTTCACATTTTTTTATATGAAATTCCCCCCCAAAAAATGTAAAAATCAAACTTTTTTAAATTTTTTGCCCAATTTGTTTTCTACTACCTATGTTTGGTAAAAAAAAAAATCACAATAAGTGTATTTTGATTGGTTTGCGCAAAAGTTATTGCGTTTACTAACTAAGGGAAAGATTTCTGTCATTTTTGGTGTTTTTTTTTTTTAACGAGTAATGGCGGCGATCTGTGTTTTTTTTTTTGCGGGACTGCGACATTGCGGCGGACAGATCGGACCCTTGACTGACATTTTTGACACTTTTGGGGGTACCAGTGACATTACTACAGTAATCAGTGCTATACATACGCACTGTTACTGTAAAAATGACACTGGCAGGGAAGGGGTTCATTTTTTTGGAGAGGGAGGGGTTAATATATGCCTGGTGCTTACTGACGTGTGTGGGGGGAGGTGACTGAGTGACACAGGGACAGATCGCAGGTTCAGCTATGCTGAACCCTGCAATCTGATCCTGCCTGTCACTTAGGAGATCCGCCCTTGTTTACACAAGCGGGCGGATCTCCAGACTCGATTCCCCGATGATCACCGCCGCTCCTCCCCTGGACCGACTCCCGCTGTGACTGAAAACAGCGGGAGCGAGCCTCCGGCGACGCACGCCGCCCACAAGGGGAGGAGTCCAGCGACGTAGGTCTACGTCGCTGGACGGGAACGAGCCACTTTGCCGCAGTACAGTCAACGTGACTGATCGGCAAGTGGTTAACCACTTGCAGCCCGCCCACCGTCAAATGACGGCGGACCGTTGTGCGGCTCTCGTTCTGGGACGACGTCATATGACGGCGCCCCAGAACGGCCTCTCTCACGCGCCTGTGGGGGCTCGCAGTGCGGCGATCACGTATGTGATGTATGTGCGGCAAAATGTATTCTGCTACATGTCTTTGATAAAAGAAAATCCCAATAAGTGTATATTATTTGGTTTGTGCAAAAGTTATAGTGTTTTACAAACTATGGTATATATATATATATATATATATATATATATATATAGTAGAATTTACGCAGCTAAGGACGGAACACATGATCAGAAAATCTTTCAAAAAATTGTACAATAACCTGATTATCATTAATACAGAGCTTTCGAGAGCTGATCACAACAGTTCATCCGACCTTATCCGAAGGAAAAAAACATGAAAATGTATACCAGATCATACAACTTTTGTTTAATCAGCACAATATTCGTATGAAAATACAACACATTACGTCACTTCTGAATTTTTATTTTTCCGGGCGAGAATTTTTGGAACTTTAGTAACCTCTATATTTTTGATATGAGACTAGCATGCTCAAAAAAAAAAAAAAGAAAATGGACAATCATCGTCTGATAATCTCATCATGTGTACAAGGCTTGAGAGACACTATCTGGGAGGGTCAATGACATTGATAGTGACACTAATGCAGTGATCAGTAATAATACTATACGCTGTACTAATGACACTGGCTGGGAAGGGGTTAATGCCTAGGGGCAATCAAGTGGTTAACTGTGTGCCTAACAATGTGTAATTTGTGCTGCTTTTACTTTACAATATTTTCTGTTTTTTATCCCTGCTTTACAGGAAGAAGAAACAGCCAGATTTCTGTTCACAGAGCTTAGTGTTTTTGTTAACACAGAACTCTGTGTGTAATTCGCCACAGCCGATCAGCTGACTTCAGTCAAAATCATTGGCTGAAATCAGCTGCCAAACTGCAATCACAGGATGATTCAGCAGGGGGTGTGCGTATGCGCGCCCCAAACCCAGAAGAAAGCTTGGAGCTGCCGTTTACCCTTAGTACAACTACTGTGGGCGAGCGGGAAGTAGCTAAAGTGTACCTTCACTCAAAAATGAAAGTACCGCTCATCCTCTTCCTCCCCCTGCATCTAACGAACAGGTTTTTTTTTTTTTGGAGGGGCGTGGGTACCTTTTTGTGACCCTAATCCCTGTCCCCTTTAGGCTTCCTTAGTTCCCCTGCCCACAGTTTTGGGGGATAACGTCACACATCCCAGGAGGCTGCATGGCCAGTCTTCATGCCCCTTGCGGTCGATGACAAGCACAGTAGGGAGCAGGCTGTGAATCATCGGGAACTCACAGTTGGCTCCCAAATCAAAAATAGAGGTGTCAGAGATCCGCAGCCCTAAGAAGAATGGGCTGCAGGGAAGACAGCTCTGGACTTCATGGGTCAGTAAGTATCTGTTTTTAAAAAGGTCAACAGCTACAGTATTTGTAGCTGCTGACTTTATTTTTCTTTAATGCAGAGTGAAGTTCATCTTTAAACTGAACCTATTATGTTGTCGAATGGCAAAATAGAAGGTCCACTTGGTAGACCACTTTTTCTGTGGTCTACCAAGTGATATTTACCTTCCCCATGCTCAACCACCACTCCCTTCACCTGCCAGACCCCTAAATAACTTCCCCATGCTCAATCACTATTCCCTTCACCTGCCGGACCCCTAAATACTTTCCCCATGCTCAACCACCACTCCCTTCACCTGCTGGACCCCTAAATATCTTCCCCATGCTCAACCACCACTCCCTTCACCTGCGGACCCCCTAAATACCTTCCCCATGCTCAACCACCACTCTCTTCATCTGCTGAACCCCTAAATACCTTCCCCATGCTCAACCACCACTCTCTTCATCTGCTGAACCCCTAAATACCTTCCCCATTCTCAACCACCACTCCCTGCACCTGCTGGACCCCCTAAATACCTTCACCATGCTCAACCACCACTCTCTTCTCCAGCGGACCCCCTAAATACCTTCCCAATGCTCAACCACCACTCTCTTCATCTGCTGAACCCCTAAATACCTTCCCCATTCTCAACCACCACTCCCTGCACCTGCTGGACCCCCTAAATACCTTCACCATGCTCAACCACCACTCCCTTCACCTGCCGGACCCCCTAAACACCTTCCTCATGCTCAACCACCACTCCCTTCACCTGCGGACCCCCTAAATACCTTCCCCATGCTCAACCACCACTCTCTTCATCTGCTGAACCCCTAAATACCTTCCCCATTCTCAACCACCACTCCCTGCACCTGCTGGACCCCCTAAATACCTTCACCATGCTCAACCACCACTCCCTTCACCTGCTGGACCCCTAAATACCTTCTCCATGCTCAACCACCACTCCCTTCACCTGCGGACCCCCTAAATACCTTCCCCATGCTCAACCACCACTCTCTTCATCTGCTGAACCCCTAAATACCTTCCCCATTCTCAACCACCACTCCCTGCACCTGCTGGACCCCCTAAATACCTTCACCATGCTCAACCACCACTCCCTTCACCTGCCGGACCCCCTAAACACCTTCCCCATGCTCAACCACCACTCTCTTCTCCAGCGGACCCCCTAAATACCTTCCCAATGCTCAACCACCACTCTCTTCACCTGCTGGACCACTAAATACCTTCCCTATTCTCAACCACCACTCTCTTCACCTGCTGGACCGCTAAATACCTTCCCTATTCTCAACCACCACTCCGTTCACCTGCCAGACCGCTAAATACCTTCCCAATGCTCAACCACCACTCTCTGGACCGCTAAATACCTTCCCTATTCTCAACCACCACTCCGTTCACCTGCCAGACCGCTAAATACCTTCCCCGTGCTCAACCACCACTCCCTTCACCTGCTGGACCCCTAAATACAAGCCTTGGTGTAAGCCCAGTGTTAGACTGTGTTGGAGTATACTCAGTATTAAAGTAAAAGGAGGCGCTAGCTTAACAAATAGGATTACAGCACTTAGGACTCCCTGAATACTGGGAGTAACATACATGAAAAGAGAAAAACAAGTGCGCTATCAGAAACTCAAAAAGTGTGACATATGTGAAACGTGACACACCCTGTGATAATCAATTAACTGTGGCAAGGTATACCAATCCTTATCACTTCTAGAAATATTACTGTTAAAACAAGTAAAATTGTGACACATACCAAAATGATAAAGTGAAAAAAATGATAAGCATAAACGATACTATTATCACTGTGATAAAGAGCCAAAACAATTGAGTGGCTTATAAAAAGTCCCATTAAAAAAATGGCAAATGAAACCGCCTCTGCATAAAGTCAACTGTGCAAGATATCAATGATGATCTCCTCTGAGTGCTGCATGCATCTCAAGGTGCTCAAAAAACAAGGCCGCTTATCTAAAATGGGCAATCACACAGCCTTTAGGGAGCTCCCCAGAGAGGATTCGGCAGGGATCACCAGATGGGATAAACCAGAGGTCCCGCTATGCTCCAGCAATCGATCAACCTTTGGAAATGCTCCACAGAGAGAGCTAGGTGAAAATCACTTTGCTCAAACTTTCAGGAGATCCCGACTCAGTATAAGAAAATGCATTATCTTCCAAAAAAAATCAAATTTATTAAAATATTGCACTTACATCATACTCTTGAAAAAACAGATATCTAAAGCACCGCCGCCTGCTGTGCGGTCCAGGCGTGGTGACGGCCCGGCTGGCTCCGCCCGACGTGTTTCCCTTCAGAAGGCGTCAACTGGGATTGGAATAAACATAGGACTTTCCCTCTACTCCAACATAACAGTGCTCAGGACTGGTACTGCTTCATGTTAGTGAACAATGAGGGACACTTGTTCTATCTGTTACTTCTATTACTTAAAGGGAATGGGTAAAGGGTTAGGTTTCATATAAAACCAATATGAAAGCTGGAGATTTGATGGACAAACATTGTTCCATTACAGGGATAGTTCAGTTGCACATGCCAACAGCTACAGTTGGGGTTTTTGTTCACGGTATTAACCCAAATGGAATTGGGGTGAAGCAGTATGGAGCAGCAGCAGACAGCACACCATGCCATATTTTTCACCCCATAGGGTGTCCTAGGATAAAAATCAATCCAGTGGCATAGTACCTGGGGTTGCAGCAGAAAAGCATGAGGTTCCTAGCTAGTACCTGTACCACAGCAACCCTAGTGAGACGAAAAGTACTCTGACTTACAATAAGACAGGGCGTAAAAAGAAGATGACTAACCCTCTATAGCAGATGAGGCCAGTGGATTGACACTTCCCATGTGTCTTGTGGTTTTGGCTATGTTATCAGGTGTCACAAAGAAAGTACCAGCCAGGTATGTATCGTGTACATCTCTGCAATGGGGGATTTACCACCTCTCTGCCAGACAAGCTGTACTTTACTGTAAGGGGGCAGGAGGAAGAATTAAAGTGCTACACCAGTGTAAAATATTCTAGATACAATTTTATTCCACGAAGGGTCAAAGACGCAATAAGAGGAATGGCCAAAAACACCCTGTTATCAGGGTTTATTCAGTGTGATAATCTTCTCAATCGTGTCACCACCAGTGGTTGGGCAGCTTACTAGAATAAAAGTGTATATATGGACCAGTGCTGCTGATCTCCTCCAGCCTCTTTCTGTCTACATGCACTCCAGCGATGGCTGCATTGTTTTTCTCCCAGGATGGCTTTACTGACAGTGACAATAGCGGATCACGTCTGTGTAATGTGTATTGAAATGGCCAATTGTGGTACCCATTGGAAGCCTAGGTGACAACCCCAATCTGGACTATGGAACAGTGGTGTGGCACATCTTGCTTCATTCTTCTTGCTGTTTCGCACTACAAAACCAAGGAAGCTGTGGAGATCTGCTCTGGTGTGGAAGCTGCCAACCCAGTAACCAGACCATCACAACACTATTGGATAGCACACTGATAGGACAACTCTGCTCTATTTTTCAGCTTTCCCAAGTTATTGCATGGGGGTTCTGAGTAAGGCGGAGGGGCAGGCACAACAAGGGGCAGACGGAAGCAAGGTGGCCCTAGCATACAATGTGAACCAGGGATTCTACTTCAACAGCTACGTAAATGGATCAGTCAAGGCCACCTTGCAATGATGTGATAGAAGATCAATAACAACCAATCGGGGCTAAATTTTGGTCCTTATGGGCTCCAGGCACCACTCCATATAGAGCTCTATGCACTGCTACCCACTACTAGAGGAAGAGATGCAGGAGTCAAAGATGCAACACACAGAGACCACTATAGGATGGCACAGTGGTCGTGTGGTCCCCACCAATTTCATGCTTTATTTTCCAATAGAGGTATTTTTGTGGGACATTGCTACAAGACAAGAATGGGATCAACAAAGGCTAAAATGGTCACATAATATCTGCCAATGGCGCTATGGCCAGTCAGTGATTCTTCCTGGACTCGGATTGTCCACTTTTTTAGTCACCATGGGGCTAATTTACTAACAATAGAAAGTGCAAAATCTTGTGAAGCTCTGCATAGGAACCAATCGGTTTCCAGGTTTTTTTTTTTGTCAAAGCTTAATTGAAAAAGCTGAAGTTAGAAGCTGATTGGCTACCATGCACAGCATCACCCAATTTTGCACTTTCTAGTTTAAGTAAATCAACCCCCATGCGACCATGTTTGCCTTTGCAGATTCCACTCTTGCCTTGTAGCAATGTCCCACCTTTATCGGCACATAAAGAATAATATTGCTGGTGACCAGACGACCATAGTCCTATAGTGGTCACTATTGCCTTGTTTCCACTGAGCGGAACGGTTCGGGTCGGTACAGTTTGGAAGGGTTAGAATGGTCCGGCCTATTCAGCTAAGCGTTTCCACTGCAAGTCGGGCCACCAGGGACCATGCGGGGTTTACACCAAATGAGGTGTTTGTTTTGCTCTTTCATTTGACGTGAGCATTGAAGTTTTCCTGTCCGCCAATCAGTGGAATCTATTGTGTGATGCCAGTAGCTCCGCCCTAACCGCACCGTACCATTTCCTATGGCCCTACATCTGAAGCAGGACCAGGAATGGTGCGGTTTGGTTCGGTTGTATGGGCCACTTTCATAATGGAAACACTCAAATTAGCGTACCGTACCGAACCGACCCGAACCGATCCGCTCAGTGGAAACGAGGCATAAGTGTTGCATATTTGACACCTGTGACCTGCATCTTTTTTTCTACTAGTGGATAGTAGTGCAAAGATCTCAGTATGGTGTGGTGCCTGGAAACCAAAAGGACCAAAATGTATCTCCTTGGCCATAGTCATGTGATGGCTCAGGACTATGGTGGTGAAGAATTACTAGAATGCTAGAACACCAACTAAAAAGGTAGGTCTTTGTGATCCATCTCTTTGTGGCCACAACTTTTTTTTCTAAAAATATTTAGTTTTTTTTCCCCACAATACGTGTCCACCTTAAGCCCTCTGCGGCCTGACAAAGCGATTTGGTCTGGTTGCATCGCCTGTAACGCTCAAGCCATGCATGGCTTGCCTCAGAGAAAAACAAGCCAGCTTAGTAGAAACTGAGGAATTACTTCCCATGCCCGGCTCCGAACATCTCCCGCGTCTAAAATATCCTTAATCAGAGAGCGCAGAATTAAATATGATGTTTATGTGTCGGAGAATCAACACTGCTGCCGAGAGTACAATACCAACTTCTTCTCTGCCAGCAGAACGAGGGCCGGGATGGGGAGATTGGTGAAGACTATCTACATAAAGCTTCCTCATTTTATACACACAGCGCTAAGGACAGTTTATCAGACATAACCATAAGGGAAAAAATTATCGCCCATACTGTTCCTGCCGCTGCCACCGCCATCCGAAGAGCTGAACAGCTGTTTTGCTAAAATATTTAACAGCTAATAAACAAGGACCCTCCAAGGAGAGGTTTGCAAGCACAGAAACACCTATACAGGCATCCTGGTAACCATTTAGCCTCCACAGATTTCCCACTGATGCACCGCGCTTGTTCACGTCCTTTATCAGCAAACAGGACTGGGCCCAGAAAAGCACAATTTTTTATTTTTTATAGTGGGGTTGCAGAATGCTGTAGTAGTTGCAGCATCGTCCAATATGCATAGCTCCCAACCAGGGCCGGAACAACAGGTGGGCAGGAGGGGCGGCTGCCACAAGGAGAATGGGGGGGGGGGGAGAATTGTGTTGGAAGGTGGAATTGGGGGTAGCAGGGGTATGTATTGTTCTAGTTGGGGAAATTTGAAGGGTGGGGGAGTGCCAAGACTGGTGATTTAGGAGGATTTATGTTAGGAGGGAGGCTGGGGAGAGAAGATTCATGCTAGGAGGGGGGGTTTGGGGAGAATTTGTGCTGGGAGGGGGGGGGGATTTAAAGTGGAGGGGAGAAGATGTGTACTAGGAGGGGAAATTTTTGGGGTGAAGGATTTGTGCTAGGAGGAGTGATTTTTTTTTGGGGTGTGGGGGCAACAAATTGTGCTGAGAGAGGGGATTTTAGTAGGGGGCAGATTTATACTGGGAGGAGGGGGGATTTATGTTTAGGGGGATAAGCTTGCAGATTAGTGCTCAGTGTTTTTTGGGGGGAAATTTCTGCTGACACCTAATGCTCATACAGCTATGGGGGGGGGGGGGGGGGGGCGTAGTTTGGCATGTTCGCCCTGGGCTCTAGATGGCCTTGTCCCGGCAATGCTCCCAACTGTCCCTGATTTGGAGCAAAGTCCCTCTGTTGATTCTTCACAAAAAATTACAGTTTTATATCTTTATGTTTGAAGCCTGAAATGTGGCAAAAGGTCGCAAAGTTCAAGGGGGCCGAATACTTTTGCAAGGCACTGTATGTATATATATATATATATATATTTTTTTTTTTTTGGCCCATCAATATTTATAAAATTAAAAAATTTGGAGACCCCTGCCCTAAGGCATCTGGAAGAGTGATAGCAGAATCAGCCTGCAATATACAGGTTCCCTTTAAACTACACCCCCTGGAGGATGGAATAATTAGAGCAAAGCTCTCTTCTTTATTTCCATATTTGAAGAGGAAATCCACATTTTATAAAACAGGCTCAAAATTTTGTCTCTCTGGCCACAGGGTCGGCGCAGGGGAAGCGATCCATGGGGGCATCTCAGCGAAACGCAGCCGTGCTTGACGGCGTAGAACATTCGCTTCTCCCCGAGTCTTTAGAGACCATTAACAACCTTTCTGTAATGTCTTCCGGTGACGGTTTGTCAGGCCTCCAAGTTCTGGTGTATGTTGGCAAAGTAATTATGATGCCATCATTAGTCAAACAGATAAACATAATTAGCCGATGTTTGGATGAGCGGCTCTTACAAAAGTGACATATTTTTACTGCCCCCCTCCCCCTGAGTGCGTGACACGTGAAGGAGAATATTCCCCGGGAGCCCGAGATACACTGACAAGGCGGTCTTTTGCGGGCAGTGGTTGTAATGTTCGGCTGCCATACAGAAAGGAGATGGGTTCTGCGGGGGGCATAGCGCGCTATTTTTAAGGGAAAAAATTAGACGTACGGTGTACGCGTTTGGCTGTTCTAATATAGCAAGGCTTTGTGTAAAAACTGCAGGCCATGGCAGTATTTAGAGCTCATGCTGCTTGACGAACATGGTGGCAGGGGGACAGGACAGCATTAAAAGGGCCCCCATCACATTGCCCATTAGGCACTAAGGCGCCCGTCACACCTCGCGTTTGCTAAATGCGCATTTTTCACCTAACATGCAGCCCATTCATTTTTAATGTGTGGCCCTAGGTGCGGAAAAGTAGCAGCACCTGTAGCTTTTTGCTGTGTTTATCCTTGTGAGTTTTTACCGCATGTTTTACAACATTTTTTGGGTGTTTTTGCACCTGATTGCGTGTGGGTGCCATGGACAATCAATGGTACCGCATACGCGACTCACATTTTTACCGTGTGCATGCAAAAAAAAGCACGTTCACAAAATGTGCAGCTGTAAATGTCGCCCAAGTTCCCTTGTTCCCAAGTTCCCTTGAAAAAAAAACAGCACCCCCTTCACTGATACTCATCTCCATCTCTGTCCCCATCACTCACCTCCATCACTGTCCCCACCACTATGATCCTCCATTGAGCCTACAGGTAATATTTTGGTGCTTCGAGGTAGGAGGAAGTGCCCAAGACATAAGTAGAAGGGCCCCATAAACCATCATGGTCCCCTCTGGGCCCTGCTTCTACCTTGAGCCTCATGGTGCCGCTATAGCTGTTATGGTGGTAGTTCTTCCAATGGGGAGCTTGTGATCTCCCCTTCTTCCCAGGGTACAGTGCCTTAGTGATCAAGGACTAGGTCTGAACATTGTCACATTAGGGAGGAGAGAATGTTATCAATTCTGTGTAAGCTCTGACACCATCCGACACAGGTATGGACTCCCAGTTCTGACAGAGTAACAAATAAGTTGGAGTCCTACTATAAACTTTCTAAACAGAGGTACAGTTTACTGTCCTTCAGACTTTGGGTGGGGGGGACCATGACCAGTGGGAGTATAAAAGGTCCTGACATCAGTGGGAATTAGCATTGCCTCATCTGTGGTGTCAGTGGGAGGAATAGTGCCCATTGTTGGTTTCTGTGGGAGGAATTGTTCTCTATTATTGGTTTCATTAGGAGGAATTGTGCCCCATCTTTCATGTTATTGGGAGGAAACGTGCCCCATTATCAGCATCATTGGTAGGAATTGTGCCCTATTGTTGGTGTCATTGGGAGGAATTGTGCTCCATAGTTATTGTCAATTGTGCCCTTTCATTGGTGTTAAGAGGAATTGTGCCCCTTCATTGGTGGTATAGGGTGGAATTGTGCACCTTCATTGGTGTTATTTTGAGGAATTGTGCCCCTTCATTGGTGTTATTGGGAAAAATTGTGCCCCTTCATTGGTGTTAATGGGAGGAATTGTGCCCCTTCATTGGTGTTATTGGGGGGGAATTGTGCCCCTTCATTGGTGTTATTGGGGGGAATTGTGCCCCTTCATTGGTGTTATTGGGGGGAATTGTGCCCCTTCATTGGTGTTATTGGGGGGGAATTGTGCCCGTTCATTGGCGTTATTGGGGGGAATTGTGCCCCTTCATTGGTGTTATTGGGAGGAATTGTGCCCCTTCATTGGTGTTATTGGGAGGAATTGTGCCCCTTTATTGGTGTTATTGAGAGGAATTGTGCCCCTTCATTGGTGGTATTGGGCGGAATTGTGCCCCATCACTGGTGTCATTGGGAGGAACAGTGCCCCATCATTGTCATTGGGAGGAATTGTGCCCCATCATTGTCATTAGGAGGAATTGTGCTTCGTCATTGGTGCCATTGAGAGGAATTGTGCCCCATCATTGGTGTCGTTGGGAGGAACTGTGCTTCATCGTTGGGTGTCATTGGGAGGAATTGTGCCCCTTCATTGGTGTTATTGGGAGGAATTGTACCCCTTCATTGGGGTTAAGAGGAATTGTGCTACATCATTGGTGACATTGGCAGGAATAGTGCCCCGTCACTGGTGTCACTGGGAGGAATAGTGCCCCATCGTTGTCATTGGGAGGAATTGTGCCCCATCATTGTCATTGGGAGGAATTGTGCCCCATCATTGTCATTGGGAGGAATTGTGCCCCATCATTGTCATTGGGAGGAATTGTGCTTCATCATTGGTGCCATTGAGAGGAATTGTGCCCTATCACTGTTGTCGTTGGGAGGAACTGTGCTTCATCGTTGGGTGTCATTGGAAGGAATTGTGCCCCTTCATTGGTGTAATTGGGGGAAATGATGCCCCATTATTGGTATCAGTGGATGAAATAGTGCCCCAAGAGCTGGATAAAAACAAGCAAAGAGCCACATCTTGCCCCCGGGCCACAATTTGGAGACCATTACATTATAGACTACTGCATTATACTAAAAAGGTTGGTGATGTGTGCCCTACATTTTGGTGTATTTACACTGTTGCACTAATATCAAGAACATTGGAACGACCACCATTTTATTCACTGCATTCAGAAAATATATACTGTTTGGGGGTTTTAACAAACCTTCAGGCCTAAATTTGTTTTTGTTTAATGGCTCTGGAAGCCAAAGGGTGAATTCAGGGCCACCTCACCTTAACCCAAGTTTGTTTTATTAAACCTGATCACCCCCCACCCTACACCGCTCCCTATGAATGTAGAAATCATTCCCGCATCAACTCCAAGCAATGTGCCTTCATTGTTTCTCAGCTGACATCCCTAAAATATTATAGACTTTCTCCTATCTTATGGCTCATCCTCCCCGAGTACATTCATCAACAACATGACTCATACTCCTCAGAATTCATAAAGAGCATTTTCATTATCTGATTATTTTAACTTGTAATGCTTCTTCCCTTCTTCTGGACTTCAAAGACTGAACAAAGCTTCTTTTCACAAGCTCGGGGGTTACAGTCCATTAATTGAAGCGTGATACTTAAAGGCCCCGCAATCTTAAAATGACACCTCGATTTCCATAAAAGATCAATTAACATCAATTACAAATCTATACGCTGAAACTTAAAAAAGCCAGACAAACAGATAATAGCCCATTGAAATACGCAGAGGTCAACGGCTTCACCCAACACAATGTTTTGGAATTCTGCTCAGCTAGCTTTGCGGTTTGCATATTTCTGTCGCCAGGAATGTGAGATCACCAATCGTAACTGCAGCTTCCTACACCACCTCCTGTCTACTTAGTAGACTGATAGAGCGTGCATCACTTTGCATAGGTCCACCTTGTGCTCTCTGAACTCTAGGCATATATTTATTATTACATTATTATTTAAATATGTGTCTGTGCAGTCCTTCTTGTACAGCAGGGCTGGAGTGTGGGAGGAATCGGCACCGCAAGGAGCCAATCAGTTCATGCACTAAGAATCATGCTGATAGGAGGAAAAAGCAGAGTGACTGTTGAGCTCATCACTGCGCTGCTTTTCCTATCACTGTCCAGTCACAGGTTGGGGGCACGTCCGGGATGACCCGAGTTGAATAATGTTAGCCATCAGACTGAGGACATCTACTGGCATTAAAAAAGTACTGCATGGGGAAATCTCTGTATTAACCACTCTAGCTCCGGAAGGTTTTACCCCCCCCCCCCCCTTCATGACCGGGCCATTTTTTTTTTTCTCCAAAAAATAGAGCTTTCTTTTGGTGGTATTTGATCACCTCTGTTTTTTTTTTTTTTTACGCCTTAAAGACTGACAATTTAAAAAATATATATATATATATATATATATTTTTTTACTTTCTACTATAAAACACAACCAATAGAAAAAATTTAAAAAATCAAATTTCTTCATCAATTTAGGCCAATATATATTCAGCCACATATTTTTGGTAAAAAAACAAAAAAAAAAAAAACAAATCACAATAGGTGTATATTGATTGGTTTATGCAAAAGTTATACCGTCTACAAACTATGGGATTTTTTTTAATGGAATTTTTATTAATTTTTTTTTTACTATTAATGGTGTCGATTAGCGACTTATAGTGGGACTGGGACTGCGACATTGCAGCGGATAAATCTGACCCAAAACATACCGCCAAGGCAACAAAGGAGTGGCTCAAGAAGACGCATATTAGGGTTAAAGAGTGGTCTAGCCCGTCTCCAGACCTTAATCCTATAGAAAATTTATGAAGGGAGCTGAAAACTTTTGAGTTGCTAAGAACCAGCCAAAAAACCTTATGGATTTAGAGAAGATCTGTAAAGAAGAGTGAACCAATATTCCTCCTGAGATGTGTGCAAACCTGGTCACCAACTACAAGAAACATCTTACCTCTGTGCTTGCCAACAAAGTTTTCTCCACCAAGTACTAAGTCATGTTTTGCTTGAGGATCAAATACTTACTTTACTCACTGAACTATAATTTAATGTATAGCATTTGTTTTATGTGTTTTTTTCTGGGTTTTTTTGGTTGATATTCTGTCTCTATCATTTAAAATGCACCTATGATAAAAATTATAGACCCCAAATCTGCAAGGGATCAAATCATTTTTTTCCCCACTGTAAAATAAATTAAACAGACACTAAAACATGCTACATTTTTTCACGATTTATACAATAAAGGGATGCATCATAACAGTATTGCATTATTAGACACCTGTTGCTTCAAAAGCAGGCGTTTCATAAGCATTTTTGAATAATTTTTGAATTGCAGCACCCAGTGGCGTTGTTTACATGGTTGGGTTCCAGTGTTAATTTCGTTGACTAAAACCGACTAAAACATTTTCGTCGACTAAATTAAAACAATTTTAGTCGACTAAAATACGACTAAAACTAAAACAATTCAGATGACTAAAATACAACTAAAACTAAAATGGCATTTTAGTCAAAAGACTACTGTATAACTAAAACTAAATCGAAATTTGCTGCCAAAATTAACACTGGTGCATGTTCAAAGCTTAATACCATAAATAATAACATATTAGATTTTTCACTCCAGGACCAGCAGTAGTATATAATGAGTTTGGAAATTGTAGAGAAATGCTTAAATAATGCATTACAAATTACAATTGAACAACACCCATTCGATTATAGATGACTAAAATGTAGGACGTTTTAGTCGACTAAATACAACTAAAACTAAAACACTTGCAGAAGACTAAAATGGGACTAAAACTAAAATGCCATTTTAGTCCTAAGACTAAGACTAAAACTAAATTGAAATTTGCTGCCAAAATTAACACTGTTGGGTTCAAAATTGTTCACATCGGGTCAAAATTGACCTAACATGTTTCGTTTGCCGCTTCCCAAATGCTTCCACGCGAATGCTTATACGCTGTAAACATGTCACAAACACCCCTATGGCGTTTACAGCACACTTTTGATGCGTTAACAGTTGCTAGCCGAGATGATAATACAAAAAGCCATACAATAAAAAACCAAAGCAGAGGGGGCAACTTGCAAGCTTTTTAATTCTACGCAAATGCATCAAATATGCAACAAAAACACAGCATTAATTCTACGCAAAAGCATCAAATATGCAACAAAAACACGCCATTAATTCTACGCGAATGCATCAAATATGCAACAAAAATACGCCATTAATGCTTCAGATGCTTTACTGGACGCCCACATTTCTTTGCACGTCTAAATGAGCCCTAAAGTTCCACATTTGTAGGAATATGTTTTGGCCAAAGATCTGCCTTTTACACCCCAACAGTGTAGAATGGGTTAGGTTTCATCTCAGGTAAAATGCCAAATCACTCAACTATCGGACAGTTACTAAACATTTTTTTTCACCCAGTGGTAGTTTTTTTTTTTTAAGTTAAAATAAAATCCACAAATCTAAAGTGAAGAGAAGCGTGTTGGAATGAATCTTACCCGTTTTGATTGTAAACGTGTGCTTCAACATGGAACACAGCAATTACCCCGACATTGTCTTTCTCAATTCCTATTCTTTCCGCCCCCACCTCTTACTGTTTCCCAAGAAATGTCAAATTTCTTACCTAAAAAAAGACAGAAAAAAAGAGAGAATGTGAGACAAGGATACAAGCTTTTCCTTAAATGCAAATGTAAATAGGTTTCATTGTATGTGGTTAAATCTTCATATTTAACTCGTAAAGGCAAATGAAGGATCCATCCATTTTATAGATTTCCAAACACTCCAAACCATTCAGGCCCCATTCACATCTAAACAATTTGGAATCGTGGATAGAATTGGCACAATTCTGCCTGCATTTCTAAATCAGGCAACAATTGAGACAAAATTCACAACATGCGTTTGGGTGCCATTTATTCATAATGCCACCCCAAACACAGGGGTTATGGAGTATGACACTACCAAGGTGCTCTACAGCAGGGTTCCTCAACCTTTTTTCAGTTGCGACACCCTTTAAAAGTATGCAAAATCTCGAAGTCCCCCAAGTCTAAAATGTATAAAACATAAATGTTACTTATCAATGGAAACCTGAGCCTGGGACGATACACAACTTTTTTGATGAAATTAAAGCGGAGTTCCACCCAAAAGTGGAACTTCCGCTTTAGGTGGTCCTAACCCCCTGACATGCCACATTTGGCATGTCATTTTTTTGGGGGGGGGGGGGGAGCGGGTACCTAGTTTTGACAGGTGCCCGCTCCCACTTCCGCTCCGAGCGCCGCGACGCCCTGAGCGGAAATTCTCCTCTCCCCCTCCCTCCCTGCAATCTTCTGGGACATGTCAAAGGTCCCAGAAGATTGCCGGCCAATCATGGCACGCAGCGCAACTCGTGCATGCGCAGTGCCTACCTGGCTGTGAAGCCGCAAACTGTCACAGCCGGGTGCCCACAGCAGTAATGCCGGCGCCGAGGGAGAGGATCGAGGCTTCGGGCGGCCGCATCGCTGGACCGTTGGACAGGTGAGTGAAATGGCTGGAACTCCGCTTTAACTTAACATGAGATGCCCCTTCACATCAGAAGCCCCCTACATATCAGAGTCCACCCATCACATTAAAATCCCCTCCCAATACATCAGAAGCGTCCTCATCACCAACAGAGGCCCCCCATCACAATAGAGGCCTCTCTACATGTCAGAGCCCATCCATCACATCAAAGTCCTCCCCATCACGTCAGAGGCCCCCTACACATCCGAGTCCACCCATCACATCAAAGTCCCTCAGATACATCAGAGGCCTCCTCATCACTATAAAGTTCCCCCTTCACATCAGAGCCCCCCCCCCCCCCCCAACACCTCAAAGTCCTCCCCAATATATCAGAGGCCTCCCTATCACCATGGAGTCCCCCATTATGACAGAGCCCCTCCCCCCAACATGTCAGAGCACCCATCATATCAAAGTCCCCCCAAATATATCAAAAGTCTTCCCATCACTTCAGAGGCCCCCTGCACATCAGAGTTCAATCATCACATCAAAGTCTCCCCTATACAGATGCCTCCCCATCACCATAGAGTCCCCTCATCACATAAGAGGTCCCTATCACCATAGAGTCCCCTCATCACATAAGAGGTCCCATCACATGAGAGGCCCCCTACGCACCAGCGTCCACCCACCACATCAAAGTCCCCCCTATACATCAGAGGCCTCCTGGTCACCATAGAGTCTCCCCTTCACATGAGAGTCCCCCCCCCCCCTATACCTCAGAGTCCACCTATCACATCATAGTCCTCCCCAATATATTACAGGCCTCCCTATCACCATAAATAACATCAGAGGCTCCCCATCATGTCAGAGTCCAACCATCACATAAAAGTCCTCCGCAATATATCAGAGGCCTCCCCATCACGTCAGAGGCTTCCTACAAATCAGAGTCCACCCATCACATCAGTCTTACAAATACATCAGAGGCCTCCTCATCACTAGAGAGGCCCCCCTCTTCACATTAGAGGCCCCCCTACACCTCAGAGTCCACCTATCACATCAAAGTCCTCCCCAATATATTTGAGAGGCCCCCCTATCACCATAGAGTCCCCCCATCATGGCAGAGCCCCCCCCCTACATTTCAGGGACCATCCATCATATCAACGTTCTCCCCTATATATCGGAAGCCTTCCCATCTTTTTAGAGGTGCCCTACATATCAGAGTTCAACCATTATATCAAAGACCCCCTATACATCAGAGGCCTCCCCATCATCAGAGCTTCCCCTTCACATTAGAGGCCCCCCTACACCTCAGAGTTTACCCATCACATCATAGTCTTCCCCAGTATTTTAGAGACCTCTCTATCACCATAGATAACATCAGAGGCCTCCCCATCACGTCAGAGGCTCCCTACACATCAGAGTCCACCAGTCCCATCGGAGGCCACCTCATCACTAGAGAGTCCCCCTTCACATTAGAGGCCCCCTACACCTCAGAGTCCACCTATCACATCAAAGTCCTCCTCCTTATATTTGAGAAGCCTCCCTATCACCATCACAGCATCAAAGTCGCCCTTTCACACCGTCACACTTCACATTAGAGGACCCCCTACACCTCAGAGTCCACCGTCACATCAGAGCCCGGCCCTTGGATCACCTCATCTATCTCTGATCCGGGCCAATTGGGTCTCATGCTCACAGCACCCTGGAGGAACCCAAAGGGCACCATAGGGTGCTACAGCCCCCTGGAGAAACTCTGCTCCACAGTTTAGGATAACATTGTATGAATGGAATCAGATAGCGATGCAATGGCTATGATTGCATGCAGACGGAGAATTACTAACTTTAACATCAGTACAATTTCATTCACCTTTATAAATAAGTTCTAATTACATTTAATAATGTAAGGACTTCTATGTGGTTTATGGAGACTGGAAGTTAATTCTTTCCATCTACTTACTATGTATTATAATCACCTTCCCAATAAAGCATTAAAATTAGGCATTTCATTTTACCTACAAATTATCGTTGGAATATTTTTCCCTCCAATGCTATTACATTAGCTCTGCAATCCCAATGTATATTTTTATGGTTCATAAAATGGGGAAAAAAATACTAATTAGGAATGGAGAAAAAAAAAAAAAAAAGACACAAAAAACCGCAAGACAGGGAAATTACAGAAATAAAACTGAGTAGTTAAGAAAAAAAAAAGTTTTAAATAAAAAGTAGAGTACTTTAATTATAAGACAAATGAATATGTGATCTTCGCAGTACGATATGCGGTTACAAACAATAAATTTATTTTTTAACTAATTTAGCAACAGTGACACTGAACTGAAGACAAAATAAATGCTTAATGGTTGCAATAATAATGTCAAAATGTATGTCTTAATGCCTATTCATGGAGCCCACGTCTCCCAGAGGTTTGTAACTGCATCCATTCTAACCAACACTCCTAAACTGCTGGTTAGGTGACACCACAAAAACTCTGCTGTCAATTCTTTTTTTTGCCCTGTATCCCTGGACAAACCGCTGCTGATTGGAGATTTCTAGCTCTTATTCAGCAGGGGTGTGTTGAACCTTTGCAGAGAAACCACTGCTTCCCCACAGAGAGCAAGGGTCCTTTTCTGCAGCATGCTAGTGGGGGACAGGCTTTTCTACTCAGGCTGTGGCTGCTTATTTAAAGAAACAAACTACACTGTAAGACAACATCGGGAACATATTAAGTCAATGTAAGCTGAAAGTTCAGATGGGGTTTAAGGTGAACCCATCACCAAAATGTTTTTTTTTAAATTTTTAATTAACACGAGTTTAAGGCCTCATGCACACAGGGCGTTAGAAAAAAAACGAGCTGCAGAGCCACTGCTAACGCCAGGAAAAAGCTGCTGTAAAAACGTGCTTTTAGTAGCTTTTTCCATTGGCGTCAATGCACGTTGGGCCACGTTGGCTTTTAGCAGCATTTTTCTGCCTCCATTCAAAATCAATGGTGGCCTCTGAGCCGTCTTTGATACGGCTTTCAGCCCATTGATTTGAATGGAAGTCGCATTAAAAGTCAGATCAGGATGCGCTCTAAGGTTCTTGAGGAGGAACTCCAAGACAAAATGGGAAAAAAAACGGCGTGGGGTTCCCCCCCCCCCCCCCCCCCCCAAGGTTCCAAACCAGGCCCTTCGGGTCTGGTATGGATTTTGAGGGGAGCCCTACACCAAAAAAACAGAGTGGGGTACCCCCCAAAATTCATACCAGACCCTTATCCGAGCATGCAGCCCAGCAGGTCAGGAAAGGGGAGGGGACAAGCAAGCAGCCCCACATCCTCCTGGACCATGCCAGGCCACACGCCCTCAACACTGTATAAGCAACGTTAAGCAGCGTCAGACGTTTTTACAGCTCTGACGCTGGTCCTCAGAACGCACTGGCCCTGGGGTTTTTTTGCAGCTTGAAAATGCCTGTGCCACTTACAGCTGAAAAAACGTCTATTTGTGCAGGAGGCCATAAGATAACATGAAGGGGCGTTTTTAAGCTGCAAACAAAAATGTCTGACGCTCCTAAAAGCAGCTGCAAAAACGCCCTGTGTGCATGAGGCCTAAGTTGCAGCAGTTTTAAAAAGAGAAAAAGTAGCATATTTTGCAAAATTACCGTATTTATTCGAGTATAACGCACAAACTTTTCTACCAAAAAAAGAAATCAAAGTTTGGGTGCGCGTTATAAACGAGGGCTGGGGTGGGGTGGCAGTGGCGGCCGGTCCATTGAGGGCGCAGGCGAATTGTGAGTTCGCACTGCGCCTTTTCCGGGCTGCAGCCGCTCACTGTACGCGAGGGCGAAGAAAAAAAAAACGTCCCCTCGTCGCGTACAGTGGGCGGCCCGAACTGGGGGTGAGAATTCTTATTATCCAATGTATGGTCGCCGCTTCATTTCCTCGCCCACACGTTACGGTAAGCATTGCTTTTGTACAATTCAGTGTTTTGCGTACCGTAATTCTGTGTTCTTCATATTTTAATTGATATACTGGTACCCGTTAGATGGCAACTCAGGGTATCAAGAGAAAACGTTCTGCATATGACGCTTCATTCAAGCTCTTCAAACTTTTGTCAATTACAATGCTTGGTGTGAAACAAAATTTTATACCGATTTTTAATCGAAAATTAGGGGTGCGCGTTGTACACGTGTGCGCGTTATACTCGAATAAATACGGTAGTCATTGTACAGATCAGATATTCCCAGCTCCATGTCTTTCTGCTACAGTGATTGAACTTTAAAGCTGAAGTTTAATCTGCTTATATATAACCTTCCTTGGTTTCTCCCTCCCCCTTCGTTAACATGTTTATGAAAATGTTAAAAAAAAAAAAGTTTTTATTACAATTATTTTATATCCAGTGACTTCACTGGGTCTCTGCGTTTCTCTCTGCAATGGAGTGGGAGGGACTGGCAGGGTGCTGCACATAGCTTCTTGGAAACATCACAGCACCCTGCATCAATACTCCTCTGAAGATCCCTCAGCCCTGATGCAAGCAGTGAGTAAGTGCTTGGGAGGAATAATGCAACTATCAAAATGCTTTGATATGTGGATGTTCATCTGGAGGAGTGGACATTCCTAAGCAGGCTGTATTTGCATGCAGACCACCCTAGGTAACGCCCACATGTGATGGCTGAGTCTCCATGATTGGAAGAACATCATTCAATGAATGATAGGGGTGGGCCAGGGACCATCAAGGCTGGGGAGGAGAGGGCTGTATTATGCTGGAAGTCCTCCATCAAGGAAACGAGGCAGGTTCTTTGCAACTTGCTGTAGCTTTTAATGCACATTGTGGGAATCTCACCGTGTGCAGTAAAATCAGAGTAAGTAAATTCAGTACAAAAGAGGAGCCTATACAACTGTGCAAGACTGAAGGGAAGGCTGGAGGTCATCTTTAAATCATAAAGGCAAAATGAAGGATCCATCTACCCAATATATTGGTTTGAACACCAACTGGTGTAAAGAAACACTAAAGCAACATCTAGGACAGCCTCTCTCAACCTTTTTACCATGAAGGAACCCTTGAAGTAACTCTCTGGGCGCCCCTGGTAATAATTGCTATATAAAAAGCTCACGGTAAATAAGAAAAATGCTCCTTACATTTGGGGGTCATTGGGAAGAATCCCCCCTTACAGATAGCTAAAAATGTTATTGTGTCAATGGTTGCCCATCTGAGAGTCAGAAATTGATCATTGCCCATCGAACCCCTAGCAACCTTTGGAGGAATCCTAGTTGAGAATGGCTGATCTAGGGCTGGGAAGGTAGGGCTGGAGTTTAGTTTTAAATCTCACAGGCAACTTAAAGAATCAATCCACCTAATATATTGGGTTGAATACCAACAGGCTCTTTAGATTGTATAGGGACTAAAAAACAACACCTAGGGTCTAAAAAACAACATCTAGGGTTATTCTAGGGGTAAAAAGGTAAGGCTGGAGTTCAGCTTTAAATCATAAAGGCAAAATAAAAGTTCCAACCCTGAGGTTTTTCCAGATGTTTCTAGGGGTTCCTTGAGAAATAAGTCATTTCTGCCTCTCAGATAAGTTCCCAATGACACCATTGATCTTTTTAGCCATCTGTAAGGGTGTAACTCTTCCCAATGATCACACGTGTAAGGAGCATTCTTCCCACTGATGTATCGTGAGTTGCAAATATAGTCATTTTTAGCAGGGGTTTCCTAAGATTGAAAAGGTGTAGTGGCCCTGCAGCTTACACATGCGTTTGCAAATGCGTGTCAACTAAACCCCTGTTCTTTATTTATATCATGAGACAGGTCTACTTGGTTGTGGAGGGTGAATTCATCAGACCTGGGGCTGGCTGGCTTCCATGCACCTCTCTTAATCCTTTTCAATTTGTTTTTTCTGATACAGGGATGGAGGCGCTGGGCATACCTGCTGGTGTCTCACCTAAAGTCCCATATAGCCCACATTGTTTATGTAACCAGGGATGGAGGCACCTTGCCTACAGGCTGGTGCTTCATTTAAAGTCCCACCGTGCGATTTTTGTGTGTTTTTTGGTGGATGCAGTCTGATTTGACCCCAGTTTTTTCATATACAGGGATGGAGACCATAGCAGGACCTGCTTGTCTCATGTAAAGTCCCAAATATTTTATGAAATGAGGGATGGAGGCACTGTGCTATACAGGCCAATTGCCTCATATAAAGTCCCAATCTGTGTTTTACACTGCATCCGCCAAGGGGTTGGAGGTGTATGCTACTCAGCTGGTCGTTTTCAGTTTGTACCATCACAAGAACATCGCTATTAGAGTTTTGAGATACTAGACCAGTCATGGATGGGGGTGGGTTGGGGGAGGTTTGGGCTGCTCCCTCCCACCTGCCTCCTATCCATTCCATTAGCAGCCATGTGCTCCCAGTGTGGAGACACCTTAAATTAAAAATGTTAGGACTGCAGGTAAAACAGGGTGCCGTGTAGTGGCCCTGCAGCTTACACATGCGTTTGCAAATGCGTGTCAACTAAACCCCTGTTCTTTATTTATATCATATCATGAGACAGGTCTACTTGGTTGGTGGGCGGCAGACTGGAGGGTGAGTACATCAGACTGGCGGCTGGCTGGCTTCCATGCACCTCTCTTAATCCTTTTCAATTCGTTTTTTAAGATTAAAAAGGTTTGCCAAGAGTTCATCTGTGTTAAAAGTTTGAGAAGATCAGATCTAGGGTTATCTAAGGGCTAAAAGGTAAGGCTGAAGTTCAGCTTTAAATCATAAAGACAAATTAAAGGATACATTTACCCAATAGCAACATCCAGGGCAGGCTTTCTCAAGCAGGTTTCCTCAACCCTGGTGTTCTTCCAGTTTCTGCCTCTCAGATAGGTTCCCACTGATACCATTAATCTTTTTAGCTATCTGCAAGTGGGGTAATTCTATCCAAATGACCACAGGTGTAAGAAGCTTCCCACTGACCACTTACCACTAATGTATCATAATTTGTAGAAATGTTTGAGAAAGGCAGATATAGGATCTCTAGGGTTATCTAAGGGCTAGAACAGGGTTCTCCAAACTTTCAAAGCAAAGGTGCAGTTTACTGTCCTTTAGGCTTTAGAAGGGCTGGACTGTGGCCAGTGGGAGTAGAAAAAGCCCCGGCATTAGTGCCCTATTATTGGTTTCAATGGGAGGAATAGTGCTCCATTGTTAATAGCAGTAAGAAGAATGGTGCCTCATTGATGTGTCAGTAGGGGGAATGGTGCTACATCGTTGGTGTTCGTTGGTGAAGTAGTACCCCAAGGGACAGATAAAGGCAAGCAAAGGGCAGCATATAGGCCCTGGGTTGCAGTTTGGAGACCACTGGGATGGAAGTTAAGGCTGGAGTAAACAGGGTAGCTGTTAAAGGATCCCTCCGCCCAATGTAATAAGTTGAATACTAACTTTCTCTTTGGATCATATAGGCGCTCAAAAGCAACATTTAGGATTGTCTAAAAGCTAGGAAGGTAAGGAGTTCAGCTTTAAATAAAAGGTGCCAAACTTATGAGCACTTAGCAATTGGGAATACCAATGAGTTGTGTGACTAAAGTGATTCCTACTAAAGAGGCTTACAGGAGCAATTTGTCTAATCAGCAGATGTGCCTGAATTCTGATTTACCCAATTCTACAGCAAAGGTATTTCGTGGTTTATTTTATGAAAAAAGAAGCTTGTTGGGCAGGGATGGTGGTGGGGTGTTATTTCAGTACAGTTTCACGGACTGTTAACAATTTTGACTATGCGTGCTATCTATCTAACCTTGAAGTCAGGTTCATCTGAAAACCAGTACACCGTCGACAAAACGTTCTCTTCCGAAGCAAGAGTGTGTCCAGAGAGATATGGATGAGCAGCGACACTGTTTAAACCCCTTTTGAGATAGAACATAATAACATCTCATTTGGCTGCCAGCTATGAATCCCGCTCTACCCGGAAAGTGCACAAGGCAGCACTGTCAGCTGTGCAACACGGCATTACATCTAGGTGCAATTACATTTTTTAAACACCCGACAAAAGTCTTCTGGAGTTTGAGAGAGTGGGAGGGTTAAAAAATAAATAGCGCAGTGAAGACAAAGTGAAAAATCTGAGAGAGGTACTTGGCAGAGCCATACTGAAGGCACAAGATGGCATCTGTTTAGTGCAGAGGCTTGGAACAGCATCTGGTTAGTGGAAGATAAGAAAAACCTGTCTACATGCCATATGGGGGCTGTCAAGGACCCCTCCTCCTCATTTTACAGCATTAATACATAATAGCTCCTGGCTTTGTAATAAAAAACCGAACATGCCAATGTCAATTTATTAAAGCGTGTAAGGTCGGTCAAATGATTGCACCCTGGGATGTTTATCGGTTGTATAAAAAATAGACGCTTTCTCTGATGTAGTAAAAAAATTTAACGGAACCTAAACTGTAGCATTAGGTCCATTATAATGGAAAAAAGGGAAGCCAGTCAGTGGACAGGAAAGTTATCAAACACCTCAAAGGCCGTATGAAGCACGTCTTACAACCTGCAGATTTTGGTCACACGACTGGCATCTAGCTTGTTATAAGACACACAGAGTGGCTCAGATTTTGGTTGCCAATGTTAGGAGAGCCTTTATTCACTATAAAGGAGGCAGCAGAGGACCAGCTTTTTCCAGAGCACAGGTAAATGTCTGATAACTTAGATCTGCCTTTCTCAGTCAGGGTTCCATGAATCCTTGGGGCTCCTCCAGATGTTGCTAGGGGTTCCTTGACTTGATTGCCCTCCCATTTAATTGGCCAATGCAACTTGGCAAAACCAGCTGCAAGACACCAATTATCTCTTTAGCTGTCGGTACAAGATTGCATTATGACCACCATTGTAAAGCCTCCTACACATGAGCGTATTGGATGAATGATCGTCCATTTTTTGCTAGTCTCCATATTGAAAATGAAGAGGTTACTCAACTTACGAAAATCCTTGTACATTAGAATACAAACTTCGTAAATGATGTAATGGATTGTAATTTTAGGTGAATACTGTACTGACTAAACGAAAATCGTACGAGAAAATGTTTTTGTGTTTGTCCCTTTGGATAATTTCGGATGAACTGTCGTGATTGGCTCTCAAAAGCTCTGTACCAATAATCAGATTATCGGACGATTGCTTCAAAAGTGGTATTTTTCATACGATTTTCTGATCCTGTGTACTAGGCTTTAGGGAGGCATTCTTCCCTCGGATCAGCAATGCAGGTTATTTTTCTCGTGACCACCTAATGAACTTGTTTAGCAAGGGTTCTCCATCTAATGAACTTGTTTAGCAAGGGTTCTCCAAGACCTAAAATTCATTTCAGAATGAGAAATGATTGAGAAAGGCTTACTAAAGCCCCGTACACACACACAGATTGTTGGCCGTAAATTGTTGGCCAACGTCCAATCTGCCGATTGTAGGCTTGTAATAGGCCATACACTCTATCAGATTATCTGAAGACTTTTGTCTGTAGACTTACTAAAACCATATAATATGAGGTCAAACCTAAACACTTTCAATTTGTATGCAATCCGGCAGGCCCTTGCACTACATAGAAAAGGTAAATCTGAAGGAAAAAGTCTTCAGATAATCTGAAAGTGTGTATGGCCCTTTAGTATGATGCTTCTGACAACAAACTGCGAAATTTTCGGCCGCAAAAATCTAGTGTGCAGGCTATAAAATTTTTGTTGGCCAACAAAAAACGGCAGATTGTTCCTCAGTCAGTACAGATTTCGGCAGACAAAAATCAGATGAGCAAGACTGGGCATGCTCAGAGAAGAAAAAACACAGGGAAAGTCAACCATCACATGACATCACTTCTGAAGTTGGTTTTTATTGGCCAACAAAAGTCCAGTGCAAGTCTAGAGCACATTTCAACCAACAAACACTGGACAAAAGTTGGCCGATCAGTTGGCCAACAATCTGTGCGTGTGTACGGGGCTTTAGACTTAAGCCCCGTACACACGTACCGATCGTTGGCCGAACGATCGGCCGTCTTTTGTCCAGGGCTGTCGTGTCTGTTGAAAACTGCAAAAGACTGCACACGAATTTTGTCGGCCAACAACAGCCGACTGCAGAAGTGATTTCATGTGATGGTTAACTTTCCGTGTCTTTTTTCTTTTCTGAGCATGCCCAGGCTTGCAAATCTGCTGTCTGTCGGCCGAAATCTGTACTGACTGGCGAACAATCGGCCGTTCTGGTGTTGGCCAACAAAAATTTGAATGCCTGCACGACAGATTCTGTTCGGCCGAAAATGCGCTGTCGGCTGTCGGAAGCTTCATACTAACAAGCCTACGATCGGTCGTCGGCCGAATATTTACGGCTGACAATCGGTACGTGTGTACGGGGCTTTAGACTGCATCCCATCAGCCTGCCTGATATATAAAGGTTAATAGACAAAAAGGGCACCAGCTGGTTGTCTTAAGAGTCCATGATCATTTCATTAATAAAATTGAGACAACGGGAAGCTATATGGTAACCAACATGTTTTGGAGCCCCAACAATCCCCCATCATCAGAACGTGGATGAAAAATGGAAACGTATCCTATACGATTCTAAATATAAAGGCACCTGGAAAGTGTTCTATTCCAAAAAAAAAAAAAGGAGCATTAGTGGTCGAAATGCAATGTGCATGTGAAGCTCATGTAGCATTATTTATAAAGGTTGACCTATCTGTGGGCTGGGCTAATTGGGTGACAGTAATAAAAAAAGCACAAGGGGAGGCAACATATTTTAGCAATTTTCTGGTTTTATGTCATAATAATGAACAGTATAGAAATGTGGTCAGAATATTAAAGTATTCATTTGTACATAAAGGCACAGTTCCATAACAAGGCAGTATAAATTTGCAGAACATACAGCAGGTAGCGTAATCAAGGAAAGCAAACGGGTACCATTGGCCGATATAAAGTAGCATGCAGTGCTGGTGATACAGGTTGCACTAATGCATCATACCAGATGCAGGCTGAAGCAATAAAGTCATCACCAGAGCTTTTCCAGACAACCCAAACTTGTCCGGAACCTTTCCCTGTATGAGGCCTATCTATCCCTAGCTTTCAAGTGCAATGTTCCTAACAAGGTACTCCACACACTATGGGAGAGCCAGACTAACCCAACAGGGACTATACAGTATATAGCAGGCATGTCCAACCTGCGGCCCAGAGCTGCAGGCAATGCGGCCCACTGCCCCCTGACAATTTTTTTTTTTTTGATGGGGAAGAAGGAAATCGGGTCGGGGGCACAGCCACAGTGGCTTCCAACTACGTAACTGTAGGCAGAGGCTGCCTCGGAAGGGATCATCCTCTAGTTGCGTTAAATTAGTGCTGGGGGGGGGGGGGGCGGCAGCGTGGGAAGGGCGCAGCTGCGTTTTATTACTTAACTTAGTATTTATTTTATATGCGGCCCGAGAAAATTTATCTGCACTCAATGTGGCCCAGGGAAGTCAAAAGGTTGGACACCCATGGTATATAGCCTCTTCAAATCCAAAATGGCTGCCAATTCTTTGGCGAACTCCATAAAAATGGCCCCTTGGAGCCCATCGCAGAGGACAAATTGGTCCTCTGTGGGGTTTTTCTAGTACCAAAAGGTAAGCAGTGATCACGTGATGGTTGTGATTATTTCTGGCTGACAGAAAAAGTGAATCTCTTTAACCACTTAAGGACCAGGCCTATTTCTGACACTTGTTGTTTACAAGTTAAAATACACATTTTTGCTAGAAAATTACTTAGAACCCCCAAACTTTAAATATATATTTTTTTTTAGCAGAGACCCTAGAGAATAAAATGGAGATTGTTGCAATATTTTTTGTCACACCATATTTGCCATATATTAAATGATACCCCAGCAACATAAGACCAACCCCAGCAACAATAGATCCCCCCATCAGCAACAATAAACCTCCCCCCTGAATCAATAGATTCCTTCAAGAGACAATAGGTTCTGCAGCAGCAACGATAACCCCCACCCCCCCCAAAAAAAAAATACATCCCCCCCCAATACCAATAGATCCCGCAGCAGCCAGCATCAATAGACACTGTAGCATAACTTAGCACCCCTTGCCATTACATACAGTATATTTAGTGCTGAAGGTGCTGAAACTGCGTTATCCCATGTTCCCAGTGAAAAAAAAAAAAAGTTGCGATTATCCCACTTGGGGGATGTACCATCAACCCTAAATTTTTCAATTGCACAAACAGAAATGAAAACTTGGACTTTTTACATACAAAAAACCTAAATCCTTGACAAAAAAGTCAAAGTAAAACTTTTACATTTTTTTTACAGATCTATTAATAGAACATGAAAGGTTTACATTGACTTTTTCAGAAAGAGATCTCGGTTAAAAACCCCAACGTTTCTTTTTTTTCTTATGCAATAGAAATAAAACCTTAATAGGGGTTCCAACCCTTCACCACTCTATCCAAAACAAAATAAAACAAATAGGGCTTTAGTACCTAAAGTGGGTGGGAACACCCAGACCTCAGAGGTGTCAAGGAATAAAGCTGGGAACTGTAGCTAGGAAATAGGACTGACAGAATTCCCACGAGGTAGAAGAACCCAATGAAGGACTTGGCCCATGAGACCCTATCAATACCAGGAATGCCCATTTTGGGTGACTATAAGAGAATATCCTAATATTCTGTTGGACTTTTTCAGAAAGAGATCTCGGTAAAAATCCCAACCTTTCTTTTTTTTCTTAAGCAATCGAAATAAAACCTTAATAAGGGTTCCAACCCTTTACCACTCTATCCAAAACGAAATAAAACAAATAGGGCTTTAGTACCTAAAGTGGGTGGGAACACCCAGACCTCAGAGGTGTCAAGGGATAAAGCTGGGAACTGTAGCTAGGAAATATGACTAACAGAATTCCCAAGAGGTAGAAGAACCCAATGAAGGACTTGGCCCATGAGACCCTATCAATATCAGTAAAGCCCATTTTAGGGGACTATAAGAAAATAATGAATAGGACACCTCAGTGGTGTCAAGGAATAAAGCTAGGAACTGTAGCTAGGAAATATGACTGACAGAATTCCCAAGAGGTAGAAGAACCCAATGAAGGACTTGGCCCATGAGACCCTATCAATACCAGGAATGCCCATTTTAGGTGACTATAAGAAAATAATGAATAGGACACCTCAGTGGTGTCAAGGAATAAAGCTAGGAACTGTAGCTAGGAAATATGACTGACAGAATTCCCAAGAGGTAGAAGAACCCAATGAAGGACTTGGCCCATGAGACCCTATCAATACCAGGAATGCCCATTTTAGGTGACTATAAGAAAATAATGAATAGGACACCTCAGTGGTGTCAAGGAATAAAGCTGGGAACTGTAGCTAGGAAATATGACTGACAGAATTCCCATGAGGTAGAAGAACCCACTGAAGGACTTGGCCCATGGCCCATGAGACCCTATCAATACCAGGAATGCCCATTTTAGGTGACTATAAGAGAAGATCCTAATTTTCTGTTGGACTGTTATACACTGCTCAGGAATCCAATTAATTTTAGCACATTTCACAAACTTGCTAAATCAACTGGAACACTCCGCACATTCTCCAACAATTCTCCCTTTAACAAAAAAGAAGAAAAAAAAAAGACTAATCCAGAGGAGATCAAAGAAGGGCAAGGATATAAAATAAAGATAATTGGAAATGTGAAGAATCGTTGAATCCTATCCAAATGTGGCTTGTTTACTCAAGAAAAACGGCTCTCGGGGTTGCAGGGCGCAGACAAATCTGAGGTCAATGCAAAGATCCTTTCAAGAGACCTTTTCATTGCATTGTAGAAGTGACACTTAACAGTAAATAGAGGAACACAAAGCTATTGGCAAATGATAGACTTTTTCACTCAAAGGGAAGTTCAGCTGAATAATTCAGACTGGTCACACATAACAGAATTATAATCTCAGACCCATTCCCAGTGGTGTCACATTGGAGTAAAGGGAGGTTGCTGGGCATTTGTTAAACATTAAGAGCCCGTTTTTCATACAAACATTGCCAAAAAACAAAGTGCTGCTTTGGTTAACCAATCAGGCGCTTCAGTGCCTTAAAAGCACTTAAGCCCCGGAAGATTTTACCCCCTTCCTGTTTAGGGCCTATTTTGCGTTTCGGCACTGCGTGACTTTAACGGACAATTGCGCGGTCGCGCGACGCTATACCCAAACAAAATTGATGTTCTTTTTTTCACACAAACAGAGCTTTCTTTTGGTGGTATTTGATCATCTGTGCGATTTTTGCGCTATAAACAAAAAAAGAGCGACAATTTTGAAAAAATTATATTTTTCACATTTTTTTTATATGAAATCCCCCCCCAAAAAAAAGTAAAAATCACAATTTTTTTACATTTTAGGCCAATTTGTTTTCTGCTACATATTTTTGGTGAAAAAAAAAAAAATCGCAATAAGCGTATTTTTATTGTTTTTTTTAACTAGTAATGGCGGTGATCTGCGATTTTTTTTGCGGGACTGCGACTTTGCGGCGGACAGATCGGACCCTTGACTGACATTTTTGACACTTTTGGGGTTACCAGTGACATTTCTACAGTAATCAGTGCTATACATATGCACTGTTACTGTAAAACTGACACTGGCAGGGAAGGGGTTAACTTTATTAGACATCCAGGGGTTAAGTGTGTCCCTAGGGGCGTGCTTCTAACTGTAAAGGGGCATGGCTTTTGATGTAACCACAGAGACATAGGATCTTACTTAGCAGGATCGTATGATCTCTGCAGTTAGATCAGGGAGAATGACAGACGACTTAGTTTACATCAGCCGCCTGCCTTTCTCCCTCTCCAGCGGGAGATCGGGAGTGACCGGCGGACATCGGAGCTGCCGGTCACTCGCGCTGGGATGGCAGTGAACGAGCGGGGGTGGGAGCGCGCCTCCGGCGGCGCGCGCTCGTCCCCTATTGGCTCGTGGGCAAGTGACGTACCCATACGTCACTTAGCCCAGGGGGGGCTGACCGCCGCAGTATATGTACTTGCGGCAGCCGGCAAGTGGTTAAAGCAGATCTTCACTCAGGTTTACATGTCTCATTGTACTCCTCTTCCCCTTTCCAGCAAATAAAAAAATAGGGGGTGGGGGTACCCTTTTTTGCAGAGTGCACCTCTTAGTTCTTCCTTTCTCGTCTAGGTGAAAATGATCTCCCCATGCCCTAAGCCCCCTTGGAAACCAATGTCAAGCATCCCAAGAGACTTTGAGGAGTTTAAGAGCGGACAGTCAGTTTATTATTGGTCTCCATTAGTAACCACTTCTCTTCTTAAAAGGTAATAATTTTTAAAATCCCCAACAGGTAATATAAGGAATCTCCGTGGCAACTACATTTATTTTAATTCGCCCTTCCCGCATTTTGATAACCAGTATGGTACACTTTATTGCAGACCTTGGTTCCAACAGAAAGAGCTTCTTGATGAAATTAATAAATACATTGCTTGTCATATAGGAACTATATTTGGTTAGAGGCAAGGAAAAGAAAATTGTTTCCTTGAGAAAATAGAGCAAGCGTTGCTGTTATCGTAAGTCAAAAAAAATAATGAATAGGACAGGAAAAACAATGCATTTTATGTTTAAAAAAAGAAACTATTGATTTAATAAATATCAACTTTATCATTTCAAAATCCATCATCTTTCTAATGCGCAGTCATGAAATTGTTCTTTGCATTGTTCGGAGTACAGAACCATACTGCAGCTAAAAAAGTAAAGGGAATGCTGATGAGGTCAACTATGAAGAACAATAGTTTGACTTAACTGTTCTAATAGTTGTAGGGCTAAGTAAGAGTTATTCTATGAAATTACTGTAAGAGGAAAATTATATATGACCTGTCATAGGGTAGGTGTGGAGTGGACCAAAGTTGGTCAAAAGTTGTGTCACCTTACTCTTATGCCTCGTACACACGCAACGATTATCGGCCGACCGATCGGCCGTCTTTTGTCCTGTGTTGTTGTGTTGGTTGAAATGTGCTCTAGACTGCACACAAATTTTATCGGCCAACAAAAACCAACTTCAGAAGTGATGCCATGTTCTGGTTTACTTTTCGTGTGTTTTTTCTTCTCTGAGCATGCCCAGTCTTGCTCATCACATTTTTGTCTGCCGAAATCTGTACTGACTGACGGAAAATCGGCCGTTGTGTTGACGGCCAACAAAAATTTTATAGCATGCACACCAAATTTTGTTCGGCCGAAAAGTCGCAGTCGGTTGTCGGAAGAATCATACTAACAAGCCAAAAATCGTCCGATCGGACGTTGGCCGAAAATTCACGGCCAACTATCGAAGCGTGTGTACGAGGCTTTACTCCTCTTTCTTCTTTTCATTTTTCCTGTTCTTCTGGACCTGTTATTTTTCCTCATGTCTCCATCCCTCTCTCTCCCTTTCATCTTTTCTCCATCATTTTATCACTTTTGTTTACCATGATTTATTGCTACAACAATGCAGTTTCTCATATATTTGGGTCCAATTTCTTTGAATATTTAGATGATATTTTTTTGTCATATCACATGGTTATGTTTTCTTTCTATATGTCGATTGAGATTCTTTTGTTTTTTGTTTTTTTAAGATATGCAATCCCTTTGGTGGATTTTCTTTTAATTGTGGAATTGTCTTTATGCCTGTTCTACTTCCGGGTCACAGTTTGAACCCATTAGGGGTGACCTAGAGGGTGAACATGGCCTTGCTTCTCATACTCTTACATCCCACTGAAAACCCATTCCCTCACTATTTATCATAAAACTTATGTCTTGTACTCTTGATCGGGGTTACTCTTTACGCCCCTTGTTTTATGCATCCTATACCTGGGCTCAGTTTTTTCGCATTTATGTTGTATCTATTTTATGTTCATAATGATAATAAAATATTTTGAACGAGAAAAAGTTGTGTCAGCTTACCATTTTAGCTATATGAGCTTGTTGGGCATGGACAACACAGATTTGTGCCCACGTACCACAGTCTAAAAACAATCTCAACTCTACTAGCAATGCCGTATCTTGGCATAGGCCAACAAGGCCCAGACCCTATCCCTTACATTCGGGGGGGGGGGGGGGGGTTTAATGTTGCTTACACATTGGGGGTCATTGGGAAAAATGTTCCTTACATTGAGAGTTTTTGGGAAGAATGTGCCTTACATTGGTGGATAGAAGGAAGAATGTCCCTTACATTGGAGGTCAGTGGGAAAAATGTTCCTTACATTGGGAAGAATATCCTTTACTTTGGTGGTCAGTAGGAAGGATGTTCCTTAAAGAGGAAGTAAACCCTCCTCTGACACTTTTACCTATAGGTAAGCCTATGATAAGGCTTACCTATAGGTACTGTAAATATCTCCTAAACATGTACCGTTTAGGAGATATTTACCTTACATGCAGCCAGTGACGTCACTGGCGCATGCGCTCTGAAGGAACGGCCGCTGGTGCCGTTCCTTCAGAGTCCTGTGCCGTGACCGTCGGCTCCCGCGCGTGGGAGTGACGTCACCGCGGCTCTGGCCAATCAGATGGCCGGATGCAGCGATCCCGGAAGACGGGCGACTGAACATGTCGCCCGTCATAGAGGTAAGCGGACTGCACGGCAGGGGCTCGTACTAAGGTAAGTATTGCATAATGAGCTAGTATGCGATGCATACTAGCTCGTTATGTGTTTCTCTTTCAGGTCGAATAAAAAAAAAAAGTGTGTATGGGTTTACAACCTCTTTAAGAGCAATTTGTTAACACCATCAGATGGGAGGTCTGTAAGTCAAAGCTCAAGGGACCCCCCCCAACAACCTCTGGAGCAACCCTAGGGTTCCACAGGATCCTAATTGAGAACGGTAGCTCTAGTAAAGACAATGTCTCTGAAAAATATGCCATCATTATGTTCAAGCCATATCCAAATTCATCAGATAAGTGTTACAGCAAGAAACAGATACTGGTTGAAAGGTCAGCTTTGTGTAGACTGTTCCATAGGGGAATAACTCCTCCTATGTTTGTTCAGAGATAAACGCATTACGCTGAAACGATGGTTTTCAGTGTTTTCCTTATTCTCCTTTTTTTGGTTTTGTATATGATAGACTCCAACATTTGTCCTTTTGACTACAGAAATTCTTAGTTTTAGTCTGTCTTGGGCTTTGTATTTTTATTCTTTTTTTCTTTTGATCACAGAAAGATTTTCTAGCAATGTTTATTTTGTCTCCGTGGTCTGCAGACAATGTGACAACACTTCGCACTCTCGCTTCTTGAGTACTCCATGGGGTTTTCTGTTCGGAGTGTGCATGCCTGACAGTTCCTGTAGAACTGCATTGTCACACCTGATGTCACAACAGAGCATTTCCAACAAGTAGAAGGCAGCACAGCCTGTGATACACAATATCAAAAAGGTACGAGGATCAGAAAAAAAAAAAAAAACAATCACTGTCATGTTTAAAAAAACTATCTTTTAAGAAAAAAAATGAGAACAGTATATGGGATCCTCAAGGTATCTAGAGAAATTAAAAATATTACAAACCATTCCTACTCTTCAGCATGTCAGGGAAGGGCTAAAGCCGTACTCCAGCCTTTCCATTTAGTCTTGCACAGCTGTACCGGCTCTTCTCCTGGACTGAAATGGCTTACTCAGATCAGTGGCGTAGCGTGGGGGGTGCAGGGGGGGCCGGCCGCACCGGGCGCAACATTTGGGGGGGGGCGCATCCCACGCCAGTGTCACTAGCAAACTTTAAAAATTCTTCCTAGCGTGTCACTTCAGCCCCAGCCATCTTCAGGCTAAACGATGGCCGGTCGGCGCCCTGTGATTGGGCCAACATTGTCATGTGCGGCAGCGGGGCTGGCCAGTGGCAGAGCCCCGCCTCGCTTCTGGAGCCCGCCTCGCCGTCTTCTAAGTCAGCCCTGCATGTGCCTCCGTCCCGCCTCCTCTAAGCTCTCACAATCCTCCCCGACCCACCCCCTGTAAGGGCTCAATGACGCGGTGGTATCCTCTGTGTAGTGGGCAGTGTAGTGGGCAGTGTAGTGTAGTGTAGTGGTCAGTGTAGTGGTCAGGTAGGAATCAGGTAGGTCATTGTAAAGGTCAGTGTCATTGACAGGTAGGTCAGTGTAGTGGCCAGTACAGGAATCATGTATGTTAGCGTAGTGGACTGGTAGGTCAGTATAGGAATCAGGCTGGTCAGTACTATTGTAGGAAGGGACTCGGGGAGTACTAAAAGTCCGCAGGTTAGGGGGCGCAAATTACTTGCCTTGCCCCGGGCGCTGACAACCCACGCTACGCCACTGACTCAGATTGCAGTCCACACTGTGAGCTTCTCACTAGGTGCATTGGAAGCTGCATCAAGTCAGATATAGCCATCCTGTCCTCCCCAGCCTGACTGTCCCTGGCCAACCCTTTTCATTCATTTGCATTGGACTGCAGGTCTTTCAGTCATAGAGGCTCGGCACCAGTGGCGTCTGGCGCTCAATATGTTGGGGGGGCAGCAAACAAACCTCCCCCCCCCCCACTTGCACCCCTACCCCCCAGGTTTGGGAAAGATCGCAACCATATGGTCGGGATCCACCCACATGCATACTTCCCAAATTTCTGAGATGGGAACGAGGGACACCGAATAGCAAAATATGTAGACGTAGGACACACCCCCTGCCACACCTCCTTAAACGAGAATTATACCAAAAAAAAAAAAAGATTTGTTAAACTCATGAGTGCTTTTTTTTTTTTTTTGTTACAGCTAATATTCCTTTATACTGGCTTTGGAAATTTACTAATGCAACAGTTTAGAATTTGGATCAAAGGTTTAGCACCTGGAAAAACTTTTTGAAAAATAAATAGTGCATTTTATAAACAACTATATAGATCAGACCAAAATGAGGGACAAATGAGGAGGAAAGAGTGACAAAAGGACTTTGTTCCAAATCAGGGACAGTTGGGAGCTATGCACATGCTTGGACCGGCACCCGGCTAAGCCTCTTAGCCAGCCGCTGAGAGCCTGAGCCAGCCGCTGAGAGCCTGAGCCAGCCGCTGAGAGCCTGAGCCAGCCGCTGGGAGCCTGAGCCAGCCGCTGGGAGCCTGAGCCAGCCGCTGGGAGCCTGAGCCAGCCGCTGGGAGCCTGAGCCAGCCGCTGGGAGCCTGAGCTAGCCGCTGAGATCCTGAGCCAGCCGCTGAGAGCCTGAGCCAGCCGCTTCCACCCCCCTCCACAGCCCAGCCCTCCAGTGAGAGGGGGGGGCAGAGCAGAGAGCCAGTGACTGACAGTCACCGGCTCTCTGCTCATAGATCTGTGAGAACCGAGTGATCAGTGGTGTTTCATCGCTCGGTTCTCAGTGTTAGAGACCCCGGAGAACCGATGCAGCATCCAGCTAGGCAAGTATGATTTAAGAAAGAAAATCTTTCCCGTACTTCTCTTAAAAAAAAAAATCTGTATCAGGGAATACAGAACTGCGTTATTTTAGGTCTTTCCTATCTGCCTGGAGTTCATCTAGTTTCGAGAAGAAAGTTGGTAGTCCTTTATTTGACAAAGATCTAAAGCTCTTGCAGGCTTGCCATCCCTTGCCTGCGCACAGCTGCTGAGCCCGCGTTACAACGCGGAGCCAAGGACAGTGCAGCTGTAAGGATGACAAGGTCTTGTATTTATGCCATGTCCACCTCCATCATGGAATACAAATCGGAGGTCAGAGTTATAGGGCGCTGCCTTCTTGCACACGTTGGAAGAGATGGATGGCCAGGTTAATGGGATCATTATCGGGTAATCAGTAATGTTCCCAATTTCTGAAAATTATAGAACATAAAAAGTTGTGTCAAACACTTTGGTATGGAAATATATCTTCCCACGCATTCTGCCTTTCAGCGGTGTATAGTTAAGGGCCAAGTCCACTTTTTGGACAATGTTCCATGTTACACCCCTATTTAGAGTGCAACTTCAAGTAAGGTCGCATACAACACCCCCAAGACAGGTTTACACCTCCATAGGGACCTATGGCTGGGGGAATACATTCCAAGAGCCTGTGGGTGCAATGCTCTGCAGGCTCTATTGAAAAACATAGTAAATGTCCATTGATCATGAGATCAGGGTTCCTGCCTTGACTTTCTTTTGCAAAAGGGACTTAGCCCCCGTTCACATGAAAACATGGTGCAGCTTGAACTCAATCAAAATGATAAAATAAAAATACTATTTAATATTGAATAATGTAAGTTAGATTTAATAATATATAAACTCCATAATATTTAATAAAAACTATAATTATAATATTTAGAAGTGTTAAAACTGCTCTCTAGGTAGATATAAAAAGGCACAAATATTGCAACTCTGTAACCATTAATACAGCAGGGCTGGAGTGTGAGAAGAAGCAGCAGCATCACCAGGAGCCAATCGGTTCATGTGCTTACAAGAAGCATGTTGATAGGAGGAGAGAGCAGAGTGACAGAAAAATCACTGTGTTGCTTCCCCTTTCCCTGTCCCTGTCCAATCACAGGCTTGGGCAGTTCCAGGACAATCTGAGCTCAGAGGAAGTGGGTTGAACGATTGAGGATATCTAGTGGCAGGAAAAAGTACTTAATCCAAATTAAAAGTGAATATTGTCGAAAAAGTTCCCTTTGTTAATTACTCTTTCACTTGGCTATTCATTTCATCTTTTTTTTTACTTGCACTCATCTTTAACCACTTTACCACCGGAGGATTTTGCTGTCTTACGTCCGGGCCACTTTTTGCGATTCGGCGCTGTGCGACTTTAACTGACAATTGCGCGGTCGTGCGACGCTGTACCCAAACTAAATTTACGTCCTTTTTTTCCCACAAACAGAGCTTTCTTTTGGTGGTATTTGATCACCTGTGCAATTTTTACTTTTTGCGCTATAAACAAAAAAAGAGCGTTTATTTTGAAAAAATAACAATATTTGTAACATTTTTTTATATGATATTCCTCCCAAAAAAATGTAAAAATCAAAATTTTTTTTAATTTTTGGCCAATTTGTTTTCTGCTACATATGTTTGGTAAAAAAAAATCACAATAAGCGTATTTTGATTGGTTTGCGCAAAAGTTATTGCGTTTACCAACTAAGGGAAAGATTTCTGTCATTTTTGGTGTTTTTTTTTTTTAACGAGTAATAGCGGCGATCTGCAATTTTTTTTGCGGGACTGCGACATTGCGGCGGACAGATCGGACCCTTGACTGACATTTTTGACACTTTTGGGGGTACCAGTGACATTACTGCAGTAATCTGTGCTATATATATGCACTGTTACTGTAAAAATGGCACTGGCAGGGAAGGGGTTAACTTTATTGGAGAGGGAGGGGTTAATGTATGCCTGGTGCTTACTGACGTGTGGGGGGGGGAGGTGACTGAGTGACACAGGGACAGATCGCAGGTTCAGCTATGGTGAACACTCCGATCTGTCACTCCCTGTCACTTAGGAGATCCGCCCGCTCTGTTTACACAGGCGGGCGGATCTCCAAACTCGATTCCCCGACGATCTTTTCATCATATGCACAGTATGAACCGCCCAGGTTGGTTTACCTTTACATTTCTAGTGAAGCCATTCTCACCCAGAGTTCAGTGGTACCCTAGGGTTCCTACAGAAGTAGCTAGGGGCTCCCAAAGTAGCACCTTCCAAGAATAAGTTGCTAAAAAAAGGTTCAGGAAAATTGAGTTTTCGGTTTCTCTGTATACAGGAGAGCAGTGTTTGATTATAGTTTGGCTGTTTTGGGTCTCACAGGCTCAGCTACTTCCCCCCTGCCTTCTGGTAGGATCTAGAATGTAGAGGGCTGGAAGAGGCAGACCCTGGGTTTGAACATTTCCATTGTATAAGCCAATCCCCTAGGGGCATTGCCAAGTAGGTGGCTGAGGAGCAGATAAATGGTCTAAAGCATGGATCCTCAAACTACGGCCCTCCAGCTGTTGGGGAACTACACATCCCATGAGGCATTGTAAAACTCTGACATCCACAGACTTGACTAGGCATGATGGGAATTGTAGTTCCTGAACAAGTGGAGGGCCATAGTTTGAGGACCCCTGGTCTAAAGCCTAGAGCAGCAGGGTTCTTGTTCTGGAGGAGGAAATTTCAGCCTGAATGACTGCTGCCCTTCTGGGCAGACAAGCCTGCCGAGAGTTCATCAAGGTTCCAGCTCAGTGGAAGTTGGGGGGGGGGGGGCTTACTTTTTCTCAACTTAGTTTTAGGCCAAATCAAAGGGGTGCATTGAGAATTTAGCAGATATTGGACAGAAGGGATCCAATTATCTGGGGACACAGTGAGTAGAGGCCTAGAAGTAGGATCTTAGGGACGGTTTTGCTTTTTAACCCCTTGTGCAACTGTGTCAGTGTTACTAAAGTGGGATCTGCCCTGCTGGGAGTGCCAGAACTGCTTTAGTCTCCAGTCTCTGCAAAGAGGGCGGCTGACCCCCAGAAATTCTGGAGTATCCCAAAGCTTTCCCTGCACCCCATCCAAGTTTAACCAGCAATAAAGCATGATAAGACCTCTACTGCATGGTTTTTGTGAGAGACTGTAAGAGTATTTTGCCCCTGGCTGCCTGGGGACACAGAAGGGAATAGAACCTGGGACAAAATAAAGCCTCGTACACACGCGTCAAAATTCGGCAGGGAATTTTCGTCCGACGACCGATCTGCCGATTTTCGGCTTGTTAGTATGATGCTTCAGACAACCGACTCCGACTTTTCGGCGGAAAAAAATCCTGGTGTGCAGGCTATAAAATTTTTGTCCGCCGTCAAAACACGGCCGATTTTCGTGCAGTCAGTACAGATTTCGACAGGGAAAAATCTTATGAGCAAGTCTGGGCATGCTCAGAGAAGAAAGAACACAAAGAAATCAAACCAACACATGACATCACTTCTGAAGTAGAATTTTGTCGGGCGAGAAAATTCGTGTGCAGTCTAGGCACATTCCAACCAACAAAACACCACTGTGGACAAAAGACGGACGATCGGTCGGCCGATAATCGTTGCATGTGTACGAGGCTTTAGACTAGTCAGGACTGAACTAAACTTGAGCTGTGGATGATTGACCTCCCATTTGATGTTACCTGCATATTTCCATGGATAACACCACTTGTCTAGCCAACTGCATGACAATGATTAGCTATTTAGCGATCTGTAAAGGTGGCATTCTGATCATTGACCCCCCTTTATCCAAAGGTTCCATGAGCCCCAAAAATGTTAAGGGTTTCTCTTGGGTAAAAAGCTGTTCTAGCAGACTGTCAAGGCAAAACCTGTGGAAGATTCTACTCTTTGCATGCCTCCCATAATCTAAAATAAAAATCTACCAGCCGAGCAAGCAGATGGATGGCTCTGGAAATATAAGAGCAGAGATCTTACCACTGCGGTCCTCAAGAGTTCTCTTTGCCATCCAAGGAGACCTGAAATATCCATTATCTAAGGACTTTACCCATATGAGTATTGCCATTTTTTTTTTTTTTTTTGATACAGCAAACCTAAAAGCCTAAAATTTCAATACTACGAAGGACCAAATAGAAGCAAAGCGCCTTCCAAGTCTTCTGTAGACAACGCCGATGGAGGAGCGCTGATAAACTTGTCTCACACTTCAGCTCAGAGATGGCAGAAGCCTATTTCTCACGGCAGTGTATTACCGCTCATATAATCACACAGACATATATGTTGTGTTTGTCAGGTCGGGCATTTATAAAGATAGCTTGTCCTCAGTTGTCAGTGATAAATTGCAGAGTATCCTTGTAGCGGAGGATGCTCGCCGTGATGTACAGCAGAGGGATGATATACACGGACGGGCCAGAAAACACAGTTCTGGTTAAATCCGTGAGATCCTATAATGAAAATCCACTGACAGGGCATATAAAGAGCCGGGGGAAAAATAATGTCAGACCAAATCAGGAGCGACTGAAAAAAAGTATACTTCTCGTTTACAGCACGAAAAATAAAAACGCTCTGACGCATGTGGCTTAGACGTTGGGTGTAACCCTTTCAAGACCAGGAGGTCCGAATATAGCAGTGGCGGTATGCATGGATTTACTTGAATGTGGGGGGATTTGCTAAAGAACATGTTCACTTTCAAAGTGGATTTTCACTTATCTTATCGAATGAAGTGAAACTTGAATGAACTTTGAAGAAGTCGAACATGCAATACCAGTGACGCAACGCGTATAGGGGGCGGAGACTTCCGGTTAGACGGGACTCGGCGGCCAGCTCGGAGTGATTTTGTATACAAGCGATGACCTGCTTACAAGCCCGCGCATCTGATGTGCCTATGCCGTGAGTTTATATTATTGTCTTGCCCTAAGAATAAAACTTAAGCAGAGAGCACTAGATCTCCTCTCCCTTTTCTTTCAAACTTATATGGATATGATGATAGCCTAAATTTAAAGTAGACCAAACTGGCAGTTATATGACCCGAAGGAACGGCTCTGGAGATTGTGGAGTGGCCCCTATTTATATTCCCTCAGGGGAATAGCGCTTATGACCTTGCGGTGAAACACAGGGCTAACCTTTGCGTGGTGGAGGGATTATGAGCACCTTATTATATCTTTTGCACCACTGGGATGTAAAGAAGCTATTATGAACTTTTGATTGCTTATATGGACATTTTTTGTCAATGTGCTATTACTAGTGATGTGTACTTAAAGCACAACTTATTGCACTTATTCAGCACTTATTGCACTTTATTGGTATTTATCGCTAATGCACTTTATGAGATTTATTTATATCTAATTATTATATAAGGGTATATAGCAGTTTTTAGCACTTTATACATTATAAGCACCTTATTTTTGCTTATATTCTGCATGCACTGTATCTTTTATTATATATTGCTAAAGAACATGTTCACATTTTCAAAGTGGATTTTCACTTATCTTATCGAATGAAGTGAAACTTGAATGAACTTGAATTGACTTTGCAAGAGATACCCAATCATGTAGAAGAAATATTTAAAAAATGCATTTTTCGTCACACTTGGTTGGATAACTGAAGTCAACACAACCTCTCCTCATTCATTAAAGCGACATTAAAAGGTATTTTGTTTACTTTTTGAGAATAACAAACATGTTATACTTATCTGCTCTGTGCAGTGGTTTTGCACAGAGCAGCCCCGATCCTCCTCTTTTTGAGTTCCCCGGCGCTCCTGGCTCCTCCTCTTCTCCGAGTGCCTCCATAGCAAGCTGTTTACCATGGGGGCACTCGTGCATGCTCATTTCTGAGCCCCACTCTGTGTCCATAAGACACACAAAATGGGGCTTTGCCATGCCCCCCGCTCCCTCCTCACTGTGTGTGAGCTGTGATTGACAGCAGCAGTAGCCAATGGCTATCAAGGGGTTAACTGTGTGCCTAACACTATATAATGTGTAATATTTCTCCTGCTTTGTAGGGAATAAAAAAAATATCAAGATCACTTGTCAGCGTAGAGAGCTCTGTGTTGTTTACCAACACAGAGCTCTCTTCTGTGAATTACTGAGCCGATTGGTTGGTCCCGCCAATCAATCATTGGCCGGGACACGCTGATCGGCTTGTGCTGTAACACATTATAGTAAAGTCTGGGTGGCAGGCACGCTTGCCTCCTACGCAGAAGCGCTGATAACGTAACCAGATCTGTGATCCAGCATAGAGCAGCCACCCTGCAGCTGAATATCTGCATGGGGTGCTCGGGAAGTGGTTAAACGGTTTCAATATTGATGGTCTTCCTTTTTAATAGGAAATCTGTCATTTTTCAGGATGTCGGTATAAAATGTGCTTCATCAATAAATTTTCCATGTTTTATCAGTAAAAAAATGCTGCGGGAGCAGCAGCAAAAAAGTATTCTTTTTTTTGGCAACACTTGGTGGTTGAGTTATATTTTACTCCGCTTCAACCACAAAGCCAAAGCGGAAATAACTGGAAAAATACTTACCTTTTCCAATAGTCTAAAGCAGGGGTGTCAAACTCCATTTCATCACAGGCTGCATCAGCAGTATGGTTACCCTCAAGGGCTGGTTGTATCTGGGGCGCATTACATACAGAGTGCAGGGTTTAGGAGTGCGTTACATACAGAGTCCAGCGGTGCACTATGTGCAGGGTTCAGGAGTGCCTAACATACAGAGTGCAGAGTACAGAGTGCAGGGTTTAGGAGTGCGTTACATACAGAGTTCAGTGGTGCACTATGTGCAGGGTTCAGGAGTGCCTAACATACAGAGTGCAGAGTACAGGGGTGTGCTGTGTACAGAGTGCAGGGTTTAGGAGTGCATTACGTACAGAGTTCAGTGGTGCACTGTGTGCAGGGTTCGGGAATGTCTTACATACAGAGTGCAGAGTACAAGGGTGTGCTGTGTACAGAGTACAGGGTTTAGGAGTGCGTTATGTACAGAGTTCAGCGTTGCACTATGTGCAGGGTTCAGGAGTGCCTTACATACAGAGTACAGGGGTGTGCTGTGTACAGATTGCAGGGTTTAGGAATGCGTTACATACAATATGCAAAGCATAGGGGTGTGCTGTGTACTAAGAAGAAGGTTTAGGGGTGCGCACTGCACAGTGTGCAACCCCAACCCGCCAAAGCCTCCTCACATCTCTCTCTATCCCACCTGGCCCAGCTCTAGCACCTCCTTGTGTAGGCGGCTACGCCTCGCCTTGCAGGAAGATTGTTATCTCTCTCAAAATTTGGAGATCTTTCCCCGCCTTAAGCGTGTTCAGGGATCTGCTAGTTCCGGGAGCTGCTAAAAGCAAAGCTGTCTCTGGTAAACACAGAAGGCTTCTGTATTTACAAGCGACAGCAAAGAGCAGGAGTGGAGGGTGAGAGCTGAAGGTGGCAGAATGGAGTCCCACCACGTATCAGATGCAAAACTGGGTGTGAGGGCTACATGACAAGGCCTGGCAGGCCGGATTCAGCCCGCGTGCCTTGTGTTTGACACATGTGGCCTAAAGCCTGCTATATCAAGCAAGTTGATGACCACTGCCAAGTCTTATTTGGTAGGTGTGGCCCCTCTGGCAAAATTTCGCATCTTTGCTTTTTTTTTTTTTTTGTCACCACGTGTTTTAGCAATAAATGGCCAACTGAAAGCTCTAATCCACACCTTTCTCAAACTAAGACCAGGTTCACACGTATGCAGCCGCGAGTTTGTGCCTGGGGTCCGTTGCATCCCTGTTCAACGGTTCAGGTGTGAATCAGGTCTGAATTTGTGCCTAAATTGGCACCTAAATCAGACCAGAAGACCCACTGGATCCTTTTTCAATTCAGAGCGTGACCGCCCCGGACCTGTGTGAACCAACTCCATTGAGAGCCAGTCACACTCGCATGTCATGAGAATTGGATGTGGGGAAAACCGCATCCAATTTGCATATGTGTGAACCCAACCAAAACTTGAAATTGCCTATTTATTCATCAGTAGAGACAAGCACACTTCAAAAACTTTCATTCACCTGTGGTTCAAGTAGGAATTTTTAAAAACTCACAAGCCAACCAGAAGTCCTAATGAAGGTAATTGGAGCGCAAACTGTGATCCAAAAAATGTGTAGCAAAAGAGGGAAGACAGAAGCAAACAGTTTGGGAAGATTCAATGAGATTTTGGCAACAAGAAACCCCAAGATCCCCTTCTTCTAAAAATTCTACAAGGGATGCTACGATGGAAGGGTGAGGTCTGGTGGCACTGACAGTCAAGCCAAGAATACCCAACAGAAACAGATATAAGGAAGAAGCGCCTGGAGACATTTGGAAACCAAATCACTAAAAATCACAAACCGTGATATTTAGATTTGGCTCGGCACATACAAATCTATCATCACAACTCCTATTCAGATTTTGCGCAAGACATTTGAATTCATGAAATCCAGTCCAAATCTACTGGCATCCAACATTTAGGATTAACTCTTTTGTTCATAAGAGCATAAGTCCGTCAATTGGATTTGTAATGGATGAAGAAGTTGGGCAGAGCTTGGAAATCTGGTGGGGATGCCGGAACCCCCAGGACCTAAGACCTACAACAAGCCTGAGTAATGAACCAAGTAATACCAGAGCCAATGGCTGTTTGTACTTGTATATAGCAGACAGGTACACTTTTGAGGCATGAGTATTTAAACCTCTGCTCTCGGACTTGGCGGGCAACGTGTTAATCCCATTTGCGCCAGGCTTCCCTGCTGTCTCCTTGGTCTAGCGGCTTAGCGAAGCAAGGTACCCTAATGAGAATATCACCATTCCAGATTATTAAGCAATGTCCCCATCCCTCAGATAGAGCACTCAATTCGCTGGCACAGAACGCTGCCTTCCGCCAAGAGCCCACAATACGGGCCAACGCCAGCTCTAATGGATCATTAAACTGACTATGCAAATTTTATGCTAATCCCATCTCCTCTCACACTGCATTTACTCTGGGAAAGGGGGCGGAACCCTTTTCCATGTCAAAAAAGAATGCAAAGAGAAGGCGAAGGTAGGTCTATAATCTCCTTAAATAGTTCCAAGTTCACGTTTTTTTGTTACCTAAGTATTGTCTAATATTTCAGTCTTCCCATTTTTATTACATTTTTTATTTCCTTGTTTTTAAGTGTGTCCCTGTGTCCTATTGGTCCCACCCACTTTTACATATTTATCTGGTTGTCATGACCAATTTATATAGAAAAAAAATTCTATGTTTAAAAAAAAAAAAAAGGTGCCAAACTGCAAACAGCTTAATATGGAGATATAATACATATGGAAGCCTGCCTTAACTGCCACCAAATTAATTTTGTCTATCCAGTCCTAAGATTTACACAGCTCTACCACACAGCACAGCCTTGCCTGGTAGGGCAGGAGACCCGATTTTAGCAGCAGACTGATCTCTATGCTCTCTCCTCCTAGCAACAAACAAAAATTCTCCTGCGCTCAGGTGGTATGTGAAAAAGGATAAGGGTCCATTCACACGGAACTGATTCTGCTCAGCGGGGGGGATTAATCAGCCGATCCCCGTTGAGCAGGCGGATGACAGCTCTGTCTCCGCTCTGTGTGCGGAGACGGAGCTGTCAGATCCCCGCTGTCCTCTATGGGGAGATCGGATGAGAACGGACCGCCTGTCCGTTCTGATCTGATCCCATCCGATCTGCCAGACGGATGGAAAATAGGTTTTCCATCCATCCCGATTTCATAGAAAGGATCGGAATCGGATAGCAGCAGGTGTCAGCGGAGATGTCTCCGCTGACATCCGCTGCCCCATAGAGATGCATGGAGCATCCGATCCGGTCCGCCTGAAAAAACTGACAGGCGGATCAGATCGCTTGTGTGAAAGGGGCCCAAGTGTTCTTAGATGGTCTTTATATGCACCACTTAGGTCTTGCCGCCCCCTCCAAGGGTATCCAAAATACACTGAAAAACAACAGCAAAAGAAGGGCGCACCGACCTTGTGCATTACCACTAAAAGGTTTGTTAAAATCCTAAAACAACATACATTGTACTCACAAGCAAATCACTGCACACATAAAACACAATGGAACCAGTCGTCTCCAAAATAGCCAGGGAGCCCCTGTGCTGGATGACATGCTGGTGCCCGCAAATGTCTGGCAGGGCTGACATGTTTCGAGGGAGGACCCTCTTCCTCAGAGCCAAAGCGTGCTACTGACTCCACGCTTTGGCTCTGAGGAAGAGGGTCCTCCCTCGAAACACGTCAGCCCAGCCAGACATTTGCGGACACCAGCACGTCATCCAGCACAGGGACTCCCTGGCTATTTTGGAGACAGCTGGTTCCATTGTGTTTTATGTGCGCGATCATCATTTGTTTGTGCGTACAATGTATGTTTTCAAATTTTAACAAACCTTATTTAGTGGTAATGCACAAGGTCGATGTTCTCCTCCTATCAACATGCTCCCTGCACTGCAGCACAACTGACTGGCTCCTTGTGCTGCTTCTCTCTCCCTCAGTCTTCGCTCTGCTGTACAGAGATTACAAGAGGCTGACTCCAACCCAAATTTAGGTACTTTCACTGGAATACATTTAAGGATGTTTTCATAAATACAGAGCTTCAATAAAATCTGCCTGGAGTTCAGCTGTAAAGGACGACTGTCATCCGCATAGTCATTTTTCCAAAGCCACCTGTCAAGGACACTTAGCAAATCTCTTTCTAATCTGCATAATTGTTAAAAAAAAAAAAAAGAAGAAGAAAAAAAAGAGAATACTTGTTTGCATAGATTAACATGCATTTCAAAGGCACTTTGACTGAGGCTCAAGAAGTGATGACAAAAGGGATGGACTGATTCACATAGGAAAAAGTGAGAAAGGTTGCATTAAGGGGGAAAATCCTTCCGGTCCAGAAGTGGTTATAGTACTTGACTACCCAGTTCTACTTTATCAATAATTTAAAAAAAGTTTTCTCCCCTTCTTTTGTATTTATAGTGTAAATATCCATTCTTGTTGCTTTGTTGTCCTATTCCCCTGAAGAAGCGGCTTTCCGCGAAACATGTTGAGCTATATTGGGAGCTTTATACATTTACAGACTTACCATTAAGGGAGTGAACATAGGAACAGTATCCTCCCTCTCTAGGTTGTATAGTATTATCTCATACATGTTTTTACTATTTGTAGGTCTACATTGTACGCAATTTTTTGCTTCTTTTTTGTGTGTTTTGTACTTTAATAAAGTGTTAATTTTTATTGATTTTTCATTGGATTAACTTCTCCTGTTCAAGGACGGTACCATCAAAATCCCGTTTTCTATTCTCTATATTTCTAGTTTACCTTTTTATGATTGGGTTTAAGGTACCTTTATAATATTTCAGCCCTTTACCGGAGTTTAAAATAAGAGCTTTCTCAACTAATACGGATCACTGTTGATGTCAATGAGATTGTTATTCTCAGCCGTTTGTGAGTATACATTTGTTTTATTACTGGAATAAAAAGATTCAACACAATGCAATACATATCAGTAGGAATGCATGCTTTGCCTTATGGGACGCCAATAAAAAAAAAAAAAAAATCAAGCAGGTACGTTTCCCAGTCTGAGGATGCGCCAAAAGCACACGTCAAAGCCCTCGAGGAAAAAGGACAGAGGACTCCATCACTTAGAGACAGTTTAAGAAGCTGGCTTGTTGAGATACTCGCACACACAAATTAACAGCCCTATAAAATGCGTGAGGTTTGACCTTTGCGACGCTAGAGCGCAGAAATGCTGTAACTCATATCGATGCTTACAGTAAATAAATAACATGACAGAACAATTGACTCGAACCCTCCCAAGAGGTTTCTGGCGTATTAATTATGCAGGATCAATTAATATATACCAATGCAATTTAAGAGCACAGCTGGGACTTCTGAAAAGGCAAGTCAGCTTGTTCATTATTGCAGGAATACTCCTTAAGTGCTCTCAGCTTTTAAAGGGGAATTCTGACTTGAGTTGTCATACATCACAAAAGGGACAGAATTCCCCATGCTGTAGATATTCATAAATGAGATTAATTACAGATAAGACACTCGTTTATATTAATATCTGTAGCCTTCTACTAACTCATTTATATTAATTCCTGTAGCTCCAGTACACATTTGCTCCACACCTCAGGTAACCTAGATCTACAAAACTTACTCACCTTGACAGATTACTGGTCTGTTAGGTTGCACAGACCAGTAACTAGATGTTAATGTGTAGAGTGTTTCCAGTCAATGGCTGTAAAAAAAAATTAAGAACTGAAAAATTGCTTGGTAGGGTCCTGAACCAAAAGGGCAAGTATAATCCAACTACACTTTTTGAAGCCGTTGTCAACTGGGTTTTCTTAAGAACCTCTGCCGCAATCTAAAATGATTGTTAGTCAGTTTGAAATAGGACACTAGTCCATCCAGTTCAACCAATAAAAAGCCACACGCACAGAAAACCTCCATATACACTTTCCCACACCCATAGTTGATCCAGAGGAAGTAAGAAAAAAAAAAAAAGAATAATTTGAAAGTATGAGAGCTCATCCTGTCCAGTATTGTCTCCAAACCTCTAACACTATGAGCCTTTAAGCCCTGATGAAGAGAGTTTTCAGCCCCTAAAATGTGTTTATTTTATCCTCTGAACTCTTGAGGTTCTTAGGGACCCCTGTAGCCATCTATGAAGTTTTTGAAAGGATGAGAGCTCCAAGATCTAAATCAAATCCATTAAATGATTATACAGTTTTTCACCAACAAGAGGTCATAAAATATAGTCAACATGTTTCTGGGGCTCACAAATCTCTTCCTCTGGGCCTATATGTTTGTAGTGATAGGGTTTGGAGAAAATAATGGACAGGTAGGTTAAGGACATGAAGATTACCATATAAGCTGTGCAGGTTGGCTATCTAACAGGCAACCCGCATGGCTTTTACTGTGATCTTCTGGTCCTGCAACTATCTGCCCAGTATTCTCTCCGAACCTCTATCACTATGATCAGATCGGCCCTTAAGAAGAGATTTGTGAGCCCCTGAAACGTGTTGGCTTTACGATCTGACCTCTTGTGGATGAAATATAAAAACTTTTACTGGACTTTATTTAGATCTGTAGGCCACTCATCCTATGAAATCGTTCTTAGGCTGCTACAGGGATTCTTAAGGCACTCAAGAGGTCAGAAGATAAAATCAACATATTTTAGGGGCTGACAAATCTTTTCAGCAAGGCTCAAACTTGTAGTGATAGAGGTTTAGGGAGAACACTGGACAGGTAGGTGCAGGACATGAAGATTACCATAAAAGCTGTGCAGGTTGGCTGCATGACTGGAATCCAACATAGCTTTTACTGTGATATTCTGGTCCTACAACTACCTGTTCAGTATCATCTCCAAACCTCTATCACTACAAGCTTATAAGCCCCAATGAAGAGATTTGTCAGACCCTAAAATGTTTGGTTTTATCCTCTGACCCAGTGGTGGCAAACCTTGGCACCCCAGATGTTTTGGAACTACATTTCCCATGATGCTCAACCACACTGCAGAGTTTATGAGCATCATGGGAAATGTAGTTCCAAAACATCTGGGGTGCCAAGGTTCGCCATCACTGCTCTTACCCCTTGAGGTTCTTAAGGACCCCTGTAGCAATTTAAAGAAGTATCTGAAAGTATGTGAGCTCCACAGACCTAAATATAGTCCAGTAAAAGTTTATATTTCATCCACAAGCGATGAGAAGATATATACACATTCAGGGGCTCACGAACCTCTTCATCAGGGCTTTTAAACATGTAGTGATGGAGGTTTGGAGAGACTATTGGACAAGTAGGTGCAAGACATGAAGATTATCATAAAAGCTGTGCATGTTGGCTGTGCAAAAGGCAATCTGCATGGCTTTTTATGGTGATCTTTTGTTCCTGCAACTACCTGTCCAGTTTTCTCTCTAAACCTCTATCACTACGAACTTCTAGGCCCTGATGAAGCGATTTGTCAGTCCCTCAAACCTGTCAGTTTTATCCTCTGACCTCTTGAGCTTCCTAAGGACCCCTATAGTAATCTAAAACATCTGAAAGGATGAGTGCTATACAGATCTAAATAAGGTCCAGTAAAATTTTATATTTTACCCACAAGAGGTCAGAGCGTAAAGCCAACATGTTTCACAAATCTCTTTATCAGGGCTTAAATGCTCGCAGTGATAGAGGTTTAGGAAAAATATTGGACAGGTAGCTGCAGAACATGAAGATTGCCTTAAAAGCTGTGCAGGTTGGCTGTCCGACAGGAAACCCACATGGCTTTTACTGTGATCTTTTGGTCCTTGCAACTACCTGTCCAGTATTCTCACCAAACCTCACTATCACTATAATCTTAAAGCCCTGATGAAGTGATTTGTGAGCCCGTAAAATGTGTTGACTTTATCCTCTGACCTCTTGGAGGTTCTTAAGGACCCCTGTAGCAATCTAAGAACTATTTCAAAGGACGAGTGCTCTACAGATCTAAATAACGTCCAGTAAAAGTTTATACTCACCCACAAGTGGTCAGAGACTTAAAGTCATCACGTTTCAGGGGCTCACAAATCTCTTCATCAGGGCTTATATGCTCGTAGTGATGGAAGTTTGGAGAGAATACTCCTAGGTACTAGTAGTTGCAGGACCTGAAGTTTACCATAAAAGCAGTGCAGGTTGGCTGTCGGTCAGGAAACCCACATGGTTTTACTGTGATTTTCTGGTGCTGCAACTACCTGCCCTGCATTATCTCCAAACAGCTATCACTATCAGTATTTAAGCCCTGTAAAGTGCTCACTTTATATATATATACACCTTTTGCATGTAAAAAACATTTACTGTGGCACTCACATTCCTTTCATCTACTCCTAAGAATTAGAAAGAAACCGGTGATAGATGGCCATCATAATTCAAACACTGATTAGGCAATTGATAGGCAATAATGATCGTTTTTGGTTGTCAGACACTCACAAGCTGGTAAAGCTTTATGCAGGAAAGGTAATGAAGTGTACACCATGCATACAATCAACTGAATTGGTAATTTATGTTGTGAAGACCTTAGTTGGTCCCTGTGCTTCAATCATGCAAGTGAGGATGGAGAAGCGTCTCACCAACTATCAATCTTATATATTTGCAGAACATTAGTAGCCTAATGCCCCGTACACACGTGCAGATTGTCGGCCGAAAAGATTTGTCCGACTACCGATCGGCCGATTTTCGGCTTGTTAGTATGATGCTTCCGACAGCCGACAGCGCACTTTCGGCCGAAAAGAATCTGTCGTGCAAGCATTAAAATTTTTGTATGCCGACACCAGAGCGGCAGATTGTTCGCCAGTCAATACAGAATTCGGCCGACAGACAGCAGATTTGCAAGACTGGGCATGCTCAGAAAAGAAAAAACACAGGGAAAGTTAACCATCACATGACATCACTTCTGCAGTCGGCTGTAGTCGGTGGACAAAATTCTTGTGCAGTCTTTTGCACTTTTCAACAGACACGACAGCCCGGGGACAAAAGACGGCCGATCGTTCGGCCGACGATCTGCACGTGTGTACGAGGCATTAGATCAAACAAGTTGAACATTTTTGGCTAATTCTTTGTTGTTCCAAGATGACCAGAAAAAAATCTGGTTTCTCTTGTGACTGCATGTTGGTACAATGTCAAACCTGTATTGAACAATGGACTGACATGATGGAAGAGTAAATTATATCAGGTCTCATGTCAAGAGATATCTGATGGAAAAGTGGTCCATTGCCCTCCTACCAACCTATGAGTATATCCCTTCTACTGTATGTTTTTCCCAGCAAAAACAAAAGGGAGAATCTGATTGGTCACTAGAAGTATATACAGACAATTCTTTAGCCAGACACTTCCTACGTACAGTATAGGCTGTTTAACTGAGATTTCTTCTATGCTGTCCATGGTGCTGAAACCTTAAGCTGAATAAGCCTATTGCCTTTGCTCAGAAAAAAAACACTTTTACACAGCTATGCATGTGGAAGTTTGTATGCATTGAACAAAAACACAGCAGCAGGGGTGAGACTTCATAATAATAGTGATGTTTACTAACAGTCATGGCTAGTCATGGGCCACTCATGGAGTCCCTGAGGGATACTGTATAAGGTTACAGATAGACTGAAGCTATCAGGGGTGAAATTTTTGGTCATAGCAGGGCAGGATTTCCTGATCTACCCAACGTCTGGATGCAACCAACAACTGCACATTATGAGTAGTAAAAAGGAAATGATAAGTCAAAAATATCTGAAAATACAAAAAGTTTCAAGCTAAGAAACGCTTCCAGTGCCCACGACTGCTCATGATGAAGTAAACTCTACACCTTCTGATTGCTGTATGACTAGCTTACAAGGAAAAAGATTTGCAAGCAATGCAACCAATTGTTGTATTGCTTGCAAACCTTGTAGATTGTAAGGTTAGTCTATAAGTAAGAGAATGGTTGAAACCACAACCAGAAGAGACAAAAAACACCAAATATCTTAAATACATTTTTTTTTTTTAGATTAGATCAGCGGTCTCCAAACTTTGGCCTGGGGGCCACATCCAGCTCATTAAAATATTTTATCTGGCCCACAGCTTGAGTCATTGGTGTATTCTTAATAAGTACTGCTAAGGAATTAAGGTCAGAAGAGGCTTCCTTGGGTATCTACTTCTGAAGTAAGGGGGAACCCTGATGTAAGGGGGTACTCTGATGGGGAAACTTATGTAGGGGGCACTTTGATGGGAAACCTGATGTAAGGGGGACCTTGATGTAAGGGGGCACTCTGAATGGGAACCTGATGTAAGGGGGACTCTTATGGGAAACATGATGTAAAGGGGACTTAGATGGGAAAAACAAAGATGTAATGGGGACTCCGATGGGAAACATGATGTAGGGGGGATTCTGATGGGAAACCTGATGTGGGGGGGATTCTGATGGGAAACCTGATGTAGGGGGTACTCTGATGGGAAACATTATGTAGGGGAGTTGTCAAAAGGGAGAGAAAAAAGTGTCAGCACAGGATGACACTGTGGACACTTAAATAAGCATGTGCCACGTCCTAAACAAAATATGCATGGGAAGAATATAGACAAATGGACTTTATTGGCACTGACACTCGGACACTAATGTCATAAAAAAGAATATTTTATTTTGAAGTAATAAAAAACATGTATATATAGTGTATGTGTCACCACAAGTGTAAAACAAAGAGACATGAACAAAAAATCAAATATAAAACATACAATTCAAAAGGCACATATATTCCAAAATGCCGAAACCTCTAACACCGCCTTGTGGGCAAGGATTACCATACTTAAGCTTGTATAGATTAAAGATGCTAGAATGGCCCTCTGGCTATTTCTAATGTAAAGAATTAAAGCTCTTTAAGCGAATCCATCGGCGGTGAGGATGAAGGGGCTCGGTATTGAATACTGTGTTCCAGTCACGGACAAACTCTACATGTTTCGCGCTATTGGCGCTTCTTCGGGAGTTTAAATAGGGGCTGAAACAGTTCTACAAAAATATATAAAAAAGAAACATTTAGGATTTATACATATCAAGATATATATAAATGTACATGTGTGTGTACCTTCCTGAGACCCATGGAAGGAGAACAGAACATAAAAAATATATCAATATCACATCAATATTATCAATAGCATAACCCATCTGATTGAGTTTAGCCATGTTTTTATTGTTATCTTACCAGAGTAGCAATGTTAATAGCACAGTGTATAGAGACACTGTTCTCTATTGCAAGGATGCCGATGCCTATGGTCATGGAGTAGACACGAGGGCGAAGATCCAAAATTACGTGCCAGAAGACCCACCCCAAGGAAGAGAAGGGGGTGTGTCAAGATAGGAGGTGGGGGGATATTTAGGATAACAATCCTTAATCTAATAAAAGAAAATATATATACATATAATGAGCAAAAATAGAAAGAGTATCATACAATAAATATATGTTACTGAAAATTTCAATATTAGATCTCTTACCCATTAATACTTAGAAAATAATGATATTAATAGAGGTGAGGTCACGGAAAGTATAGCTGACTGTCGTAGTACAAATAGACATTAGAAAACTGAATGCCAGGAGGGTAATTCCATATTCCCTGTAAACAGAGACAGGGGATATTAGAATTGATAGGAAACAGATAGAAAAAGCACCCAGATAAAAATGTGAACGGGAACCAACCTTGATGTATATAGTAATGGCTCAAACCATCCGGAAAGAACCAAAAAGCCTGTGAAAAAAGGCTTGCTAGGGGGCAGACGGCTTCTACTAGATGATGATACCGAACATCCTATAGACCCAAATAAACATAATATGGGGTATAAGGATGTAGTTTGAAAGAAAATTTCGCCATTACAGAACGCTTAATAATAATACTAAGCCTCTATTAGCATCATGCAGGTAAATATGCATAGTATATACCTTAGTATGGTGGGTCAAACCATCCGGGGGATGTCCAAAAAATAGTCTGTAGCAAAAAACTTTTGCTGTCGGGCAGGCAGCCTCTGCTAATTGGTTAGACACAGTCTCCTGTGAATCCAATAGACAATATAGAGAGGGTATAAGGACATTATTTTAGAGAAGCAGATATTGGCGCCATGCCATTCAGGGTGCAGAGTACTAACCTGAGGATATCAAAAGGTAAGAAATATGATGCCGGCTGGACGGCCGTGACCTCCCACGAAAGCTCCAGACCGAAGGCTCCCTTCGGTCTGGACTAAATAGCCCCCGACTGTGAGAGTCAGCACGCCGGATTGGCGTGTGACGTCAGCACAGCCCGGCATAGAATCCGCCCCCTGCTCCGGATAGGGCGGATATTGATGGAATAATCCAATCCCATGGTGCGGTGCAGTGAGGGCGGGTCCGAGAAGCGAGAACGGTGTCAGCCTCTCGGAAAGCGCCGCCCACTACCAGAAAGACTACGGTGATAGGGAGGGGCGGAAAACCGCCCACTCACAGTCCCGGGCTGAACCCGACCTCGGGGCCGTGCTAAATGAAAACAGCCATGGAGGGAGATCCTGACAACGGCAGCGGGAGGGGGAAGCAAAGCTCCTGTGAGGTGACGGCGCTACCAGCCGCACCTCCAGGCACTGTAAAAGGGGACAACGCCGATCATGGCTCTCTCCACAGACAAAGGCATCGGCATCATAGGCAGATGTAACAAAAAACCTAAAATAGAGAAAAAAGAAACTATTAAAAACATATTGCCAACATGACAATTATATGTGTTGCACAGAAATAGAGACATGGATGTACTAACAACACAAATAACAAAAGGAAAAGAAAGAAAGAGCCTAGTCTGATAGGAATGAAGTGTATAGTGATCAGGGGGGGGGGGGGGGGGGAAAGTTTTTAGGGGAAAGAAAAAAGAGGGGGGGGGGGGGGGTTTTGAAAAAAAGGGGGGTTTTTTGGTAATGGGGGGAGGGGGGGGGGGGGGGAGGTTTTGTAAAATCCTGGAACATGATCTAGGTTTGCATTGAAAAGGACAATCCCTGATTTACAGGAAGGGTCTATATGATAAAACTTCATTTAGGCCCGGTGGTGATGTTGCGTTTAAACGCTCTATCCAAAGAACTTCTCTTTGTAGTATTCTTTTATCCCAGTTACCCCCTCTGGGGTCTGGGGGTATGGTTTCTAACACGATAAAGGATATACAGGATGTGTCATATTTATGGTAAAGATCAATATGCCGACTAATTGGGGTGATCATTTTACCCTTTCCTGAATAATATATGTGATCGTTAATTCTTTGTTTGAGCATTCTGATGGTCTTGCCGATGTAGAACACTCCACATCGGCAAGACGCCAGATAGACCACCCCCTGTGTTGAGCAATTTGCAAAAAACTTTGGAACAAACGTGTCACCATTGGGTAAGAGAAAATGCTGGCCCTGCCTAATCCAGGGACAAAAGTCACATTTGTTACATTTATAGATTCCACAAGGATTTTGCCGACACGTTTTTTCTGGATTGTAGTGCGAGGACACTAATTTGTCACGGATGGAAGAGGCTTTTCTGAAGACAACCTCGGGGTAAGTATTGGTATATCTCGCCAGTATGCTGTCCTGTCTAAGAATGTGCCAGTTCTTAGACAGGATTTCACGTAGCTGTTGAGACTGCGAAGAAAATTTAGTGATAAGTTTAACTGTTTGAGGGTTTGTATTGCGATTCTTAGGACAGAAGAGTAGAGTTCTTCTATCTTTCTGTAATGCTTGATTATAGGCTTTACGTAATAAAGATCTGCTGTATCCCCTTTCCAGTAATCTATATTGAAGTTGTTGAGCTTGTTTTTTGTAATCTTCAATGTATGTACAATTTCTTCGCAGTCTAACATATTGTGCATATGGGATGCTTTTTACGAGAGCAGATGGATGGGAGCTATTTGCATGGAGCAGTGTATTGCCAGCGGACTCCTTGCGGTATAGATCGGTGGCAATACACCGGTCCATGTCTATAAAAATCTGTAGGTCCAGGAAAGCCACAGATCTTGTGTCAAATCCAAGAGTAAACTTCAAATTATAGTTATTAATGTTCAGTTGTTCAACAAAGTTCCTAAGTTTTTCTTCCGTGTCTGTCCAGATGACAAACACATCATCGATATAACGGTGCCAGCAAAGCACCGAATCGATGTACTCTGCAAAGCAATCGTCTGTCCAGAGTTTGCGCTCCCACCCCCCCAGGTACAGATTGGCGTACGATGGGGCACAGCATGTCCCCATCGCAACACCCTGCACCTGGAGGTAGTGGGAGCCAGCAAACGTAAACCAGTTATGGGTGAGGATGTATTGTAAAAGCTCAATGATAAAATCATTGAATTCCCATTTCTCTCTGTCTTCCTCCCTAAGGAACATTTTAATTGTCTCCAAGCCCTTGTTGTGGGGAATGCTAGAATAGAGGGACTCCACGTCCAGGGTGACCAGGAGGGCTCCCTGTGGGACGTGGAGGCCCTCTATCTGTTTCAAAAGATCCAAAGTGTCCTTCACGAAGGACGGTAGTCCCGTTACATGCGAAGTCAAAAAGAAATCTACGAATTTACTCGCATTTTCAGTCACAGCACCAATTCCAGATATAATTGGCCTTCCCGGTGGTCTAGTGGCATTTTTGTGTATCTTTGGGAGGGCGTAGAAGGTGGCTTCTCTTGGATATTGAGTTCAGGAATTCATAAGTACTCTGATCGATGAGGGCCTTGGTGATAGGCCCCCACCGATCATTTCCTTGAATTCCTGAATGTAACGGGTGGTTCTGCTAGGGGGAATCTTAGTATACCATTCTTTATTATTTAAGATATCCATACACATGGTTTCATAATAGTCCTTCTTTGCTCCCTACGACACAAATGACAGAACAAGAAACTATGAAAAAATTCAAAAATAAGTCTTCAAAATTCCCCGATCTCACCACAAATCCCAACATCTGGGCCTTCCTAGTGGCTAGTGTTAGTGATATTAAAGCTACCCGCTTTAATAGAGGAATTTCAAACCTCACTAAATCACAATCACAAGCATTATCCACATTAAGAAAACATCCAGGGATTGTCATTAAACAAGCAGATAAGGGAGGAAACGTGGTGGTTCTGACGCAGGACTATTATGAAACCATGTGTATGGATATCTTAAATAATAAAGAATGGTATACTAAGATTCCCCCTAGCAGAACCACCCGTTACATTCAGGAATTCAAGGAAATGATCGGTGGGGCCTATCACCAAGGCCTCATCGATCAGAGTACTTATGAATTCCTGAACATTCAATATCCAAGAGAAGCCACCTTCTACGCCCTCCCAAAGATACACAAAAATGCCACTAGACCACCGGGAAGGCCAATTATATCTGGAATTGGTGCTGTGACTGAAAATGCGAGTAAATTCGTAGATTTCTTTTTGACTTCGCATGTAACGGGACTACCGTCCTTCGTGAAGGACACTTTGGATCTTTTGAAACAGATAGAGGGCCTCCACGTCCCACAGGGAGCCCTCCTGGTCACCCTGGACGTGGAGTCCCTCTATTCTAGCATTCCCCACAACAAGGGCTTGGAGACAATTAAAATGTTCCTTAGGGAGGAAGACAGAGAGAAATGGGAATTCAATGATTTTATCATTGAGCTTTTACAATACATCCTCACCCATAACTGGTTTACGTTTGCTGGCTCCCACTACCTCCAGGTGCAGGGTGTTGCGATGGGGACATGCTGTGCCCCATCGTACGCCAATCTGTACCTGGGGGGGTGGGAGCGCAAACTCTGGACAGACGATTGCTTTGCAGAGTACATCGATTCGGTGCTTTGCTGGCACCGTTATATCGATGATGTGTTTGTCATCTGGACAGACACGGAAGAAAAACTTAGGAACTTTGTTGAACAACTGAACATTAATAACTATAATTTGAAGTTTACTCTTGGATTTGACACAAGATCTGTGGCTTTCCTGGACCTACAGATTTTTATAGACATGGACCGGTGTATTGCCACCGATCTATACCGCAAGGAGTCCGCTGGCAATACACTGCTCCATGCAAATAGCTCCCATCCATCTGCTCTCGTAAAAAGCATCCCATATGCACAATATGTTAGACTGCGAAGAAATTGTACATACATTGAAGATTACAAAAAACAAGCTCAACAACTTCAATATAGATTACTGGAAAGGGGATACAGCAGATCTTTATTACGTAAAGCCTATAATCAAGCATTACAGAAAGATAGAAGAACTCTACTCTTCTGTCCTAAGAATCGCAATACAAACCCTCAAACAGTTAAACTTATCACTAAATTTTCTTCGCAGTCTCAACAGCTACGTGAAATCCTGTCTAAGAACTGGCACATTCTTAGACAGGACAGCATACTGGCGAGATATACCAATACTTACCCCGAGGTTGTCTTCAGAAAAGCCTCTTCCATCCGTGACAAATTAGTGTCCTCGCACTACAATCCAGAAAAAACGTGTCGGCAAAATCCTTGTGGAATCTATAAATGTAACAAATGTGACTTTTGTCCCTGGATTAGGCAGGGCCAGCATTTTCTCTTACCCAATGGTGACACGTTTGTTCCAAAGTTTTTTGCAAATTGCTCAACACAGGGGGTGGTCTATCTGGCGTCTTGCCGATGTGGAGTGTTCTACATCGGCAAGACCATCAGAATGCTCAAACAAAGAATTAACGATCACATATATTATTCAGGAAAGGGTAAAATGATCACCCCAATCAGTCGGCATATTGATCTTTACCATAAATATGACACATCCTGTATATCCTTTATCGTGTTAGAAACCATACCCCCAGACCCCAGAGGGGGTAACTGGGATAAAAGAATACTACAAAGAGAAGTTCTTTGGATAGAGCGTTTAAACGCAACATCACCACCGGGCCTAAATGAAGTTTTATCATATAGACCCTTCCTGTAAATCAGGGATTGTCCTTTTCAATGCAAACCTAGATCATGTTCCAGGATTTTACAAAACCTCCCCCCCCCCCCCCCTCCCCCCATTACCAAAAAACCCCCCTTTTTTTCAAAACCCCCCCCCCCCCCTCTTTTTTCTTTCCCCTAAAAACTTCCCCCCCCCCCCCCCCCCCCCCCTGATCACTATACACTTCATTCCTATCAGACTAGGCTCTTTCTTTCTTTTCCTTTTGTTATTTGTGTTGTTAGTACATCCATGTCTCTATTTCTGTGCAACACATATAATTGTCATGTTGGCAATATGTTTTTAATAGTTTCTTTTTTCTCTATTTTAGGTTTTTTGTTACATCTGCCTATGATGCCGATGCCTTTGTCTGTGGAGAGAGCCATGATCGGCGTTGTCCCCTTTTACAGTGCCTGGAGGTGCGGCTGGTAGCGCCGTCACCTCACAGGAGCTTTGCTTCCCCCTCCCGCTGCCGTTGTCAGGATCTCCCTCCATGGCTGTTTTCATTTAGCACGGCCCCGAGGTCGGGTTCAGCCCGGGACTGTGAGTGGGCGGTTTTCCGCCCCTCCCTATCACCGTAGTCTTTCTGGTAGTGGGCGGCGCTTTCCGAGAGGCTGACACCGTTCTCGCTTCTCGGACCCGCCCTCACTGCACCGCACCATGGGATTGGATTATTCCATCAATATCCGCCCTATCCGGAGCAGGGGGCGGATTCTATGCCGGGCTGTGCTGACGTCACACGCCAATCCGGCGTGCTGACTCTCACAGTCGGGGGCTATTTAGTCCAGACCGAAGGGAGCCTTCGGTCTGGAGCTTTCGTGGGAGGTCACGGCCGTCCAGCCGGCATCATATTTCTTACCTTTTGATATCCTCAGGTTAGTACTCTGCACCCTGAATGGCATGGCGCCAATATCTGCTTCTCTAAAATAATGTCCTTATACCCTCTCTATATTGTCTATTGGATTCACAGGAGACTGTGTCTAACCAATTAGCAGAGGCTGCCTGCCCGACAGCAAAAGTTTTTTGCTACAGACTATTTTTTGGACATCCCCCGGATGGTTTGACCCACCATACTAAGGTATATACTATGCATATTTACCTGCATGATGCTAATAGAGGCTTAGTATTATTATTAAGCGTTCTGTAATGGCGAAATTTTCTTTCAAACTACATCCTTATACCCCATATTATGTTTATTTGGGTCTATAGGATGTTCGGTATCATCATCTAGTAGAAGCCGTCTGCCCCCTAGCAAGCCTTTTTTCACAGGCTTTTTGGTTCTTTCCGGATGGTTTGAGCCATTACTATATACATCAAGGTTGGTTCCCGTTCACATTTTTATCTGGGTGCTTTTTCTATCTGTTTCCTATCAATTCTAATATCCCCTGTCTCTGTTTACAGGGAATATGGAATTACCCTCCTGGCATTCAGTTTTCTAATGTCTATTTGTACTACGACAGTCAGCTATACTTTCCGTGACCTCACCTCTATTAATATCATTATTTTCTAAGTATTAATGGGTAAGAGATCTAATATTGAAATTTTCAGTAACATATATTTATTGTATGATACTCTTTCTATTTTTGCTCATTATATGTATATATATTTTCTTTTATTAGATTAAGGATTGTTATCCTAAATATCCCCCCACCTCCTATCTTGACACACCCCCTTCTCTTCCTTGGGGTGGGTCTTCTGGCACGTAATTTTGGATCTTCGCCCTCGTGTCTACTCCATGACCATAGGCATCGGCATCCTTGCAATAGAGAACAGTGTCTCTATACACTGTGCTATTAACATTGCTACTCTGGTAAGATAACAATAAAAACATGGCTAAACTCAATCAGATGGGTTATGCTATTGATAATATTGATGTGATATTGATATATTTTTTATGTTCTGTTCTCCTTCCATGGGTCTCAGGAAGGTACACACACATGTACATTTATATATATCTTGATATGTATAAATCCTAAATGTTTCTTTTTTATATATTTTTGTAGAACTGTTTCAGCCCCTATTTAAACTCCCGAAGAAGCGCCAATAGCGCGAAACATGTAGAGTTTGTCCGTGACTGGAACACAGTATTCAATACCGAGCCCCTTCATCCTCACCGCCGATGGATTCGCTTAAAGAGCTTTAATTCTTTACATTAGAAATAGCCAGAGGGCCATTCTAGCATCTTTAATCTATACAAGCTTAAGTATGGTAATCCTTGCCCACAAGGCGGTGTTAGAGGTTTCGGCATTTTGGAATATATGTGCCTTTTGAATTGTATGTTTTATATTTGATTTTTTGTTCATGTCTCTTTGTTTTACACTTGTGGTGACACATACACTATATATACATGTTTTTTATTACTTCAAAATAAAATATTCTTTTTTATGACATTAGTGTCCGAGTGTCAGTGCCAATAAAGTCCATTTGTCTATATTCTTCCCATTATGTAGGGGAGAACCTGATGTAAAGGGGACTCTGATGGGGAACCTGATGTAGTGGGGAACCCGATGTAGGGGGGACTATAATGGGGAATCTGATGTAGGGAGAAGCTGGATGTAAGGGGACACTCTGAGGTTTTTTCAGTCCTGTAATATTTGTAAAATTTACGATGTGGACCGCATACTGAAAAAATTGGAGAACCCTGATTGAGAAGTTCCAGGAGTGCAAAATATATGAATATATAGTCTGCAGGCCATCATGCATCAGGTGTCAGCATGTGTCTTGCTTGGGTTATCGATAATCATATGAAGTCACTATACTGGGGTGTCGCGGTGTCACATGTTTTATTTTTTTGGTTATGGGAAATAGATATATTAATTTAAACCTCTGAAAAATCCGCGCTGGAACAAGTGCAAAAAATATAATAGTGACAGCTGCTGACTCAGGTCAATAGATATAAGGCTAAACAATATTACAAAAAAAAAAAAAAAAACTAAAAAGTTCAGTGCTTATCAAAAGCAAAAACAAATGTGTGAACATATAATGATGATAAAGTGTTCCAAAAAAGTCCTCAAGCCACCATGCACAAGTGATAGCACATGAAAAAATCAAATAAATAAGTGAAAATACTCCATGTAGATCCAAAACCGTGATGGTGATTCCCAGAATGATTGCAGAGGAGGGAAGAGGAACAAGCAGACCCAAAGGCTCCCCAAGCCACCCAGTGGAAAATAAAAATAAGGGTGGCTGCTTACCAGAGGGTGTTGGCTTTCAAATAAATGAAAAAAACAAAACGCCTAAGGGAATAAATCCAGGGGCGTAACTACAGGGGTTGCAATCGCAACCGGGCCCCATGCTCAAGGGGGCCCATGTGGCTCCCCTGTACACCTGAATAGGAGGGGCGGCGGGGGCAGCATGTAGAGAAATCACTGTCCTCCTTTTTCCTTCTGTAGCTGCAGGAAGAAAATGGAGGAGATTGGTTCCTCTGTACGCTGCCCCCCGCCACTTCTCCTATCCAGTATACTTGTGTTCTGCAGTCTCTGGGCCCCTGTGTGCTCCCCTGGTCCCCCCCCCCCTTATGTGCTGCCCCCCCCTTCAGAATTCTCCCTTCCCTCACCGTAATAAAGGGCCCCGCAACTAGAGTAAAGGGCCCCAGGGCGCCAGGGGGCCCTTCATGGTTTCTTGCACCGGGGCCCTGAAGGTTCTAGTTACGCCTCTGAATAAATCCCAAACAAATCCACTATCACTTGTGCATGGTGGCTTGAGGACTTTTTTGAACACTTTGTGTAGTACAGAAAAAAATACTATTTATTAAAAAGTAAAGCATAACGCTCACATTGTAGAAGATATATCTTGCATGTCTGTGTAGCTGCAGGAAAAGACCGGAATTTCGGCAGTTTTTTTTCACATGCTACACTATGAATTTCTTATATTAAATATACCACCAGATACCACAAATGGAAACGAGGACCTGAGGTCACCCAGGGTCATCACATCTAGAGTGGATTTGTTTAGGATTTATTCCTGGCATTATTTGGCTTTTTCATTCATTTGAAAGCCATCACCCTCTGGTAAGCAGCCACCCTTACTATAATCTTCCACTGGGTGTCTTGGGGAGCCTTTGGGTCTGCTTTTTCCAATAAAATGTATCTTTCATTAAATGCAAGTAAAAAATCAGTGCTGAAACAACAGCTTTCAACCATAAGTACAAAAATGTAGCAATTAATTAAAAAGTGCACAGAATTGGACATAATACAAAACACATGGCTAAGACTTTTTCACTCCTATAGCACGACATATGAACTCCAAGGAACCTCTACGCTTTTTCACCAAGGGTCGGTCAAAACGCATAGGAGTTCCTTGGAGTCCATACAGTGGGTACGGAAAGTATTCAGACCCCCTTAAATTTTTCACTCTTTGTTATATTGCAGCCATTTGCTAAAATCATTTAAGTTCATTCTTCTTCCTCATGAATGTACACATAGCACCCCATACTGACAGAAAAACACAGAATTGTTGACATTGTTGTAGATTTATTAAAAAAGAAAAACTGAAATATCACATGGTCCTAAGTATTCAGACCCTTTGCTCAGTATTTAGTAGAAGCCCCCTTTTGATCTAATACAGCCAGGAGTCTTTTTGGGAAAGATGCAACAAGTCTTTCACACCTGGATTTGGGGATCCTCTGCCATTCCTCCTTGCAGATCCTCTCCAGTTCTGTCAGGTTGGATGGTAAACGTTGGTGGACAGCCATTTTTAGGTCTCTCCAGAGATGCTCAATTGGGTTTAAGTCAGGGCTCTGGCTGGGCCATTCAAGAACAGTCACGGAGTTGTTGTGAAGCCACTCCTTCGTTATTTTATCTGTGTGCTTAGGGTCATTGTCTTGTTGGAAGGTAAACCTTCGGCCCAGTCTGAGGTCCAGAGCACTCTGGAGAAGGTTTTTGTCCAGGATATCCCTGTACTTGGCCGCATTCATCTTTCCCTCGATTGCAACCAGTCGTCCTGTCCCTGCAGCTGAAAAACACCCCCACAGCATGATGCTGCCACCACCATGCTTCACTGTTGGGACTGTATTGGACAGGTGATGAGCAGTGCCTGTTTTTCTCCACACATACCGCTTAGAATTAAGGCCAAAAAGTTCTATTTTGGTCTCATCAGACCAGAGAATTTTATTTCTCACCATCTTGGAGTCCTTCAGGTGTTTTTTAGCAAACTCCATGCGGGCTTTCATGTGTCTTACACTGAGGAGAGGCTTCCGTCGGGCCACTCTGCCATAAGGCCCCGACTGGTGGAGGGCTGCAGTGATGGTTGACTTTCTTCAACTTTCTCCCATCTCCTGACTGCATCTCTGGAGCTCAGTCACAGTGATCTTTGGGTTCTTCTTTACCTCTCTCACCAAGGCTCTTTTCCCCCGATAGCTCAGTATGGCCAGACGGCCAGCTCTAGGAAGGGTTCTGGTCGTCCCAAACGTCTTCCATTTGAGGATTATGGAGGCCACTGTGCTCTTAGGAACCTTAAGTGCAGCAGAAATCTTTTTGTAACCTTGGCCAGATCTGTGCCTTGCCACAATTCTGTCTCTGAGCTCTTCAGGCAGTTCCTTTGACCTCATGATTCTCATTTGCTCTGACATGCATTGTGATCTGGAAGGTCTTATATAGACAGGTGTGTGGCTTTCCTAATCAAGTCCAATCAGTATAATCAAACACAGCTGGACTCAAATGAAGGTGTAGAACCATCTCAAGGATGATCAGAAGAAATGGAAAGCACCTGAGTTAAATATATGAGTGTCACAGCAAAGGGTCTGAATACTTAGGACCATGTGATATTTCAGTTTTTCTTTTTTAATAAATCTCAACAATGTCAACAATTCTGTGTTTTTCTGTCAGTATGGGGTGCTATGTGTACATTCATGAGGAAGAAGAATGAACCTAAATTATTTTAGCAAATGGCTGCAATATAACAAAGAGTGAAAAATTTAAGGGGGTCTGAATACTTTCCGTACCCACTGTATGTCGTGCTATAATTGGTTATCTTTGGGTAGGTGTCATCAGTGTGGCGATGTTCACTAGTAGTCTACTGAGCAGGGAGAAGACGGAGCAGTGGCAGAGATTTGCAAAATATAAAAGTATCGTCGCTCTTCCTATGCTACCCTGCTATATAGCATGGCACAGGATGGAGATTCCAAAATAAATTCTTTATCACTTAACCAATTTTTGAGCTGGTGTAATAATAATGTCTAATCGGGTAAAATAATAAAAAGTCTCATTGAGCTGCTATATCCCAGTTACACTTCATTGTTCCATTATTCTCATATGGTGTTTGCCTTGAATGTTTATAAGTGGGCTATTTTGTGTCAACCTGCAGCGTAAACTGAAATCCCACTGTTGTCCTTCAAAATGGAACAATGACGCAGTGACCGCTTCCTAGTTCCTGAGCCAAGTTGCCACTGCCAAAGGTACAAGTGACATTCATGAAAGACAGCACTGGCAGTGCCACGCTCCCTGGAAACGCACTTCTCTGCCAAAACCGTCTATACATAGAACGGTGCTGGCTTGTGGTACTGGCAGGGCTCTACTATACCCACTGCGTCCGCAGAAAACAACATGGGTAGTGCCAGGTGTATTGTAGACACATTAAGTGATTATTAGAGTAGTACTGCTCAGAATAACATAACCTCATATTGTCATTCAGCTTTCTCTGCCACATGCCAGGCTGGAGGTACCCGGGCGCAGAGATGTGTGACGGAGAGGGAAGATGGAGGGAGGTGCTGGATGTATAGGAAGAACAAACACAGCTCTGTAGGAGAATCTCCTCCTCTGTGAGCTGTATAAAAGGAGCTATAACATGACTGTAGAGGAGTGCGTGTGAGAGAAATGCAGAGCACAAACATAAGAGCTGTCTTCTCTATTCCGCACCATCATTCTCCATGCCTTGTTATCATAATCCTTAGAGCCTTGCTATCATCACCCTCTGCACTGCACCTTCCTATCATTATCATCATCATCATCAATATCATCAACTTCATATTCCTATCATCATCCTTTGTTCTTTTCCTTTGAATTATCATCATCATCATCATCATCATCCCCTGTGCCTTGCTCTGATCATGATCATCATCCTCCTCATTCTCTGCGCCGCACCGTCTTATCTTCATCATGCTCTTCACCTTCCTGTTATCACCCTCTGCCTCGCACCTTCCCATCATAATCATCTACTTCTCACCTTTCTATCATCATCCTCCACTCCTCACCGTTCTTATGACATTTTTTACTCCTAATGTCATCCTCTCCTTTGCTTCTTTCACATGTCATCCTTTCCTCTGTTTTCACTGTCATTCTCTCCTCTGCTCCTTCCTCATGTCATACTCTTCTCTGCTCCTTTCCCCATGTTATCCCTTCCTCTGCTTCTTCTTCATATTTCCTCCTCTGCTCCTTTCCCATGCTATCCTCTTCTTTGCTCCTTCCCCATGTGATTTCTCAGCTACTTCCAAGTATCATCTTTTCCTCTGCTCCTTCCTCGTGTCACCCTCTCTTCTGCTTTTTCCTTGTGTTGTACCCTTCTTTGTGCCTTCCTCATGTCATCCTTCCCTCTGCTGCTTCCCCATGTCATCCTCTCCTTTGCTCCTTCTCCATGTCATACTCTCCTCTGCTTCTTCCCCATGTCATACTCTCCTCTGCTTCTTCCCCATGTCATCCTCTTCTCTGCTTCTTCCCCATGTCATACTGTCCTCTGCTTCTTCCCCATGTCATACTCTCCTCTGCTTCTTCCCCATGTCCTCCTTTCCTCTTTTCCTTTCTCATTTCATCCTCTCCTCTGCTTCTTCCTGATGATTATTTTCTCCTCTACGCCTTTCTCACATTATCCTCTCCTCTGTTCCTTCCTCATGCCATCCTGTACTCCTCCTGTTCCTCAAGTCATCATTTCTTCATGTCATCCTCTCCTCTGCACCTTCCTCATGTCATCCTCTCCTCTTTCCTCATGCTATTCTTTCCTCTTCTCCTTCCTCATGTCATCCTTTCCTCTTCTTCCTCATGTCACCCTCTCCTCTGCTCCTTCCTCATGCTATTCTTTCCTCTTCTCCTTCCTCATGTCATTTCCTCTTCATCCTCATGTCACAATCTCCTCTGCTCCTTCCTCATGCTATTCTTTCCTCTTCTCCTTCCTCATGTCATCATTTCCTCTTCATCCTCATGTCACAATCTCCTCTGCTCCTTCCTCATGCTATTCTTTCCTCTTTGCCTTCCTCATGACACCATCTTCTCTGCTTCTTCCTCATGTCACCATCTCCTCTGCTTCTTCCTCATCTCCCCATCTCCTCTGCTCCTTTCTCATGTCACCCTCTCCTCTTCTCCTTCCTCATGTTGCTCTCTCTTCCTTCCTCATGTCACCCTCTTCTCTGATCCGTCCTCATGCCATCCTTTCCTCTGCTCCTTCCTCATGTCACCCTCTCCTCTGCTCCTTCCTCATGCCATCCTCTCCTCTCCTCCTTCCTCATGTCACCCTCTCCTCTGCTCCTTCCTTATGTCACCCTCTCCTCTGCTCGTTCCTCATGCTATTCTTTCCTCTTCGCCTTCCTCATGTCACCCTATCCTCTGCTCCTTCCTTATGCCATGCTCTCCTCTGCTCCTTCCTCATGCCATCCTCTCCTGTGCTCCTTCCTCATGTCATCTTCTCCTCTGCTCCTTCCTCATGTCATCCTCATGCCATTCTTTGCTATTCTCCTTCCTCATGTCAGCCTCTCCTCCTTCCTCATGTCATCCTTTCCTCTTGTCCTCCTTCCTCATGCTATTCTTTCCTCTTCGCCTTCCTCATGTCACCCTCTCCTCTGCTCCTTCCTCATGCCATCCTCTCCTCTGCTCCTTCCTTATGCCATCCTCTCCTCCTTTCTCATGTCATCCTCATGCCATTCTTTGCTATTCTCCTTCCTCACGTCAACCTCTCCTCCTTCCTCATGTCATCCTTTCCTCTTCTCCTCCTTCCTCATTTCATCATCTCCTCTTCTCCTTCCTCGTGTCATCCTCTCCTCTTCTCCTTCCACATGTCATCCTTTCTGCTTCCTCCTCATGTCATCCTCTCCTCTGCTCCTTCCTCATGCCATCATCTGTTCCCATTCTCACGTCATTCACTGCTCTGCTGCTTCTCTTTTCTGCATCTTTCTTCATCAACCTATACTCAGCTATTTGTTGAAACCCATATATTCTAATTGAATCTCCCAATATTCTAAATAGATCTCCTGGTCTAAAAGAATTCAAATTGTAGAAGATATGTGAAGACCTGCCAAAAATTAGTACCAATTCTATTATTACATATACAAATAGTATTCAGAGTACTGATGGACATCCCTCAACCTTATTTTTTAATTGCTGTCCTAACCATGAACCCCCATCCCCCAAATTTTTCCTGGTTATTCTGCTATCCACTAAAGAGGGCCAGACCAAAGATGAGGAGGACACTAGCACTCAGTACAGCAGGTCTGCCCTTGTGTAACAGCAAATGGGTAAAAGTGCCCAAGACCTGACCCTACAGCTGTATAAGTGACAGCATTTCTTTCTTTTAATGATGCAAAGGTGTTTTTTCTACTTTGTGTTTCTTTTTCTTGCACCTATTCCTTATGTAATGGCCTTCCAGTTCTTTGGCAGCACTTCTTCCTCTCTTCACAGCCACCCCTAGGGTCCAGGTCTCTGTCTATAAATGGGATCAAAACATCCCGGTGGGACAGACAATGCTGTAAGCAGCTGGGTTCCTCATTAGGCTCAGCATTCCGTTTCGTACCGGAGACAGATGCTTCTCATTAACCGGTAACATGGCAAAAAAAATGACCTTCTTCTGGCCTTGCTTAAGGCATTGTGACCACAGGCTCCACCACCGGAGACCATGGGCATCCCATCTCCTAATAAGCATTTCCTTTCCTATAGATCGTGACCACATGCTGTATAGCGTTTCCCAGATATGCCTGTGCTTATGGATTCAATTAGATTAATGGCTCCCTGTAAAAAATGGAGTTATCACAGCCGAAGCCCCCGTCTGTAGTATTGATTAGTAATTCTGTGATCCTCAGAATGGGCCTAATCTCTAATATCTCTACAGTTAGGAGAGCTTTCAGTCAATCTCACACTATCCGCTCTCGTTTAAAGTGTACCTGTAGCCATGGAAAGAAAAATACTGTGTAAAGAGAATACGTGGGGAACTTACAGTAAACATTCCCATTGCAATTTGATGGTAATTTGTCTCTTAAACCCATTAAAAACGACCTTTTGCAACACTCAACTCAAACCTTCCACCATTTTAGATATGACCCTTGTGAGGAGAGTAAAGCAACCCTATTGGGCTTAAAATAAAGCCAGACTAAATGCCCCGAAAAAAAAAAAAAAAGTATTTATGCCAACCTCTCCTACCCTTCCTCTCTTCCAGTGCTGCAACCAATGTAGGCTTCTTTGGCTTCAACACTTCTAGGAGTGTTGGATACATGTAGCTACATCATTTATAGTCTTACAGCTTGTAAGTTACATAGGGGTCAGAACCATGGTGGGGGACCACAGGTTTGTGAGACAAAAAAAAGAAAAAAGAAATCCTAACCATTCTTACTCCATCCAAAAGCAAAAATGTAGGCTTTGCAAATACTTTAATTTGAGAAGGCTGCTATACTGGGCATTGTATATCCAACCGGTTTAAAAACAGACCTGCGTTGCTCTATCAAAATAGTAAACGGACTGATCACATGTATCTGAAATATCAAGCAGGTCTTTGGTGGAGTATCAAAATGGTTAAGGCTGCCATTTGCAGTGTTGGGTTAAAAAAAATTTTGAGCACCTATTTAGCCATACTTTTTTATTTTTTGTTCGGATATTAGAACCCCTGTGCAGTTCCTACTGGCTCAGAGATCTTTCCTCACCTACTGTCCCAATTACTGGGAGATCTTTCCTCACCGACTGTCCCAATTACTGGGAGATCTTTCCTCACCAACTGTCCCAATAACTGGGAGATCTTTCCTCACCAACTGTCTCAATTACTGGGAGATCTTTCCTCACCAACTGTCCCAATAACTGGGAGATCTTTCCTCACCAACTGTCCCAATAACTGGGAGATCTTTCCTCACTAACTGTCCCAATAACTGGGAGATCTTTCCTCACCAACTGCCCCAATAACTGGGAGATCTTTCCTCACCAACTGTTCTAATAACTGGGAGATCTTTCCTCACCAACTGTCCTAATAACTGGGAGATCTTTCCTCACCAACTGTCCCAATAACTCGGAGATCTTTCCTCACCAACTGTCCCAATAACTGGGAGATCTTTCCTCACCCACTGTCCCAATAATTGTGAGATCTTTCCTCACCCACTGTCCCAATAACTGGGAGATCTTTCCTCACCAACTGTCCCAATAACTGGGAGATCTTTCCTCACCAACTGTCCCAATAACTGTGAGATCTTTCCTCACCAACTGTCCCAGTAACTGGGAGATCTTTCCTCACCAACTGTCCTAATAACTAGGGATGATCGAACGGTTCGGGTCCACCATCGGTTCGGCCCGAACATTGGGTGTTCGAGGTTCGGCCGAATTTAGAACTTTTTGCCCAAAAAGTTCGGAATTCGGCAACCAGAACCGCCCAAAATGCAATGCTTCAGGAAATGGGCTTTAAAAGCCTGTGATTGGACCAGAACCATTAGCAAAAGCCAATTGAGGGGGCAGGAGAATGCTAGGAATGTGATTGGAGTGACTAGGGGGTGCCTAGACCAATCATTAGTGAATACGCCCCCCAGTATATAAGATCGCCCCCGCCATATTCCCAGCATTGTTATACTGGACATGGAAGAGAGTGGAAGCAGTTCTGTTAATTTTACTTTAAAAGTGTCATTTAGCTATTTTTAGTGTGAGGAAAGGGATATCTAGTGTAGTTAGAGTGCTCCTTTACACTTAAGTTAGCTTCAAAAATTTAGTTTCTGTAGGGAAAGTGTTAAGTGTCAGGGGACCGTAGTGTAGTGTAGGGTTAACTGACAGTGACTGCTATGGCAGGGTGACAAAACCCTTCCATAGCAGGGTGACCGCTATAGAGAAATGATCATTTCTCTGAATTGCTTCGGGACAGGTATGTGGCTTCTCACCAGCAAGCATTTTTTATGCTGCAGGGGCTGCCACTGCCAGTGTTTTGAGGACATGTTTGATGTCAGACATGACATCTGAACATGTGTATAGGGGGTATATATAGACATACATGTCTGAATATATACCCCTAGACATATATAGGTGTGATAGTAGTAGAAATAAATGCTTGCGCTAATGAAATCATTTACAGTAATATATTTCTGCTACTATCACACATATATATGTCTAGGGGTATATATTCAGACATATATGCCTATATATACCCCCTATACACATGTTCAGATGTTTTGCCTGCCTCAAAAGAACCCCAAAAAATGCCAAAAAAACGCTAGCGTCAAAAAAAAAAAAAATGCCCAGGTGTGTTTATGCTGGCATTTTTTGGGGGGTTTTGGAGGCAGGCAAAACATCAGAACTTGTGCACAGTACCACTATACACAAGTTCAGATGTTTTTCCTGACTGCAAAGAACCCAAAAAAATGCCTGCTATTAAACCGGCAAGGTGTTACAGCAGAGAAGCCATATTCCTGTGCTTAAAGTTTTCTAATACAAACTATCTTTTTTTTTCTGGTTCTGGACATGCTACAGAGCTGAAACTTCACAGGTACACCTTTTAGACCCCCCAGACACAAAATCACACAAAAAAAAGTTCTTAAAAATTGTCATTTTTGATAAAAAAGCCAATGATTGAAAAATAAAAGATTTTTTGATTTTTACTTTGGATTTAGTATCTGGGGGGTCTAAAAAGTGTACATGTGAAGTTTCAGCTCTGTAGCATGTCCAGAACCCCCCAAAAATTAGCATTTTCTTATAATTTTTATTAGAACAGGTATACGGCTTCTCTACGGCGCTTTTTCTTGCATTTATCAGGCATTTTTGGAGGCAGGCATGACTTTTTTTGGATTTAGTGTCTGGGGGGTCTAAAAAGTGTACCTGTGAAGTTTCAGCTCTGTAGCATGTCCAGAACCAGAAAAAAGATCATTTTTCAGTAGAGCAGGGATGGTGGGACCCCTCTTTTACACTTATATGATCTTTTTTTGGGGTTCTGGACATGCTACAGAGCTGAAACTTCACAGGTACACCTTTTAGACCCCCCAGACACAAAATCACACAAAAAAAAGTTCTTAAAAATTGTCATTTTTGATAAAAAAGCCAATGATTAAAGAGATTTTTTTATTTTTACTTTGGATTTCAGATCTGGGGGGTCTAAAAAGTGTACATGTGAAGTTTCAGCTCTGTAGCATGTCCAGAACCATAAAAAAAAAAGATCGTTTGTATTAGAAAACTTTAAGCACAGGAATATGGCTTCTCTGCTGTAACACCTTGCCGGTTTAATAGAAGGCATTTTTTTGGGTTCTTTGCAGTCAGGAAAAACATCTGAACTTGTGTATAGTGGTACTGTGCACAAGTTCTGATGTTTTGCCTGCCTCCAAAACCCCCCAAAAAATGCCAGCAAAAACACACCTGGGCATTTTTTTTTTGACGCTAGCGTTTTTTTTGGCATTTTTTGGGGTTCTTTTGAGGCTGTCCTAATAACTGGGAGATCTTTCCTCACCGACTGTCCTAATAACTGGGAGATCTTTCTTCACCAACTGTCCCAATAACTGGGAGATCTTTCCTCACCGACTGTCCTAATAACTTGGAGATCTTTCCTCACTGACTGTCCTAATAACTGGGAGTTCTTTCCTCACCGACTGTCCTAATTACTGGGAGATCTTTCCTCACCAACTGTCCCAATAACTGGGAGTTCTTTCCTCACCGACTGTCCTAATTACTGGGAGATCTTTCCTCACCAACTGTCCCAATAACTGGGAGATCTTTCCTCACCGACTGTCCTAATAACTGGGAGATCTTTCCTCACTGACTGTCCTAATAACTGGGAGATCTTTCCTCACCAACTGTCCCAATAACTGGGAGATCTTTCCTCACCAACTGTCCCAATAACTGGGAGATATTTCCTCACCAACTGTCCCAATAACTGGGAGATCTTTCCTCACCAACTGTCCCAATAACTGGGAGATCTTTCTTCACCAACTGTCCCAATAACTGGGAGATATTTCCTCACCGACTGTCCTAATAACTGGGAGATCTTTCCTCACCGACTGTCCTAATAACTGGGAGATCTTTCCTCACCGACTGTCATAATAACTGGGAGATCTTTCCTCATCAACTGTTCCAATAACTGGGAGATCTTTCCTCACCAACTGTCCCAATAACTGGGAGATCTTTCCTCACCAACTGTCCCAATAACTGGGAGATCTTTCCTCACCAACTGTCCCAATTACTGGTAGATCTTTCCTCACCAACTGTCCCAATTACTGGTAGATCTTTCCTCGCCAACTGTCCCAATGACAATGGCTTCACTAGGCAGAAAGTAAAGAGAAATCATTAATGGCGAAGTAGATGTAAGAGATTTTTTTTACTAGATTAGGGAAAAGCTTGAACCCGAGTTGTTGCCTGTGTGCCAAATTGTATTCCGGTCTTGTAAAACTAGCTTAATCGGCACAGTGAGTGGAGAGCTCTTTATTGGAGCCTTGGATAGCATAGAAACCTGACAAGCTCAGTTTTTTCCCCATTTAAAAAGAAAAAGTTTTCTCTGAACGTAAACTTTTTTGCAATAATGTGATTTTGAGTACCAAAACAATAAGAAGGCACCAATGGCAAATGCCAGTGTAATCAATCTGCCAACCCTAAAAATAACTGAGTATGGCATTTCCTACACAGCATTTTTATTCATGTTAATACCCATATGGTTATTCAAAATAATAATCAAAACCATGGGAACAAACCCATAAAATACCCTCTAGCTGGTATATGTATTAACTGACCCATATATGAAATCAAACCTTCCTCTTTCCTTGTACCTCCAGCAACCATCAAGTGCATGCTCAAGCGCGCATTCCTGCTCAGCTTGTCAAATAGAAATGAAGAGACCACACACTGATGCCATCATCTTGGATATATACGTTTTATGGATAAGACTGCACGGTTGGCTCTTTGTCATACATTAGAAATTTCATATAAATGGTGTTAGAATTTGATCTTTCTATTGTTGAGTTCACATATGACTCACTTGTGAAGTAGAAATGAACGGCCAACACATGGATGTCATCACCAATGTAAAAAACAGCTTTAATATAATAAATAGAGGATTCGCAACATATATTCTTCCCTGTCCACCTCCATCTCCAATGCATTTCACCCCACAAGGCGCTTAATCATGGAGACCACAATTCTTCATGACTAAACCTTTTGTGGGTGAAATACATTGGAGGGGGGAGGTGGACAGGCAAGACTATATGTAGTGAATCCTTGAGTTGTTATATTAAAGCTAGTTTTACACTGGTGGCGGCATCAGTGTGTGAATCATTCATTTCTACTTCACAAGCGAATTATATGTGAACTAGTAGAAGAATCCAATTATAACACCATTTATATGGGATTTCTAATGTATGACAAAGTGCCAAACATGCAGTCTTATCCATATAATGCATATCCAGGGTTCATATACAGTGTAATGTCTTTCTTGGTGTTCCACAATAGATGAATGAAAGCCGTACGAATGCCTGGAACAAAAAAAAAAATCCCACTTTGCAATAATCTTGTTGCACAGTACTGAATAGTCCACTTCGACTCCTATCAGTTCCATCATGATGGTAAATTCTATAGCTCAGGCAGCAGTCTCGTACATTAACTGTAAATAACACTTGAATGGTGCTATTATGATGAAATAATGCTGTATATGTATAAACATTCAAACAAAGTTGATGTTACCTTTTAAAGGTATTATGGACTCTAAATGGAAGATAGAGATTGTTTGAAAGTTTTATATTTGCATTCTTATATACATTTTGATATATTTGATTTTTTTTCTTCTTCTGAGAGATCACATGTGGGCAAGCTAATACATGCACCAGCCAGAGGGAACTGGAATATTATGGGGTTTGTTACCATGGTTTTTAATATAATTGTGGAGAACTCAATGGGGTTGATTTACTAAAACTGGAGAGGCCAGAATCTGGTGAAGCGGTACATGGAGGCCAATCAGCTTCTAACTTTAGCTTGTTCAATTAACCGCTTGCCGACCGCCGCACGACTATTTACTGCGGCGATCAGCTCCTCACAGGCAAAGCGACGTAGTACTACGTCGCTAGCCTGTGAGGGTCTAGGGAGCGAGCGCGCGCCGCCGGAGGCGCGGTCACGGACCCCCCGCGCGTGTGACCGGCGGACCCGATGTCCGCCGGTCACTCGCGATCGTCGGGTGGAGAGGGAGAAAGGCAGGCGGCTAATGTAAACAAGCCGCCTGTCATTCTCCCCTGTGTAGGAATAGTGATCATACGGTTCTACTATGTAGGACCGTTGATCACTGTTCCTACACCTCAAGCCACAGCCAATCACAGTTAGAATCACACCCCTAGGGACACACATAACCCCTCCCTCTCAAAAAAGTTAACCCCTTCACTGCCAGTGTCATTTTACAGTAACCGTGCATATGTATAGCACTGATTACTGTAGTAATGTCACTGGTAACCCCAAAAGTGTCAAAAATGTCAGTCAAGGGTCCGATCTGTCCGCCGCAATGTCGCAGTACCGCAAAAAAAAAAATCGCAGATCGCCGCCATTACGCGTTAAAAAAAAAAAAAAACAACAAAAATGACAAAAATCTTTCCCTTTGTTAGTAAACGCGATAACTTTTGCGCAAACCAATCAAAATATTTTTTTTTTGCGATTTTTTTTACCAAACATATGTAGCATAAAATAAATTGGCCGAACATGTTAAAAAATTTAGATTTTTAAATTTTTTTGGGGGGGAATTTCATATAAAAATATGTGAAAAATATTGTTATTTTTGCAAAATTTAAGCTTTTTTTTGTTTATAGCGCATGATCGAAAAATCGCACAGGTGATCAAATACCACCAAAAGAAAGCTCTGTTTGTGGGAAAAAAAGGACGTCAAATTTGTTTAGGTACAGCGTCGCACGACCGCGCAATTGTCCGTTAAAGTCACGCAGTGCCGAATCGCAAAATAGGCCCTGGTCAGGAAGGGGGTAAAATCTTCCGGGGCTTAAGTGGTTAAGCTTTGACAAAAAAAAACTGGAAGCTGATTGGTTTCTGTGCAGAGCTGCAGTAGATTTTGCACTTTTCATTTTTAGTAAATCAACCCAATGGATATTAACACGCATAAAAATAAATTGTGGTAAACACAGTTTTTGAAGTTTTTTATTTTTTTCCAGTATTCTTTGCCTTTAGCGTTACCCCAGAAGTAAAAAAAAAAAAAAAGTACATCATGTTCCTATGTGCTTTGGAAGCCCAGCTAAAATACCAGACAGGACACCCCCCCCCCCCCCCCAAGTCATTGGATAACATAGTTAACAAGGAGATGGCTGCTAGATAACCAGCGCTTTACTCAGCTCCAAGCACTTGTCAACGACAAGTGGTGGCAAGAGGAATGCAGAAGGAAGGGGGTGGACTTATCAAACCTACATCCCTCTGCATTCCTTTTGCTACATCTTATCTTGAGCAAGTGCTTGGAGCTAAAGCAAGGGCCAGTTATCTCCTTGCTGGCTGCGTTGTTGGATGGCTGGATGGCTCAAAACTCAAGAAAGTACTAATGTCAGTTTGGGGCTTAAACAGATTGTTGATTATCTGTTGAAGCCCCAAAAACAGTAGTACTTTATCAAATTTTGTGCTATCATTTTTCTACTGTGGACACTGGGATCCATTGTTTTAAAGGTGCTATAGATGTCTTATTCTGCTTTTTTGGTGAGTTGTTGGACGGCCACAGGAGGCCCAATTTCCGACCTTGTAGCTAGGTTTTCAAAGCCCAAAGGAACATGACACAATGTACTACACGTACTTTGCCCCCTGGGGGGACAGAACACAGAAAATAACTGAAGTGGGAGTTCAATTTAACCGCTTGCCGACCCACCCGCCGTCACGTTCTGGGATGACGTCATATGAAGGCGTCCAGTTAAGTGTGGCAATCATGGGAGCGATGGGTTCCTGAGACACGGCACAACCCCTATCACGGCAAAGAGCCGTGGCTCTTCACCCATGTGATCGGCCAATGTGTCCAATCAAATGTAAACACGGAAGTGCAGTTTATCGGCTTTTCTTTTCTGTCACTGACAGAGTTTGAGGCGAGGAGAGCTGATAAGCAGCACCTCCTCACAGGGAAGACTTGTGAAGGTAATCAGGACACTTATCATCAGAGCCCTGATTACAATGCAGCCCCAACCATGCCCATCAGTGACACCAGTCTGTGACCATCAGTTAAGCCAATGAGTGCTGCCTTTCGGGACCCATGAGCGCCACCCATCAGTTCCACCCTTTATTGCTCATAAGTGCCGTCTATCAGGGCCACCTATCAGTGCCGCATATTAGTGCCTCCTCCTCAGTGCCGTCTCATCAGTGCACATTAGTGCAGCCCATCAGTGCAGCCTTGACAGTGCACATCAGTGAAGGAAAAAAAATACTTATTTACAACATTTTCTGCCAGAAAAGAAAAACTTTTTTTTTCTTTCAAACTTTTTGGTCTTTTTTCCTTTCTTTAGCAAAAAATAAAAAACCCAGCGGTGATTAAATACCACCAAAAGAACGCTCTGTTTGAAGAAAATGTTAAAAATTTAATTTGGGTAGAGTGTCGTATGACCGCGCAATTGTCATTCAAAAAGCTGAAATTTGGCCAGGGCAGGAACGGGGGGGGGGGGGGGGGTGAAAGTGCCCTGTATTGAAGTAGGTAAAGTAGAACTATAGACAAAACTTTTTTAAAGCTTTGGATAAAGTAAAGGAGCATGATTATTCCTGTCCCTTATATTTTTTCCATCTTGTACCCCGTTAAGGAGATTTACCTTCACTTCCTGTCCCATAGCTAAAACAGGAAGTGAAAGGAAATCCTTGCAAATTAAAAGAATCCCTTGAGGCCCTTAGGTCACCAGAACGAATATCGCCATTTTCTGGGGACAACCCACATTTTTTGCATTTCCTTTTAATTTTAGCGATAATGGTAAACAGGACACATAGAGAGAGTGGATCTCCCTAATGGGGGCAGAAGTAGGAATTAAAAAAAAAAAACCTGACAGGGGTTCTTATCCCTCTCTCTTCTATCCATAACTAAAAAAATTAAAAAAAGTTTTGCCTTTAGTTCTACTTTAAGGCCCCTTTCACACATACGGTCCGTTCAGTTCATCAGTTCAGTAATGTCAAAATGTATCAGTTTTCCATCCGTTTTTCATCCGTTTTTCATCAGTTGTCATCCGTTTTTCGTCAGTTGTTATCCGTTTTTCATCCGTTTTTCGTCAGTTGTTATCCGTTTTTCATCCGTTTTTCGTCAGTTATTTGTTTTTCATCAGTTGTCATCCGTTTTTCACCCGTTGTCATACGTTTTTCGTCCGATACGTTTTTTTGACGGATGAAAAATAGGGCATTCATCTGTTCAAAAAAACGGACATTGACGGAAGCGGATGAAAACGGATGTTAACTGATGATCATCCGTTGTCATCCGTTTTTACATAGAGATACATTGATGTCCGTTTTTCATCCGTCAACGGATGGATGAAAAACGGACAAACGGACAGCATGTGTGAAAGGGGCCTAAGGTTTGTTGAGTTTGCTTACACAGATATCTGCCGGTGTTTTTTGCCCGAACCAGGGGTCTTCAAACTATGACCCTCCACTTGTTCAGGAACTACAATTCCCATCATGCCTAGTCATGTCTGTGAATGTCAGAGTTTTACAATGTCTCATGGGATGTGTAGTTCCGCAACAGCTGGAGGGCCGTAGTTTGAGTATCCCTGGCCCATACAATCTAATTATTTGCTATGGGCATTATGGAAACATTTTTGTAGCACCATATCCAGCCTAGAATTCCCAAGGAACTTATGACATCACTGAAGCACAAGGTGTCTTGTTAATTTCCTAGTAAACTGATGAACAAGGTGCTAAATATCGGTTCAGCCCACAAACACCTGTATGCAGCCTTAGGCCATTAAGACAGGTACAAATTACTAGAGAACATTATCTCAGCTGGGAAGTACCCAGAGTTCTTTTCACCTCTGGCAAGGAGAGGCAGCACTATATTTTACAATGAGACTCAATCTGATGCTGGGATAATGAAAATGTATAGTGCTTGCTCCATAAATACTTGTAAAACGCTCACACTGCTATTATGTTATTGAATTATAATAATTTACAAATCTATGCTTAAAAATTAAATTACCCCTCATCCCTTACTGCGGCACTGGAAAACAAGCCACATTTCATAGTCCTTGTTAGGAACTGGATAAAGGACAGCTTAACCAGAAATAAAGAGTTGCTTGTGTAAAATAGCCTCTGATATCTCACATCAATTCCAACATCAAAGCCCTACGTATGCTGCTGCTGTGACAAGAGGATTATCTGGAGTCTTGCTATCCATACACTTCTGAGATGTGATGACATTTGACCAGATCTGGTGACCATCTAATGTCTATAGCACCACCAGCCACCAGTGACCGACAGACCTTGAAGAGGTTGGGGGAGCGACCTGGCAGCTTTGACCACTTGTCTCTTATCCCTTCTCCATAGGTATAAACCTGTACACTCTGCTGAACCAAGCATACATGTTTATGGAACAACCAGCTTGGAAACAGTGCTCAGTGGCTACCCTTGTATATCTGTAGCCAACATTAACCACTTAAGCCCCGGAAGATTTTACCCCCTTCCTGACCAGAGCCTATTTTGCGATTCGGCACTGCGTGACTTTAACGGACAATTGCGCGGTCGTGCGACGCTGTACCCAAACGAAATTGACGTCCTTTTTTTCCCACAAACAGAGCTTTCTTTTGGTGGTATTTGATCACCTGTGCAATTTTTTGATCATGCGCTATAAACAAAAAAAGAGCGACAATTTTGCAAAAATAACATTTTTCACATTTTTTTTATATGAAATTCCCCCCAAAAAAAAGTAAAAATCAAAATTTTTTAACATTTTCAGCCAATTTGTTTTATGCTACATGTTTGGTAAAAAAAAAAAATTGCAAAAAGCGTATTTTGATTGGTTTGCGCAAAAGTTATTGCGTTTACTAACAAAGGGAAAGATTTTTGTCATTTTTGTTGTTTTTGTTTTTAACGAGTAATGGCGGTGATCTGCGATTTTTTTTGCGGGACTGCGACATTGCGGCGGACAGATCAGACCCTTGACTGACATTTTTGACACTTTTGGGGTTACCAGTGACATTACTGCAATAATCAGTGCTATACATATGCACTGTTGCTGTAAAAATGACACTGGCAGTGAAGGAGTTAACTGTATTGGAGAGGGAGGGGTTAAGTGTGTCCTAGGGGCGTGTTTCTAACTGTGATTGGCTGTGGCTGTGTGTGTAAGAACAGTGATCAACGGTCCTACATAGTAGAACCGTTTGATCACCATTCTTACACAGGGGAGACTGACAGGCGGCTGTGTTTACATTAACCGCCTGCCTTTCTCCCGCTGTCACGGACGATCGCGAGTGCCCTGCGGACATCGGGTCCGCCAGGCACATGCGCGGGGGGGGGGTCCGTGACCGCGCAGGAGCGAGCCCCTGGCGGCGCGCGCTTTCTCCCTAGAGCCTCACAGGCTAGGAACGTAGCCCTACATCGCTTTGCCTGTGAGGGGCTGACTGCCGACGTAAATAGTCGTGCGGCGGTCGGCAAGCGGTTAATCCCAGTTCTTGAGTTAGTGTTGTCACTTAAAGGTAAGGGGGGGGGGCGCGGTGGTGTTGGGTACTGACCCAGGTAATATAGTTAAACAGGTGGGATCTTAACTACCCTAGTCAAGTGCATATGGGGGGGGGGGGGTCACATTTTGCACTTTGCAAAGTCACTGTCAATTTGCTCATGCAGGGCAAACACTGCCATTCCTTCTGCACATTCACCTGCGCCCTCCTACACTGTACTGGAATTTGTCATTTTTCAGAAGACATCTTCCCAGAATAAAGGGACCTACATTCGCCGGGATTCTAAAAAATGGATTTTTGTAAAATCTTACCGTAAAATCCTTTTCTCTTAGCTCATCGACAGACGTAGTCCTCGGTGATACACCACCTTCGGGTTATGTTACCTCCGCAGGAGCAGGACTAGACAGGAAATTAAAAAGCTCTGGCCACACCCTAGGGGCAGTCCCAGAGGGTATATCCTCTCTCTCTCTGCCTCAGCAAATCAGTTATGTGAAAAAGCAGTGCTTAGAGAATTTAACCCAACCCAACTCCAAAACAGAGGGGCGGGGACTACGTCTGTCGATGAGCTAAGAGAAAAGGATTTTACGGTAAGATTTTACAAAAATCCATTTTTCTCTAGCGCTCATCGACAGACGTAGTCCTCGGTGATACACCACCTTCGGGACGTCCCAGAGCAGTATCACAACTGAGGGGTGGGAAAATGGCAATCAAATCCCAATCTAGAAGGCCCAACCGGTGCCAACTAGAAGCTTACAATGCTCATCCTTAATGATGAGACTCAACAAAAAAATTTTTCAAACAGAAAAAAACCCTCGAGGTAGACCACCGGTCTCCTCAAATTGCGGCCTGCAAAACCTTGCGGCCAAATGAGGCATCCGCCGATGCCGTCACATCAATTTTATAGAATTTAGTAAAGGTATGTACCGACGACCAAGTGGCCGCCTTACATACCTGGACCACTGACGCCTGATGGCGAAAGGCCCAGGAAGTACTGAGCGCTCGAGTGGAGTGCGCCCTAACAGGGAACGGAGGACTCTGACCCTTAATAGAATAAGCCTGTACCACCGTTTGTCTAATCCATTTGGCAATGGTCGCGGCAGATGCAGGCAAACCCTTTCTGGGCCCATCCGTGATCACAAAAGTGAATCCGTCTTACGGAATGATTCCGTAGCTTTCAGGTATACCCTGATTGCCCGAACCACATCCAAGGAATGCAACGCATGTTCCCGATGATGCTTGGGCTGAGGACACAAGGAAGGTAGTACAATATCTTCATTCAGATGAAAATCTGAAACCACCTTAGGAAGAAAAGATGGCTTAGGATGAAGTACTACCTTATCCCTATGAATCACTAGGTATGGGGACTGGCATGATAATGCAGCCAGTTCTGACACCCTGCGAGCAGAAGTAATAGCCACCAAGAAGACCACCTTCTGGGATAAAGTAAGCAAGGGAATCTCCCTGATGTTTTCAAAGGGAGGTTTCTGTAGAACCGACAAAACCAAATTAAGATCCCAGGGCGGTAAGGGCGCGCGGACTGGAGGAGCCAGGTGCCGCACCCCCTGGATGAAATTCCGCACCAAGGATTTGGTAGCTAAAGGTTTCTGAAAGAAGATTGCTAATGCTGAAACTTGACCCTTGATGGTGCTCAAGGCTAGCTTCTGCTCAACCCCTTGTTGCAAAAAGGCCAATATTCGAGACACCGAATAGGTACGTGGAGGAAATCCTAAAGATTCGCACCACGCAATATAAGTCTTCCATGTGTGATAATAGACTTTGCTGGAAGTCGCTTTCCTTGCTTTAATAAGGGTAGGAATGACAGAAGTAGACAAACCTCTGTCCTTCAGTACTTGGGTCTCAATGGCCAGGCCATTAAAACCAGCGACTGTAAAGCACGAAGGTAAATAGGTCCTTGAGACTACAGACACTCCCTGAGACGAAGTTCCCACGGAACGTCTGCGACTAACCTGTCCAAGTCGGCCAGGCCGGCTTGAAGAGGCCAGCCTAGAATTTCTAGGACCACTGGCGCTGATTGGATCTGAACCAGGCGTCCCTAGAGGTATCTGGCCCCGACCATCCGAGAAAGTCTGGTCGTTTTCTGTTCCCACACATTTATCAGATACCTGATAGTTATCAGGCAAGGTGATCTTTTCTGGTTGAACCTCAGGGACCGAAGTCACCCGACTAGAGGCTACTTGGCCTATCTGGTCAATCAGATCCGATTCCTGTGAGGTATCGGGACTAATCTTAGGAAAAGGTAAAGGAAAAGATCTATACAGGGAACGGTAACTACCGCTTCCTGTACTTAAATGTTGGAAGGGAAGAATCGCACCGGTAGTAGTGGTTGATGCTCGATCTAATGTCCTGAATACCGGTGAAAACGTCCCCCCACCCTGAAATTGGGTGGGGGCGCACCTTCAGGCTGTGTACTCCTTTACTTCGGGTTTGGCTGGGTTGGTCCTCTGCTTGTCCGACCAGCCCTTCTTGAACCCTCCTGGAGGAGTCTTGCCTTTCCCGGAAGTACCAGCCGGGCGTCCTTTATGGGCGGTAAAGAAAGGTCCTCGCTTGTTGCGAGGTTCCTTAGCTTTTGCAGCCTGTGGTAAAAAAGTACTCTTGCCCCCGGTGGCATCCTTAATGATTTCATCTAGGTTGGCTCCAAATAGACGATTCCCCTGGAAAGGGAGATTGGTCAAAGTCTTTTTGGAACCTAGGTCAGCTGACCAGCATTTTAACCACAGCACACGTCTGAGGATCACTGCTAACTTAGATGCATGCCCTAACAAGGGAGTAGTGTCCAAGGCTGCGTCACAGATAAACCGTAGCCCTTGTATGATCTGTTCTATCAAATCAGATGTCTCCTGGGGAATATCTTTTCCCCTAAGATCTTGGCGTACCATCTTCGCCCATTCTGTAAGTGTCTGGGAAACTAGACCAATAACAATTACTGGTCTAAATGCTGACCCTATCAGAGAAAAGATAGTGCGGGACTCCGCTTCTATCTTTCGATCCACCGGATCCTTAAAGGACGAAGTGTCCTCCACTGGAATAACCGTGGCTTTATTCAGCCTGGAAATAGGCGGATCCACGACTGGTGGTACCGTCCATTTCTTAATGATGGATTCCTCAAACGGATAGCGTCTAGCAATACGCTTGGAAATAGTAAAGGTACGTTTAGAATGTTCCCATTCTCCTTTAATCTGATTTCCAAAACATTTAGGTACAGGAAAAGCCTTCGCCGTCTTGATGGGCTTATTAGTCCCAAAAGGCCTCTCTGTTTCAGTTGCCTCTGCCGGTAAAGCCTCAAGTTTTAAGGTTTCTTGCACTGCCACAACTAGTGCGTCCACCAATGCTTCTTCCTGAATTATAGCAGGAGAAGAAGCGTCCTCCTCACTGTCTGAGGGGGCTTTACCTGGGATAGCAGCCCTTGCAGAGGAACCTGCAACTGCAGTGACCATCTCTGAATCAGAGTCAGAGGTGTCAGATAGTATAGGGGTAGGCGGGGGTCGCTTCCTTGACCCCCGTCCCTGACAGGCCGCCTCCACCCGAGCCACCATAGACTCCAAAATTGCTGTAAATGACTCTATACTCTGTACACCGGCGGGTCCCGAGGCCCCCTCGAGGGAAACAGGTGGGGGAATCTGTGTGGCAGGGTCCATAATAACTCCAGTTACTTCCTGGATGATATAATTCAAAGTAAAGAAAAACTTTTTTTTTTTTTTTTTTTTGACCCTCAGCGCCACAAAAAACCCCTTAGTGTTACCTGCTAGGGATCCCTATCGATCGAGAGAGAGAGAGATAGACCCCCAGGCTCACCACTTGATGTTCAGAGTTGAACTGCAACAGCTTACAGCGCTGTCTTAGACAAACAGGAAGTCTTTTGGCTGGCTGCCCAGGAAGAAAGGAGGCGGCTCCGCCCCTCTGTACGCCTTCCGGCGCCTCCCCCAAGCTCCACGAGGTGTAGAATCACCTAAAACATGGCCGCCCCCATGCTGGAGACACGAGGCTACGCCAAAATGGCGGCTCGTGCGATCCAGCAAAAAAAATGGCGGCGGCCTGTGCTGACTAGCGGTGTGCTGCAGGCACACAACACTCTCTCTGCATGGGGATATGGCGTGTTTGGCGGTACCGGCCCTGGCGGACCGCATGGCCGTTCGGGAGGCCTGCTATTAGCTGGAGATCTGACTTGGAAGGCAGTCTACATGTCCATGGCTTCTGACTGGTAGGTAGCTTATACTTAACCCATAAGATTCCCAGAATGCCACAGATTACATCTTTGAAACATGTATACAATAGATTGTTAGCTCCCAAACCAAGCCTCCTGGCTTTTGCACACATAAAATCACACTCAAAGTAGGAGGATTTGTGACATGTTATAGGATAGAAAGAAACTCTTTCTTACCATACAGAGAGGGGCCCGCGTTCACCACAAAACCCGTCAGGGAAAACAGGGGGAACATACTACTCACCATACCGGAACCAGGCGGGCACCAACTCCTGACAGTACCCCTCTCCACCGGGGCGGGAGGGCTGTCGACCGATACAGACGCCGTGACTCATGGTCTTTGGCGTTTCAGCGAGACGTTTAACTCGCGGGTTCAGTCCTTTAATGGGACTTTGTCGCGGCCGACTCAGCGCGGAGCTATGGCCTGCACGCGCTCGTAGGCTGAACTGGGGTGACCACCGGATCTCAACATCCAGCCCGTCGCCCAGTTCAGCTTTCTTGCTTGAAGATCTCACAGGAACACTGGAGAAAAAAAGCTGTCCAAAAATCCTTTTAGAAAAAAAATTTCTTGCCAGGACCTAAGATCCCAGCAAGGTATCTAGGTCCTTACTCCTAACTAGACAGAAAATAACTGATTTGCTGAGGCAGAGAGAGAGAGGATATACCCTCTGGGACTGCCCCTAGGGTGTGGCCAGAGCTTTTTAATTTCCTGTCTAGTCCTGCTCCTGCGGAGGTAACATAACCCGAAGGTGGTGTATCACCGAGGACTACGTCTGTCGATGAGCGCTAGAGAAATACAATTTTATCTAAACCAGATTCCAAATAATGTCTTCAGGCCCTTTAAAGCAAGCAGCTAACGTAGACTTCAGTTATTGCAACACCCCCTTACTGGAACTCCGGTTACCCGTTCCAACCTGCCCCCTGTCATAAATATTATGAGATTTAAATCCCTTTAATCTTATCGCAGCCTAAGCATGTCCAATCAATTAAATCCTATTATAAATTCTAATTACACCCCATAGAAGCGTGGATAGCGGAGAGGAATTAGCTTGCACACAATCACATGCCACTAAGACTTATTTCTTCCATTCATTGTCGTAAAAAGCCAGCACTATATGCAATGCCACTGACACACAGGGGCTCCCTGACCTCTGCGGCGCTCTATAATCTGTATTCATTTAATTGGGGGATAAAAGGCCTTCGTTCTGTCTTGTAAAACTATTGTTCTTAAGCCAGGAAATTGCATGTCCAACAACCCTGCCTGAAATTACTACAGCTCATACACATGTTGGTCTTTCCGTAGGAGGGTTTCATTGAAGGAAATCTGTCTTCTTTAAAATTAAACTATCAGCGGTTTAACAATGTGGATGAGGAGCAGGGGCCATCGTTCTGGGCACCGTGACCAAATAGTGTCCTACCGGACTTAAAGTGGTTGTAAACCTCAAACATGAAATATGAACAAAGCATATCCCTCTAGTGTGTACATGTCTCAATCTAGAGCACCAAGTGTCATTTCTGTCTTCTGCTGTGTTCCTCTGCAATCAGCATGAGTCATTTCTGACAGATTTTCTTGACACCAAGGGGAAAAATGGTGACAGCAGAGGGAACTCCAGCTGATTGACAGCCTCAGCGCTTTTCCTGTGTGCTATGTGAAGGGGGTGTGTCCCTTCCCTCCAATCAGCTCTCAGAACTCTCCTCACTGAGCTCTGCAGAGTGTAATTTCAGCTCCCGGTCCCTTTATTCTGTACTCTCTTAATCAATTCTGCACTTTGAATGGATTTAGAGAAGTCTGCAGTTAGACCGGTACATCTTATGTAGGAGGATTTGTTTAATCTCTGTGCATCACCTGAGGCCAGTCACTTTACTAGGTATTTGTAAGGGTTTACAACCGCTTTAAGCTGGGGTAGAGGGATACAGGGGCATCTATGGGAGACAAAGTACACATAAGAAAAGGACATTTCTCTTTCACACCCAAGTTACATAAACCATGATGAACTAGCACACAAAAAATATTGGTTCAAATCACGTGTTCATTTTTACCAGTACTTTTCATTACATTAATACTAACTGTTTAAAATAACAGATGCAATCATTTGGAAGTTTAATTAAATATTTAGCGTAGTATACAACTTTTTGAAGTTAAATGGTACCTTTTTCTATGAAGGTCTCAACATCAGACCACAAAAAGGGACTTGGTTTTAAAGAGGACAGTCCCTTTAAATGGTGTACAGTTGAGAGCTATGGATTTAGGCCCTTGTACCAAACCTGCATCACAGCGGGAGCATGCGGCCCAGTGACATTTTTTGTGCACCCCTCGGGACCCATGCAGGCATTAATCTGTGTTTCAGTGTTGCCTTATTATCATAGTGGCATGTAATAGGTCTCCAATCTTTGACAGTCTCCTGAAGCATGTCCCCAGTCTCCAACAACTCCTAAACCTGTTCACAGTCTCTTACCATCTCTAGTATACTGTCTGCAATCTCTGACCAATCTTTTGTATCATGTCTGCAATCTCTGATCATCTCTTGTATTACACAGTCACTGACCATCTCTTGTAAAACATTTGCAGTCTCTGACCATCTCTTGTATCATGTCCACAGTCTCTGACCATCTCTTGTACCATGTCCACAGTCTCTGACCATCTCTTGTACAATGACCACAGTCTCTGACCATCTCTTGTACCATGTCCACAGTCTCTGACCATCTCTTGTACCATGTCCACAGTCTCTGACCATCTCTTGTACCATGTCCACAGTCTCTGACCATCTCTTGTACCATGTCCACAGTCTCTGACCATCTCTTGTACCATGTCCACAGTCTCTGACCATCTCTTGTACCATGTCCACAGTCTCTGACCATCTCTTTACCATGTCCACAGTCTCTGACCATCTCTTGTACCATGTCCACAGTCTCTGACCATCTCTTGTACCATGTCCACAGTCTCTGACCATCTCTTGTACCATGTCCACAGTCTCTGACCACCTCTTGTACCATGTCCACAGTCTCTGACCACCTCTTGTACCATGTCCACAGTCTGACCACCTCTTGTATCATGCCCACAGTCTCTGACCATCTCTTGTATCACCTCCACAGTCTCTGACCATCTCTTGTATCACGTCCGCAGTCTCCGACCATCTCTTGTATCATGTCCACAGTCTCGGACCATCTCTTGCATCATGTCCGCAGTCTCTTACCATCTCTTGTACCATGTCCGCAGTCTCTGACCATCTCTTGTATCATGCCCGCAGTCTCTGACCATCTCTTGTATCATGTCTGCAATCTCTGACCATCTCCTGTACCAAGTCCACAGTCTCTGACCATCTCTTGTATCATGCCAATTTATCAAACAGTATGGAAAAGATGGCAGAAGAAGTGGGAACACCCAAGGTGGCTGAACACCCAAATCTTTAGGGTAAGCAAGAAAAGCCAGACTCTATGATTGGGTGATCTTTTCACTGTCCCCAAGAGATACAAGAAGGCTTGTATTTGACTTTACCTACAGCTGGAATATAATGTTAATGGTCTAAATATTTAAAGTTCAACCCCAAGCTCCATAGAAAGGCTCCATTTATTGCAGTTGTGCATTCCTTTTAAAAGAATTAAATGCATTTCTACATACAGCTAACATAAGTATCTAAATAAGTTTCCATATCAACCTCCTGTCTTCCCCTGCATAGCAGCACTTGGACTAGGAGAAGGTAAGACAATACTAGAAGCCAATCAAGCTCTATTCCAAGCACATGTGCTTTGAGGGAACATGCTGATTGGAGAAGTGGACAGAGAGATCAGAGTGTTCCTTTAATGTCCAATCAGCAGTGGGTTGGGCGGTGACTCCTGTGTACCTGAACCCCGAGTCACCCTCCAGGTTGTGCTGTCGAGCGGAGGAAAATTAATCATAAAAGTCAGTGGACAGATTTACAAATTCTTTGGTATACAGGGCCGGCCTTTAGGGTGTGCGAGCTGTGCGGCCGCACAGGGCGCCATGGGCAACAGGGGCGCCGTGCGGCCATCCCAGCCCGCAGATGATCAAGCTGCACAGCGGGAGCTAAGCGGCGACCGCGGCTTGGAGGTTCAGTGTGGAGGTCTCTGATGTAAGGGGGGCTCTGTGTGGGGGGGTGTCTCTGATGTAAGGGGGGCTCTGTGTGGGGGGGTCTCTGATGTAAGGGTGGGCTCTGTGGGGGTCTCTAATGTAACAGGGTATTTGATGTAAGGGGGGCTCTGTGAGGGGTCTCTAATGTAAGGGGGGCTAAGTTATTAGTGATCATAAAAAAGAAAAGTCAAATAAAGTTCGCCACAGGATTAGCTCGCACAGGGCGCCTGAACACCTAAGGCCAGCCCTGTTGGTATAGAATACCGCTCGTGTGTATTTCAACTTTTTATTTAACCTTTTTTCCTGGAGTTCAGCTCTAAAGTTTTCTCCAGCCCTTCTTTAATAAGGCAGTATGATAAAACATAAATGCTTGTAGCAATGCATAACTAACCAATCGTGTTTCTTTCATCATTTCTAAGAAATTTAGAGACTAACCATATTTCACCTTTCAACATTTCAGAGAAATCTATAACATCATTGCCAACTTGTTGCAATCTGTGATTGCGCTTTCCTACTTTGAAAAAGCCCACTCGGTTGGATTAGTTACCTGCAGCAAAGAAGATTTTTTAGCTGGAGGCAAAATCTTTTAAGTATTCTTTTTTATATTTAAATATAAGATGCCTCTCTCACAGGAGACGGGATCTGCAGCCATAATTATTAGAATTCATTAGAGGAGGATCTTATCCAGGGAATTAATCCGATTGCCATTATGGAATCACTAAGGAATTTCTACCCCCCCCCCACCTACTGTGAGAATAAATTGGCAGCTGCAGAGAACATATAAGAAGAGATTTAGCTTTATCGACTAAAAGTTTTTTCTAGCCCCTGTGGAGATGATATATAAAAACTGAAGGGATACAAGGGGGGTCTATCACAGCAACCAATCAGAATACATTTATCATTTTTCTAAAACAGGGGTGGACAAATTATAAGGGAAATCAGGTCTGTCCAATCTAGGAGCCAGCAGGAGTTTTTCTTAAAGCGGAGTTCCGGCCGCAAAATCGTCACAATAGATTTTGTGCCATCCGCTTCCTTAGTGTCACCTGAAAAACAATTGGATATTCCCGATTTTTTTATTTTTTTTACTTCCCTTGTTTCAGAAGAAAATATACTTACCTTCCCTTCCACTTCCTCCCTCTGCGGCCGCGGCCTGCGCCATCACTTCCTGTCCTGCAATGTGTCCTGGGAGCTCTTACTCATCACTCCCAGGAGGCAATGGGCAGTGACGTAGGCGGCCGGCCGCTCCTCTCATCGCGTTATTTGCAAACAGGAAATTACGCGATGATAGGCTTCCCTATGGAAACCCTTACTATGCCAATTGCATAGTACTGGGCATGCGCGAGATTTTGCACTGCATTCATCTGCCCCATCCAGTTAGAACCAGGAAGCAGGGTATACATATACATTTTCATACTGCGGCTTCAGGTGACCATTACAAAGATGGCGGCGCTCAGCAAACGATTTCTAAAGTATGATTTTATGATTGCAAATCACTTATTAAAACTGTGTAAAACCGGATTAGCGGATGTATGAAGGGCAGTGGATCACTATTTGGGAAGTATTTTTTTTTAAAAAACGATTCTGTGGCCCGGAACTCCGCTTTAAGAGCTAGCTCCATTGACAATACCAAGAGGAACGCTCAAAAGCTGGGTACCAACTGTCATATTTAAGAAGTATTGACTACCTAGTTCCGGGACTTGACCTAGGTTAAAAGGAATACCAACACCCTATTGGGTATTGGCATATTTACCCACATTTCCCTATCCTTCAGTCTTAATGGCTTCTAAAAACACGCATGAGCCAATGGTCGTCAAGGGAAAGATGGATTGTTGCTCAATTCATGCATCTTATCTCTCAAATAGAACAGCAATGGCATAATCTCAAAATTATTCTTATCAAGGTTCTAAGACGCAACATGAACACATACAAATGCACCAACCAATCAAATTTCAGTTTACTGAAGTTAGACTGGTGAAAGGTCATCTCTAGTTGGTGGCCATAGAAGAATATACAAAGCACATTGCTTTCTGCTATTAGGTATGACAGATATACAAGACCATATAAACGTATAATTGATGGCACTGCAGGGTTACTGGAGTCCTTGCCTTAGATTAAACATCAGTCATTTTTTTCCATTCTAGATAAAACTTTAATAACTCTCTTCATTAATCTTCGAGGCCTCTTTGTTTAGACATTTCTTTTGACAAAGGATAAATAACTGATATTTGCAAGCTTTGGACTGTATTACCATGGAAGGCGGGCAGTGGCTTAGCTCCTGATGACTTGGCTGTGACATGACTATCAAGTGGATTAGCAAAATACAAACACTACCATATAACTGTTCTGCAATATAATAAAAAAAAATGACTTGCAAACTTAAAGATTTTCATGCGTTTAAGGCAGTGATGGCGAACCTTGGCACCCCAGATGTTTTGGAACGACATTTCCCATGAGGCTCAACTACGCTACAGAGTGCATAAGCATCATGGGAAATGTAGTTCAAAAACATCTGGGGTGCCAAAAAACATTGGGAGTAAGGACTCCCAAAAAAGGCTCAAGGAGTAAACTCAAAAAAAAAAAAAAAAAAAAGCTAAGTGAAAAAGGGCTCCTAAAAATGGCTTAAGGAGTAAAGACTTCCAAAAAAGGCTTAAGCAGTAAGGACTCCCAAAAATGGCTCAAGGAGTAAGGGCTCCCAAAAATGGCTTAAGGAGTGAGGACTCCCAATAATGGCTCAAGGAGTAAGGACTCCCAATAATGGCTTAAAGAATAAGGACTCCCAATAATGGCTTAAGGAGTAAGGACTCCCAAAAATGGCTTAAGGAGTAAGGACTCCCAAAAATGGCTTAAGGAGTAAGGACTCCCAAAAATGGCTTAAGGAGTAAGGACTCCCAAAAATGGCTTAAGGAGTAAGGGCTTCCAAAGATGGCTTAAGGAGTAAGGACTCCCAAAAATGGCTTAAGGAGTAAGGACTCCCAAAAATGGCTTAAGGAGTAAGGACTCCCAAAAATGGCTTAAGGAGTAAGGACTCCCAAAAATAGCTTAAGGAGTAAGGACTCCCAAAAATGGCTTAAGGAGTAAGAACTCCCCCGCCTGTTACCTCTTATTTCGGGTAACCTCCATTGTGTTTGGTTAGAATTGCATATTTCTAGCGATGTACCTAAGCCGTACCTTAGTAGATGGATAACCAGGATACCTTACTACTAAGGATCTGTTGAATGGTAATTTTTGCTCAGACTGGGTCTATAAACCTGAGCTCAATACCCCCCTCCCTCCCCCTTTTTTTTTTGTTCTCCTCTCTACGGTGGGCAAAAGCCATAGTCATATTGATTTGAATTTTGTAATATGAATTATTACCAGATAGGCAATGTACAGCTAGTATTTTCCCCCATGTGTGTCCTATACCTAGCTTAACACATTGGTCTTACTTTATATAATGTATGTTACGCTAATGTTTGAACGAGGAAGGAGTAAGGACTCTCAAAAAAGTATGAGGGAGTAAGGGCTCCCAAAAAAGGGCGAAAGACGTAAGAGCTCCCGAAAATGGCTTAAGGGCTCCGAAAATGGCTAAAGGTGTAAAAGCTCCCAAAAAAGGTTTTAATCTTGGCCGATTTCCACTGAATCAGCAGGAATTCGAACCACGAGTAGCCCTGGAAGCACTATCTATCTATAAGACTGTGCTGCAGGATTTATTCCTCTGCAGAAGTCCACCTTGTGCTCTTCTTCCTTAAACATGCGCCCTCCATCTTTCAGTACCTGCAAGCATAATGAGATGGATCTCATAGACGGCTCAAATTTCAGCCAATTCCTGACGAATTGGTCAAAATTTAAACCAAGGGTGGCTCTGCAAGCACCACCTACCTACTCAGAAGACTGTTGATGTAGCATTAATCTCGCTGTAGAGGTGCACCTTGTGCTCCTCTTGCTTAAACGTGCCTCCTCCAGCACCCAGTACCTGCAATTTCTTGCTGAATCAGTAGGCATTCGAGCTGCAGGTAGCTCTGCAAGTACCATTTGGCTCTACAAATGTCAATTTAAAAATGGACTGTGGAAAATTACATAGTTACATAGTAGTTGAGGTTGAATAAAGACAATAGTCCATCCAGTTCAACCTGTGTAGGTGTGTGTGGAGGAAATATTTCCCATAACCTCTGAATGTTTTGATCCTTGAGATGTACGTTCAAGAGTCTTTTAACCACTTGCCGACTGCTCACTAGAGCTCTACTGCGGCAAAGTGGTTCGTTATCGTCTGGCGACGTGGACCTACGTCGCCAGAAGCTCCCCTTTCTCGCTCCAGCTGTATTCAGTCACAGCGGGAGTCGGGCCAGGGGAGGAGCAGCGGCGATCGCCGCTGCTCTTCCCCGATTGTCAGGGAATCGAGTCTGGAGATCAGCCTGCTTGTGTAAACAAAGCGGGCGGATCTCCTAAGTGACAGACCGTGACAGATTGCAGGGTTCAGCATAGCTGAACCTGCGATCTGTCCCTGTGTCACTCAGTCACCTCCCCCCACACACGTTAGTAAGCACCAGGCATACATTAACCCCTCCCTCTCCAATAAAATTAACCCTTTCCCTGCCAGTGTCATTTTTACAGTAACAGTGCATATATATAGCACTGATTACTGCAGTAATGTCACTGGTACCCCCAAAAGTGTCAAAAATGTCAGTCAAGGGTCCGATCTGTCCGCCGCAATGTCGCAGTCCTGCAAAAAAAAAAAAATTGCAGATCGCCGCCATTACTCGTTAAAAAAAAAAAAAAACACCAAAAATGACAGAAATCTTTCCCTTAGTTAGTAAACGCAATAACTTTTGCGCAAACCAATCAAAATACGCTTATTGTGATTTTTTTTACCAAACATAGGTAGCAGAAAACAAATTGGCCAAAAATTAAAAAAAAATTAGATTTTTACATTTTGTTTTGGGGGAATTTCATATAAAAAATGTGAAATTTTGTTATTTTTTCAAAATTTTCGCTCTTTTTTTGTTTATAGCGCAAAAAGTAAAAATCGCACAGTGGTCAAATACCACCAAAAGAAAGCACTGTTTGTGGGAAAAAAAGGACGTAAATTTTGTTTGGGTACGTCATCGCACGACCGCGCAATTGTCAGTTAAAGTCGCACAGTGCCGAATCGCAAAAAGTGGCCTGGACGTAAGACAGCAAAATCCTCCGGTGGTAAAGTGGTTAAAATCAGCTGAACAGTAAATATACCCTATCTGAAGTGTGCGGTGGGGAGACACTGGCATCGAACACACTTAAAGATTCTATCAACATTTCCAGTTTTGCATTCTGCAAAGTAGTCGAAGATTCGCTGCAAGGGATGGGGTAATGATGAGTATTATAAATGTGCACTGTGCAGTTTGTCACATTAGGATCATTTTGACCAACATCGAGTGTTATGCTGAACTAAAGTTTACCCAGGTTCAAAATGACTTCATCGTTTATTATTTGCATACTGGTGAAGAAAGGGTGGGTCTGTCAACATTCATTGGGCTTTTTTAATGGCAATAGTTTGATAGAAGTTTGGGAAACTTCTGCGATTATTCAAAATTCAATAACAGGTGCATTTACCTGCTTCTGACCTTCATTTGGCCTGTTTCAAGCAGGATTTGTAGTCTTTCTATAGACTTGTATGGGAATGCAAAACTCTTCCGATGCAAAGAAAAGCCCATGGGTCATTTAAGGTGTTGCCTTTTTCCCCATTTAAAAAAGTTGAGGGATATGCGACTGTCCCCATAGGACCACAGAATGCCAATGAACAAGGGTTGTCCTCTACGTTCCCAGCCCGACCATGAACAGAGCAGTTATAAATTTGCGATTTTTTTTATTTTATTTTCAATCCATGTCTTTACACATCTAGAGACCAGCTGTCAGCATCTTAGTTAAGCTCATTATTTTCTTTGGCAACTCATCTGGTGTCAATTTTAGGTTGGGTGAAGGTGTTGTTGATGCCATTGCAATCTATTCCGACACCATTGACAAGTCATTTTATTTGGAGAGTATGAGTCTTACAGCACTGACAGAGAAAGTGTGTAAAGCTTCAAGGTGGCTATGTATAGAAATATCTCTACTGTCATTTTCCGGGACTTTCATAGTAGGGCAGAATGATTTAACATTACAATCCCTATAAGTACAGAACTGCTGAAAGTCAAATAATAGGATCCCAGCCACATTGCAATGCTTAGTGCCTAGGCATAGTCATAGAAGGCAGGAGGGTATGGCTAAGCTGTGACTTTAATTTTAAATCGATATGTACACAAGCAATTCGAGGACTTGCCATGGAGAGTAATTACATTTAACCACTTCAGCTCCGGAAGGTTTTACCCCCCCTTAATGACCAGTCCATTTTTATGCGATTCGGCACTGTTACTTTAACAAAAAATTGCGCGGTCGTGCGACGTTGTACCCAAATACAATTGATGTCCTTTTTCTCCCACAAATAGAGCTTTCTTTTGGTAGTATTTGATCACTTCTGCAGTTTTTAGATTTTGCGCTATAAACAAAAAAAGAGCGACAATTTTGAGAAAAAAAAAAGACATATTTTTTACTTTCGGCTATAAAACATTCCCAATAAAAAAAATTAAAAAAATTGAATTTTTTTTTATCAGTTTAGGCAAATTTGTATTCTGCTACATATTTTTGGTAAAAAAAAAAAATCCCAAAAAGCGTATTTTAATTGGTTTGTGCAAACGTTATAGTGTTTACAAACTACAAGATGGATGTTTGGAATTATTCATTTTTTTGTTTTTATTAGTAATGGCGGGATCAGCGTTTTTTAGCAGGACTGCGACATTGCGGCGGACAGATCGGACCCCTAACTGACATTTTTGACACTTTTTGGGGACCAGTGATATTAATACAGTAATCAGTGCTTAATATTATGCAGGGTTACTGTAAAAAAGACACTAGCAGGTAAGGGGTTAACACTGGGGGTGATCATAGGGGATAATGTGTACCTAAATGTGATCACTAACCGTGTGGGAGAAGGGCTCTGTGACAGGCACAGAGAGATTGGGGTTACAGCTTAGCTGAAACTCCTGATCTCTACCTGCCTGTCTCACAGAAGACTTGCCTGCTCTGTTTACATAAGCAGGCGGGTCTTCTGTCAGTTTATCTGACGATCTCGGGAGGAAGGCGGCGATCGCCGCTGCTCGTCCCGCGGCCCGTCTCCCGCTGTGTCTAAACACAGCGGGAGCGCAGCTCCGCCGGCGAGGGTCTTGTGCACGAAATCATGTAGTCAGGGCCGGCCTTTGGGGTGTGCGAGCTGTACGGCCGCACATGGCGCCATGGGCAACAGGGGCGCCGTGCGGCCTTCCCAGCCCGCAGATGATCAATCCGCACAGCGGGAGCTAAACGGCGACCGCGGCCTGGAGGTTCAGTGTGGAGGTCTCTGATGTAAGGGGGGCTCTGTGTGGGGGGGGTGTCTCTGATGTAAGGGGGGCTCTGTGTAGGGGGGTCTCTGATGTAAAGGTGGGCTCTGTGGGGGTCTCTAATGGGGGGCTAAGTTATTAATGATCATAAAAAAGAAAAGTCAAATAAAGTTCGCCACAGGATTAGCTCGCACAGGGCGCCTGAACATCTAAGGCCAGCCCTGCATGTAGTACTATGTGATTTTACACAGCCGAGCCGCCCTGCCGCAGTAATACTACAGTGGGCGGTCGGCAATAGGTTAAAGAGGCTGTAAACACCCCTGTGATGTTTGTACCTATAGGTAAGTCTATAATAAGGCTTACCTATAGCTACTGTAAATATCTCCTAAACTTGGACCATTTTTATCCGATGCTATCCTCCAGACAGATGGAAAATAGGGTTTTCATCTGTCTGGATTTCACAGATAGCAGTGGGTGTCAGCGGATGTCACCGCTGACATCTGCCGCTCCATAGGGGTGAATGGAGCATCCAATCAGGTCCTCCGGAAAAGCTGACAGGCGGACCTGATCGGAAAGCCGTGTGAAGGCCCTAAGGAAGAGGAGTAGCCCCACTCCGGAAGTGAAGGCCCTAAGGAAGAGGAGTAGCCCCACTCATGAAGTTCCAATTTCTGCACCTGGCAGAAGCAATATAGCTGTGAAAAGCGGCAGATATTTTGTTAAAATTGCACCCGACTATTATAGATCCGAACAACGCATCACAGAGTTCCACTTTAAAGCTAATTTATGCAGCTAGCAATAAGACAAGCAATTTTACAAGTCTTTTTTTCTCCGTCTTTCGTACATCATTAGTTTAACCCAGGATGACAATCCTAATGATATAATCAAAGCACATTCCCGAGCACTGATTAAAGTAGTACGCAACGGAAAACATGAAAGGGCTCCCTTTAAAACTCCATACGCCAGGCAGCGCTTCCGGCGCTTTGAAAGTGCTAAACGGGTAAAAAATACGGCAGCTTATATTGGTTATACCATGTCAACTTTACAGGTTGAGCGATACCGGGATGCGCTGTCAACTATAGCTGATGGTAAACTTTAAAAAGGTTCTGCTTTTTTTATTTGTCGTAAACTTTATCGATTGCTATTTTACTCGTACAGGAACAAACAGCAAATAAAAGATAATGCGGTTAAGATAAACATTAGCAACAATGGCCATTAGCAAATCACTGCCAACTGCCAACAGAAGTTGTAATTTTCAAGATTCAATAAAAGAAACTTTGCTGATAATTGAATTCACAAAGAGCCCCACTTAGCAGTCTTACTGCAAACAAATGCAGCTAGATTTCTGTACTTAGCGCGTCACTGAACCACAGTAAGTATGGAGGTCAGGAGTTCTGATTCACAGGTGACACGGTTGTTCCAGGTCAGAGATTCTCCATGTAGTGCAGCAAGTATAGAGAAGAAAATCCTCTGAAGTCACTCATTCCATCAGGTATTCTTCTAAATGCTCCCCAAGCAGTAGTGAAATACAATGAACTCTATTAGGTGATAGATGGAGCGATTTTCTTTCCTGCAACCATAGGTTGCAGCAAAGAAAAACACTGAAATTCTGTGGATACTAAATAAATGCATTTTTGTACTTTTCTAATAAGTTATTATTAATATGGTTGTTCTTTCATTTGGGAGTCACCATTTAAAAGCCCAATGTATGTGGGGTTAGATTAACCTCCTTGGCAGGGCCGGATTAAGAGCATCATGGGCTTGGTGCTGAGGATTTTGAAGGGCCTTAAGGGCCGTGCCTTGGCATGCACCCAGAGGAGGAAGGTTGCAGCCATGCATGCCTAATTCAACATGGGATGCTGTCTCTGAAGCCCATAAACACATCCATGCATCGGCAACTGTCCCTCCTTGTCCGGCCATCGTGCTGTGTGGGGAGGTTCTGAGGGAGCTGCCTGGGGAAGCGAGCATAGAAGCCAGACTTCTGTGTTTACAAGTGACAGAAGAGCGGTAACAGTGAATCTGGCCAACCCGGGGCCTATATAAAGGTAGGGGCCTGGAGCTGCAGCTCCAATAGCCCCTACGTTAATCTGGCCCTGTTCCTTGGTGGTATTCCCGAATGGGGTTAACTTTCAGTACCAAAAGCGGTTCCATTATGTGAAGTCCCTGCAAGTCGCTCCGAAGTCGTGGTGCATGGTAATGCACAAGTCGCCTCCGAAGTAGTAAGGAGTCGTGTCGCCTTAGTGTGAACCGACTAACACTTATGTATCATGAGTTGTAAATATAGTCATTTTTAGCAGGGGCTCCCTGAGACCTGAAAATTATTTCAAGGGTTCCTCTGTGTTAAAAAGGTTGAGAAAGGCTGGCCTAGCACATTACCACCAATATTAATTGTAAAACGTAGGGTACAGAAACATAATCGCAAACAAAAATAGTAACAGGCATATTGAATCACAACTCCATCTGTGAAGCAATGTCATTTGGCCATGCATGCCAATGTTGGTAAGCGGACTTGTTTCGGGGAACATACCCCCTTCCTCAGAGCTAAACCAACCTAGCGCAACACCACATCCTAAATGTTCAAACTTGCAAATACAGTAGCTCCTCCTCAAAGCAGAAAATTTTGTGGATCTGACTTGAGCAACTCTCAGCCCAAACAGCTGTGCAACTCCACCCCACGATGGCTGGGGAAAGTCCCTGACCAAGCTATTCTGCTTAACTGCACTGAAGATCAGGGGCCAGATTGTTTTGTCTATAGCCTAATACACACTATCCATTGAAAGTGTTTAGGTTTGACCTCCTATTATATGGTTTTGGTAAGTCTAAAGGAAAAAGTCTTCAGAAAATCTTATAGTGTGTATGGGCCCTAAGGGTACCTGGTATACACCACTGGCTGAAGGAAATACAAATCTTTTAAGGCAGTTCACATATACTGTATATCACTGTTATACATATACTGTATATCACTCTTTGGCTGGATTTTAGCTACAATAACGTATCACGTATTCAGAAATTCCACTTTGCTGAAAGCAATGTCTAAGAGCACTAAGAGCCGCAAGTGGTTTACAATTGGGTATGGAGCTTCAATGTACATTTGGGGTTAAACTCTGGGGATCAGTGTGCGGTTTCTGGGTGTGGAGAATGTGATGGACTCAAATGGCTTGGCGATAAATTGTCAATTAAGCGGGTTGTTTGCCTTGTGCTGCTCATTCCATCTCTGTACACTGCTGCTTGCAACGCTAATAAAACTTTATACCCGCACAAATCCTACTAAAAATATTTATCCTCCAGCTTTTAATCTTATAGCCTTATTGGATAAACCCCTAATGGCCTTGGTGTGTCACATCCGCAATTAATTATTGTTAATAGCAGAGAATTAATCTCTAGTTGACATCTTATTGCCGGGTAACATGTCATTTCCAAATGGAAATAATATTATGCTGTCTTATCACTCCGCAAAATCCAACTCCAGCTCACTGGAAAGGAGAAGAGGCGGTTAAAAAAGCATCTTTTTTTTTTTTTAAGTATCTTAAACTTTAAAGAGAGAAAAAGTTTTAAGAGTCTAAGGGCAACATTTGTGACAATCCAAAAAAGTATCTCTTCTGCGCTCAAGTGGTATGTGGAAAGGTCAGTGGTCTTGTGTGGTCTTTGTTATCACCACCTAGGGCAGCGATGGCGAACCTTGGCACCCCAGATGTTTTGGAACTACATTTCCCATGATGCTCTTGCACTCTCCAGTGTAGTGGAGCATCATGGGACATGTAGTTCCAAAACATCTGGGATGCCAAGGTTCGCCATCACTGACCTAGGGTCTTACTGCCCCCTCAGGACCAAAGGTATCCAAATATACTGAAAAACAAGAGAAGAGCTCACCGACCTCGTGCATTACCACTGCAGTAGCACTTTTGGCTCTGAAGAAGAGGGTTCTCCCTCAAAACGCGTCAGCCAGGCATATGTGGATGCCATCACGTCATCCAGCACCATAGGAGTATCCTGGCAGTCCTGGAGGCAATTGGTTCCATTTTCCCTACATGTGTGCTATTAGCATGCCTTTGAGTACAATGTATGCTTTTTTGGATTTTATTACATTTTTTTAAGTGGTAATGCACGAGGTCGGTGAGCCCTTCTCTTGTTGTTTTTCAACATTTGTGACACTCAGAACTTTTCAAATGTGGGTTTAACACCAATTTGGGAGAAAACTCTACTTTGGCTCAACGAAAAACTGTAGGTAAACGACTATAGGCACCCTAAATACATTCACTATAATGAATTGTAGAAGAACAGTGGTGTCCAATCTGTGACTCAGGGGCCAGATGTGGCCCTTTGCTTGCCTTTATCTGGTCCTTGGGACACTTTTCTTTCAACTGACACCAATGATGAGACACCATTCCTCCCACTCATACCAACAATGAGGCACTATTTCTCCCACTAAAACCATCAATGGGGCATTGTTTATTCCCACTGATGCCAGGGTATTTTCTACTCCCATTGTCCACAGTCCAGTCTTCCTAAAGCCTGAAGGATAGTAAACTGGCCCTTTGTTTAGAAAGACCCCTGTACAAGAACAACTCCAAACGAATGACTCCAGATGTTTCCAATGATGGATAATGTTAAAGCTACAGGATACACAGACATTTTAGATATTGGTACACTTCCAACCTTGTGGCAACAGTTTGGAGAAGGCTCTTTTTTGTTCCACCATGACTGTGCCCCTGAGCACAAATCCTGCTCCATAAAGATGGGATTTAATGAGTTTGGTGGGGAGGAACTCAATTGGCATACACAGAGCCCTGACCTCAACCCTGTTGGACACCTCTGGGATGAATCAGAATGCCAAATGTGAGCCAAATCTTCTCCTCAAAACATCAGTATCGGACCTCTCAAATGCGGTTTTGGCTAGACAGGCTCAAATTCCCACAGACACACTCTAAAATCTTGTGGAAAGCCTTACCAGAAGAGTGGAGGCTGTTCTAGTTGTAAAGCGAAGGCCAACTCCATATCCATTGCAAGAATGAAACTCTAACAAGGGTGGTCAGAGTGCTGCCCTTACTGAGAACATAATAGATAATTGGTGTCATGCTGATGGCTTTACTGGCTCTTGGAATTATGCAGGTATCATCAAATTGAAAGACAATCTACAGCTCAAGTAATCCCTAGCAGCCTCTGGAAGGGGGCCTTCAACTATGTTACATAGATGAGACGATCAGGTGGCCACAAACGTTTGGCCACATTGTGTATAAGGGAGCCGCTAAGTTAAGCAACAAAGCTTTCCCACCTTCCCCACCCCTGCCTGTGACAGGAGACACTCATCAGCCTGGCTTGCTGTCAAGCCCATTATCAAGAGGTATACTTCAAATACTTCATCACCTATTCAGCCTGTGGCCTAGTATGTGCCTTGTTGTCTTCAACCCCTACCCATGACCCTATTGCATATAGCCAACACAGTGCAGTCTTTTTGCAGGTACCACCGGACATGACTGCATTACCCCACACATGTGCACCACTTGAGAAATAAAGCAATTTTCTGGATCAACAAATTCCAATTTAAAAAGTAAAAAAAATAAAAAATAAAGTTGGTAAACTTGTTTTCTCCTTATTCCAGTCAACAGAATTGCTTCAGAGAAAGATTTACAAAGCAGCAATATGTGATATAAAAATAGAAATCGCTTTCCGCTCTTTCTTATTTTGAGGTTTAACAATGTACAATAAAAAGTTTCATTTTAGTAGAGGAAAGCCACTGAATGCCATTGCAGTTTGAGATATTATTCTGGATATAAAGGCAGCTGCGAGGCCCTGTATAGTCAAGCAATATTTTATTACCGTTCTATTACCTGCCTATGTGCCTCACCTGAGCCCCCATCTGTTCTTGTTCCCAACTGACACACTAGCCAGCTGTCCCTGTTTCAGGGTTCTGGTTTTACATACTGGTACTGACCTATTGGTAAAATAATGGATTGTGTAAAGACATTGGAGAATAAAGAGGGAAATCCATACTTGCAGAGGGAAAATCCCTCCATACAGTGTAAATGGTGGGAATTAAGCCCCTGGACACCAGCGCTGCAATCCCTTGCTGCTCTCCTGCATAAGCTATTGTGATAAACTCAGGCTCTCCACTATCAAAAAGCTGCTGTGATACTCTGATACAGATGTGTATTTATAAAGGGTCAAATGTTTGATTGGTTTACAAATGGGGAAAATGGTTTACCAACATACAGATAGCACATCGGCTACCAATATACAGTATACAGACGTTTTACCTATCCTGGAGGGATTTGTCACATTAGATACAAATGCCGTCGCATTGAGAAAGCTGTAAATGTTACATTTGCAGAAAAAGGAATAGTGGACACTATGAACTTGTGAATCCAATGATTTCCTATAGAAACATACAATAATTTCCTGCCTAAAGTTACATTTGCTGCAGATTCACCCAAGGTTGGATGATACAACCAATGGGCCATTGGCACTACTTTGCACTTGGTCCAATCCTGAGTACTCCCCATGGGAGCTCTTTCTACACTTTGCTCTGCTCTGCAACATTGCATTGCCTATGCAGTTCCTATAGAACCACAATAGAGCCATAATATGGATAAAAAAAATATTTGTAACTGTGGGCCTCCGTATCAAAGTAAAACATTGCTTTTCCCAGAATATGGAGAGGCAAATGTGGTGATCCTGTATAGAAAAACCTACAGAAAAACCTGAGCCACAGGTGGTGGCTTCAGGCAGAGGCTAATGTAGAAAGTCTTCAGAGAACAGAAGGTATAGAGAAAAAGGGTTTTTGGTCCACATTCATGGTCCCTCATTGCTGTGCCTACATCAGCCTTTCTCAACCTTTTTACCCCAGAGGAACCCCTAAAAAATGTTCAAGTCTCAGTGAACCCTTATTCAAACCAATTTATCATAAGATCAATTGGAAAAATGCCCCAGATTGATGATCAGTGAGAAGAATGCAACCATTACAGGGGTGATCAGAATGGCCCCTTTTAGACAGATAAATAGATCATTGGTATTATGATGTTGGCTTTGCCAAGGAGTGCTGTCCCTTGAACTATGTAGGCACCATAAAACTGAAAGACAATTAACCACAGCTCAAGGAACCCCTGACCGTCTTTGGAGGAACCCTGGTTGAGAATGACTGGTCTACATTCTGTCTCATATTCGCCCTTATTCACTCTCTTTATTCACTCTCTTTTTAATTTGCATTATCTCTTTTCAACATTTGCCATGCTGGATCATCAGTTCCTGATGCTTCCACTTCAAGACAGAGAACTGGTAGGTTTTGGTGTGGCTATGCCAAGCACAGCATTGTGCAAGCATCCTGCTACAGTTGACAATTACGTGTTGGGGATTATTTAGGGGCTAGGTTTGTTTAGTATTCGGCTTTGGAGCAATGGACCACAACTTACAATGCATAGGGGGCTCCAACTGTACCCTATGACATCACCATGGGGCCACATAAAATATTCAGTATAAGAAATGCTACAGAAGACTGTTAGAGACTGTGATCATCCTTCAGGAGGTGGTAAGAGACTGTGGACAACCTTTAACAGAAGGTCAAGAAAATGTGGATGTGCTACAGGAGTGGTTGGAGATTGCGAACATGTTAAATAAGACAGCTAGAGCTCCCTTCCAAACAAAAGATCGAACTCTCAGTACTGACTGTAGGGGTCTGAGGACTGTACAACACCTACTAAGCGCCTCATGTGGCGATTGTCAGGAGGAGAAAACCTGTAATCTCACTGCTGCTCATATTCTGGGACAAAAGGGCAATACCAGACATGCTATAATAGACTCGGCGCATGTGTGTATGCACTTGAGTATAGCAATTGAAGTGCACACTTGGTGCCCAACAGTTTATTTAAATGGATGCGCCACTTGAAGAAGTTACAGAATGGTCTTCAGGTTCTTCTGTGTATCCTGGGAACTGATCCATTGTATTTGCCTATCTATGTATGACCCAGCTTCTCCCTGGACCTCGCCTCTGCTCTTTGCCTCAACCTTGCTCATCTGGTTACTCTGATCTCCGCCTGTTTACTGGACTTCTCTGCCTGCGGCTTCTGTACTGCTCTGCTCAGCTGTTACTTACCTTGGCCTGATTTCTGGACACTCTCAGCCTGCCTATTCAGACCCTTTCTGCTTGGCTGTTGCTAACTGCCAGCTGCTTCCTGGTCCTGTGACCATCCCCTGTTCTGGTGCCAAGCTGCTTCAGTACCCTATCCTGAGGAATGTGAATTTAAGCTCTACCCACCTAAATAGCGGACACCACTACCCACAACTACTCTAGCATTCATGCCACTCCATGCCCTCACACTTGGTCTCCACCTTCAGGAGTGTTGGGCAGGCCGTCCAAGAGAGACCTTCTCAATGTTCTAGTCTTCAACAGGTACGTGAGAGTGGCCCTTGGGTATCAAGTTGGCCACTGGGCATGTAGTCATTAGGGTTTTAGGTTGAGTTGGGGGAAGGTAACATTTTTAAGTTTGAAAGAACCCCGCCTTGGGAGCAACATTGCTACTTGCCTGGCTGTAATGCTGCACTGTGTCAATGTTATTAGTGGCCTGACAAGTATGGTTGGATTGATGCCAGGGGTATCCAAACTTTCTAAACAAAGGGCCAGTTTACTATCCTTCAGGCTTTAGGAGGGCCAGACTGTGGTCAGTGGGAGTAGAAAATGCCTTGGCCTCAGTGGGAATAAACGATGCCCCATCATTGGTTTTAGAGGGAGGAATAGTGCCTTGTTGGTGTCAGTGGATGGAATAGTGCCCTATGGATGGTGTCAGTGGAAGGATTGGTACCCCATCATTGGTGTCAGTTGGAGGGAAAGTGTCCCAAGGGCCAGATAAAAGCAATCAAGGGGCCGCATCTGGCACCAGGGCACAGTTTGAAAACCACTGCGGTAGAGGTAAACCACCTGACAGTCTCTGAGGTACTCTATGGGTGAGATCTGTTTTAATTCAGGCTTTAGGAGGGCCAGACTGTGGTCAGTGGGAGTAGAAAATGCCTTGGCCTCAGTGGGAATAAATGATGCCCCATCATTGGTTTTAGTGGGAGGAATAGTGCCTTGTTGGTCTCAGTGGATGGAATAGTGCCCTATGGATGGTGTCAGTGGAAGGAATGGTACCCCATTATTGGTGTCCGTTGGAGGAAAAGTGTCCAAAGGGCCAGATAAAGGCAAGCAAGGGACCACATCTGGCACCAGGGCACAGTTTGAAGACCACTGCTGTACAGGTTAACCACCTGACATTCTCTGAGGTACTCTATGGGTGAGATCCCTGTGCCAGGTTCCCAGTTCTGCACACCTGCTGTGCCCACCATAAAGGGCTCCCAGCATACCTGCCGAATTTTTTTTTTAAATAATTTAACATAATACGATGGAACACCATGAGATGGATAGAATAGGAACACTCCAAACTCCAAGGGGAACAGAAAGTTGAGAATTACAGCAGGGAGCTCTCATTGTTGGACTATCCAATACTTAAAGCGGAGTTCCACCCTGGGAAAGTTTTTTTTAATAAAAATACCCCCAGGACAGTCAGGGCTAGTGCATTCCACAATGGCTAGCCTCTGATCTGTCCCGGGTTGCACTTACCTTTTAGAAGAAATACTTACCTTGAAAATGTATTCTCCAGCGCTGCCATCTCAGGTGTGGGCAGCTTGAAGCCAGCGCTATCCTCTTCTGTGTCCTCTTCCTTCTTCTTCAGTCCCACGATGCACTGCACCGGCCCCGCCGTCACTTCCGGGGCTGCAGCGTCATCCCTGCACAGCTTCTGGGCATGCCCAAAAGCTGTTTAGCAAGGTATGATGGCGCCTGCACCGGAACTGACGTCGGGGCCGGTGCAGGCGCATTGATTCCTTGGAGCGATGACGTTCAGCTCCCAGGAATCATTGCAAGCCAGGAAGTGACGAATTGCCGTGGCCGCCGAGGGGAGGAAGAGGAAGTAAGGTAAGTATATTTTCTTCTAAACGAGATAAGTAAAAAAGAAAAAAAAAATTGTGATTATCCATTTGTTTTTCAGGTGACCGGGAGCAAGAAGATGGAGGTAAGTATAATTTTAGGATGGAACTCTGCTTTAATAGAAGCCATGCACTAACTCAGCTCCAATCATACCTAAATTTCATGTTAGATGGATTTTCCTTCATGTGTTAACAGTTTATATAAAGAGTGTTCGGCATTAGGAGTGGTTTTAAAATTAGTAATAGTTTACAAGCCACAGAAAATAGGTGAAGCTTAAATGGATTCAACTGTATTCTGGGTGCTGAATTCCTGGTGCAGAAAACAAGGGCTGGGGACCAGACACTTGGAACCAACACAGCGGGTCCAGACAACTTTAGAAACGCCGCTAAATCCCAAAATATGCCCGAATTGACTCTTTACAAAAAAATTGATTTGTAAAAAACAGTAATCGCTATATCTGTCGCTGATTTTCGCATTGTATGCTCTGTATTTTTTTTTATCACTGGAAGCCCTGTCTTCAGGGGAATTACTAGACAAATACATTGTTATATATTTATTATATATAGATATGTTTTCGTCTTTTTCTTAACAAATCCTCTCAGCAAGGGCTCAGTTACAATACAAGCACATATCAAGACTACGCTGCCGCATTCGAAAATCCAATCCCATTACCGTCAACAGCTTTTGACAAACACTTGATAAATCTCGACTTCAGTTTAATTCTACTTTTTCCTCACAGTAACATCAAATAAAACCCACACAAGGAACCGAATCCTGAATTAAACAGATTTTATGGCCTTGCAAGCTGCAAGGGGAAAAAAATATATATATATAAATAAATGCAGCTTTCAGCGTGGTGCCACAAAACTGCATTTTCCAGTGGCGGCAAAAACGGTATCCTTCTCCAAGAATATTAATCTGGGCTGTCATGTGAAGGACACTGTTTTAATAAAAATGTATATGAAATGCAGCTGATCTGTCAATATTCACTACCTGTGGATCGTTCGAATAAAAGCAGCATAGGGACGTTTTAAAGATTTTGTGATGTAGAAACAATGACATACAGCTGTCAACAGTACATTGGAGTTGAAAGGCATCTAAGGCACACGCTAACACGTTAAAAGGCATAATATTGTATCTTAGAAGCACAACAGGAAACCTTTCAAAGCACAGACGGTGCTACTGCTGACTGTTTTCTTAAGATACAAGTTACCTGGCTTGAGCTATTGAGCTGTGTAAACAACAGGCCTTAAAAGGAACCTCTCATTTTATTCTAAATGGGCAAAAAGACAGGGTCTCTTAACAGTTCTCTTGCCTGTACTTGCAGTCATGCTCCCCCATTGCCTAGTTTATCTGTTTGAAGCCCTTGGAAAATATCCTGTACTTCTAGGTATAGGTGAGCATGTTTCCATCTTCCCTTCATCCTAGAACCCTGTGCTTAGGCTTAAGAGGCCAGTTGCTGGCAAGGGTAAGGGGAGAAGGCAATTAACACCAGGTAAGCTACTACCAGTGACCGAGATGGAGCTTACACAGAGGGTAGACCCATTGTCAAGGTGAGTATTTGTGGGGGTACGAGCATGACCTAATAAGAGATTCAGTTATTTTGCTAAATTGTCAACCTGACGCATTCCCTTTGAATCAAAGATGCAAAGAGATAACCTGGAAAATTTGAAAAGGAGCCTACAGCGACACCTACTGGCTTACAAAGAAAATACAGATTATTATTATGCAATATTTCAAACACCACCGGACATTTTTTTTTTTTTTTTTTTTTTTTATTTTTTTTTAATGATTGAACTGACTAGAGGAAAAAAAAGTATGTACAAAGTCGCTATACCTTCCTTTTAGTTTGCTGGCAAGGGTAAGTGGAGAAGGCAATTAACACCATGCAAGCTACTACCAGTGACCGAGATGGAGCTTACACAGAAGGTAGTGGGGGACCATTGTCAGGGTGAGTATCAACAGGGGTAGGAGTGTGACCTAATAGGAGAACCTGTTTTTTTGCTAAATTGTCAAACTGACACCTTCCCTTTGAAGCAAAGAGATAGCCCGGAAAACTTGAAAAGGAGCCTACAGCGACACCTACTGGCTTACAAAGAAAATGAAGATTATTAATATAAAATATTTCAAACACAACCTGACATTTTTTTTTTAATGATTGAACGGACTAGAGTAAAAAAGTATGTACAAAGCCGCTATACATTCCTTTTAAGGGGTAGTTTGCTGGCAAGGGTAAGAGGAGAAGGCAATTAATACCATATAAGCTACTACCAGTGACCGTGATGGAACTTAAACAGAGGGTAGTGGGGGACAATTGTCGGGGCGAGTATTAGTGGAGGTGCAAGTGTGACCTAATAAGAAAACCTCTTATTTTGCCAAGTTGTCAACCTGATGCATTCCCTTTGAATCAAAGACGCAAAGGGATAGCCCGGAAAACTTGAAAAGCAGCCTACAGCGACACCTACTGGCTTACAAAGAAAATGCAGATTATTAATATACAATATTTCAAACACAACCTGACATTTTTTTTTTTTATTAATGATTGAACTGACTAGAGTAAAAATGTACAAAGCCGCTATACATTCCTTTTAAGGGGTATGAACACTAGGTAAATACTACGGGATCTAGCGTCAGTCCCGTTCATTCCATGGTGTGATAATTATTGCAACCCCTCCTGCAGTCTTCATTCTGAGTAATTCTTCAAACCAAAGTGCAACTTTGCCGTCTCAGCAAAATCTTGGCCTTTTTAAAAAAACAACTTTTTGTATGCTTACAATGTATTTTTTTTTTTTTCTTTCCCATCAACTCCTGCAGCAAGTCGAAAATGAAGTGACAAATTGTCAGCCTGTATAATTTACCGTTGCTATGAACTTGTTGTTTGGCTGGAACGTTGCCACTGGCGGTATAAAAGTGGCTGTCAACCATATGGGCTGCTCCATCCATCATACTGAGAACATGAAGAGTTCTTCATCGTGTCATGTGACCAAGTATGACATCATGGTTTTCTAACAACCTTGTGGCACAGACTTCCAAGTACATAAGAGATTGCAAGGAATGCCAGTCAAAAGCATAAGTCTGGACCTGCTCTGATTTGTTTAGGTGTCGCCAGTGGCCAGTGACATGGGTACAAGGCAAATTGTCAAGATCAACAGACATTTTCCAGCATGCTGAAAAGCACATGGAATTTGGGGCAGGGAAAATCCCAGATGCCAGGTTTCTAGCCTGTGCTTTTATATTAGAGTGAAAGGAAGCAGTTTAAAGGGGACCTGTCAGTCAAGTCCTTCTTAAGAAACCAGAAAAAGTCTGCTTGTACCTTTAGTTGTCACAAAACCCAGTTCTAGCATCTTCTCTGAAAATAGATTCACTTTGCTAATAGGGGTCTGACATTCTAGACTTCATTGCTCCCATTCCCTGTCCAATGAGATCTGTGAGAGAGAGGGGCGGGGCCGAGTCGCGGCTCCGTGCCTGAATAGACACATGGAGCCGCTTGCTGTGGGGGCACTCAACAGAAGGGAGGGGCTAGGAGCACCGAAGAGAGACCGGAGAAGAGGAAAATCCGGGCTGCTCTGTGCAAAATCATTACACAGAGGACGTAAGTATAACATGTTTGTTGTTTTAAAAAAAAAAAAAAGGAGTTTACAATCAGTTTAACCCTTTGCTTTGGCGATTTTCAATTTATTTTTCTTTTTTAATTACCGTAATTCTTTTTTTTTAATATTGGTTGAACTAGATGGACTTGTGTCTTATTTGAACCAATGTAATTCTGCCTGGGTCAGCCTTTCAAGCCCTGATGAAGAGGGGAGCGGCAAAGCCCCCAAAAAGCATTAGCTTATATTTTATGAGGAAAAAAATGTATACTGCTTAACCACTTAAGGACCGGAAGGTTTTACCCCCTTAAAGTGGTAGTATACTCCGCTTTTTAATTTTTACCTACAGGTAAGCCTATAATAAGACTTACCTGTAGGTAAAATAAATATATTTACCCTGCATGCAGCCGCTGACACCAGCGGCACATCCCTCTGAAGGTTCGGAGCTCCTTGCTGGCCCCTTGCTGAAAAGTGAACTTCCGTACGCATGCGCGGAAGTGACGTCATCGCGACTCCGGCCACTCACAGCGCCGGAGCCGCCGAACCCTGGAAGAGACGTCGAGGGAACATGTTAGCTCCCTCAGCTGTGTCCGGGCGACCGTTTGGGGGCTTCGTTCTAAGGTAAGTATTTCATAATGTGCTGCCATTGTCCTGCAGGGTTTTTTTTTTTTTTTTTTTTATACAGGGGATACAACCACTTTAATGACCAGGTCATTTTTTGCGATACAGCACTGCGGTACTTTAACTGACAATTGCGCGGTCGTGCGACGCTGTACCAAAATACCAAAACCTTTTTTTTTTCACACTAGAGCTTTCTTTTGGTGGTATTTGATCACCTGTGCGTTTTTTTTATTTTGTGTGCTATAAACAAAAAAAGAGCGACAATTCTGAAAAAAAAAAAAAAAAAAAAACCCACAGTATTTTTTACTTTCTGCTCTATAAAATTCCCAATGAAAAAAAAAAAAATCTAATTTTTTCTTCAATTTACGCCAATATGTATTCTGCCACATATTTTTGGTAAAAAAAATCCCAGTCAGTGTATATTGATGAGTTTGCGCAAAAGTTATCGCGTCTACAAACTAGGGGATAGATTTATGTCATTTTTAGCGCCGGTTCACACTGGCGCGACGCTACTTTCAGGGGCGACCTCCGAGATCGCGGTGCGAGCAGCGCGCCGCAACCTCGGAGCGGCCGCCACGGACTTCATAACATTGAAGTCTATGGCGGTCGCCTCCTGGACGCCCCAAAGAAGCTCCGGACCCTTTTTCTAGGTCGGAGCGACTTGTGTCGCTCCTATTAGAACGGGTCCGTAGCTTCCCTATGGGAGGCGACCTGTGAGGCGACCAGGTCGCCTCACAGGTCGCCCTAGTGTGAACCGGGGCTTAGATTACTATTATTTATTTTTTTTTAATCGTAATGGCAGTGATTAGCAATTTTTAGCGGGACTGCGACATTGCGGCAGACAAATTGGACACCTGACACTTTTGAGGGGACCAGTGACACTAATACAGTAATCAGTGCTAAAAATATGCACTGTTACTGTACTAATGACACTGGCAGGGAAGAGGTTAACACCAGGAGCGATCAAAGGGTTAAGTGTCCTCCTAGGGAGTGCTTTCTAACTGTGTGGGGGTTGTACTCTCTGGATGAACACAGAGACCTGTGTTCCTAAATAGGAGGAACACAGAATTCCTGTGTTCATCTCTGACAGAACAGTGGTCTGCCTTGTTTACATTGGCAGAGTGCCGTTCTGTCTCCATGGGGAGTGTTCGCGGGTGGCCAGGGGACATGGCGCCCGCCGGACTTGCTGATTGGCTCCCCCTCTGGCCAATCGGCGAGTGTCCACGCCTCCGGCTGTGCACCCACTATCTGTTACATGAAACATACAGGTACGTCATTTTGCGTAATAGAGCCGACCTGCTGCAGTAAAACGACGGCGGCTGATCGTCAAGTGGTTAAAGTGATTTTTTATATTAAAAAACCAAACCTGTTATAATTACTGTGCCCCTACAGCAAGCAGATTGCTATGGGGGGTACCCGAGCCAAGCCGCAGCTCCGTGTATCTATTCAGACACAAGGCCATGATTTGGCCCTGCCTTTCTCTCTCCTCATTGGCTAACTTGAGTTTAATTGACAGCAGCTGGAGCCAATTTTATTTCCTTTCATCTAGAGGAGGATGTTTCTCAGCTAAACACACCCTCCTTCCTGCCTGCATGCCTGATCGAAGGGCAGATGGATTCCAGGAACTAAATGCTACATAAACCATATACCCTTTCTCAAGATGGTCACTGCTTGAAATGCTAGCGTGTGTGTTTTTCAAAGTAATCCCTCAACAAAATAAAGCATTGAGACATGGATGGATGGGTGAGAGTTTGCTTTGAACTATAAAAAGGTTATATTTTATATATGTTATATGAGCTATAAAAAAATGATATTATATTATATATATACACACACACACACACACACACACACACACACACACACACACGTACACAAACAGTATCTCACAAAAGTGAGTACACCCCTCACATTTTTTTAATAGTTTATTATATCTTTTCATGTGACAACACTGAAGAAATGACACTTTGCTACAATGTAAAGTAGTGAGTGTACAGCTTGTATAACAGTGTAAATTTGTTGTCCCCTAAATAACTCAACACAGCCATTAATGTCTAAACCGCTGGCAAAGTGGCAACAAAAGTGAGTACACCTCTAAGTCAAAATGTCCAAATTGGGCCCAAAGTGTCAATATTCTGTGTGGCCACCATTATTTTCCAGCACTATCTTGAACCTCTTGGGCATGGAGTTCACCAGAACTTCACAGGTTGCCCCTAGAGTCCTCTTCCACTCCTCCATGACGACATCACGGAGCTGGTGGATGTTCGAGACCTTGCGCTTCTCCACCTTCCGTTTGGGGATGCCCCACAGAAGCTCAATAATGCTTGGTCATCTTGGAGGTGAGTTTGGGGTTGTTCTCTTGGAATACTGCCCTGCAACCCAGTCTCCGAAGGGAGGGGATCATGCTCTGCTTCAGTATGTCACAGTACATGTTGGCATTCATGGTTCCCTCAATGAACTGTAGCTCCCCAGTGCCGGCAGCACACATGCAGCCCCAGACCATCACACTCCCACCACCATGCTTGACTGTAGGTAAGACACACTTGTCTTTGTAATCCTCACCTGGTTGCCGCCACACACGCTTGACACCATCTGAACCAAATAAGTTTATCTTGGTCTCATCAGACCACAGGACATGGTTCCAGTAATCCATGTCCTTAGTCTGCTTGTCTTCAGCAAACTGTTTTCAGGCTTTCTTGGGCATCATCTTTAGAAGAGGCTTCCTTCTGGGATGACAGCCATGCAGACCAATTTGATGCAGTGTGCGGCATAGGGTCTGAGCACTGACAGGCTTACCCCCACCCCCCTTCAGCCTCTGCAGCAATGCTGGCAGTACTCATACATATTTCCCAATGACAACCTCTGGACATGACGCTGAGCACGTGCAATCAACTTATTTGGTCGACCATGGTGAGGCCTGTTATGAGTTGAACCGCTGTATGGTCTTGGCTACCGTGCTGCAGCTCAGTTTCAGGGTCTTAAAAAGAGAGAGAGAGAGGGCCAAGCGCCGATCTAAGTGCAGCAATATAGGCAATTTATTGGACACACATGAAGAATGTTACTCACAAAGGATGTATAAAATCAGGCATTTGACACTTAGATCGGCGCTTGGCCCTCTCTCTCTCTCTTTTTTGGATTCATACAGGGTTGCTTCACCCTCTACAAGCCGGCAGCCAGCAAAGTGTACTAGCAATCCCACCAGACTTTCACCATTTGCCCACATCATAGCCCATTGCAGCAACCCGCTCAGTCCCGTTTGCGCCAATCTCTCCCCCCCTCTCAGTTTCAGGGTCTTGGCAATTTTCTTATAGCCTAGGCCATCTTTATGTAGATAAGTGTTTCTCAACTCCGGTCCTCAGGACACACTAACAGGCCAGGTTTGCAAGAAAACTGAAATACATCACAGGTGTTATCATTTGCTGCTCAGTGGATTGCAGCATTCTAGTCTGCATCTCCCCAAGGTAATACTTAAAATCTGGCCTGTTAGTGTGCCCTGAGGACCGGAGTTGAGAAACACTGATGTAGAGCAACAATTCTTTTTTTCAGATCCTCAGAGAGTTCTTTGCCATGAGGTGCCATTTTGAACTTCCAGTGACCAGTATGAGAGAGTGAGAGTGATCACACCAAATTTAACACACCTGCGATTCTTTCACACCCGAGACCTTGTACCACTAACGAGTCACATGACACCGGGGAGGGAAAATGGCTAATTGGGGCCCAATTTGGACATTGTCCCTTAGGGGTGTACTCACTTTTGTTGCCAGCGGTTTAGACATTAATGGCTGTGTGTTGAGTTATTTTGAGGGGACAGCAAATTTACACTGTTATACAAGCTGTACATTCACTACTTTACATTGTAGCAAAGTGTAATTTCTTCAGTGTTGTCACATAAAAAGATATAATAAAATATTTACAAAAATGTGAGGGGTGTACTCACTTTTGTGGGATACTGTATATATTTTCAGTTTGTGGTGCTCAGATTAGTTCCACTTTATCCCTTTCGTTTAAAAATGATTTATTCTTTTTTTAATTTAATTTTATATTTTTTCTGGACAAACTAGATGGACATGTGTCCTAGTTCAACCCACATAATCCTGTCTTGGTCAGCTTTTCAAGCCCTGATGAAGAAGGGGTGTGGTAAACCCCCTGAAATGCGTTGGGAAATATATCATTTCAAACCTTTAAACAATGCTCCTGTTTTTTTTTTTTTCTCTGTACCCCTGGATTTAAAGTGTGAATCTTTTTATTAACAGGTCCCAAATAAGGAGCGATCAGTGTTGGAAGACGACGTTGGATGATGACAATGATTGTCTAGTAGCGGAGACGCATTAGAGCCGGTTCTTGTTTCAGACGTGTGAATAAATTAGGCCCGGGAAAGCTGTCTGGGAAAAGTCGGTTATCATTTTTGTGCGGGATGTTTACATGCGTCCAATGAATAACTCATCAGGAAGAGCCCACGAGGCATTTTCACGTCGTCCTCAAACTACCTGACAGCTGCAGGACTCCGGATGTTTTTCTCGGTGACATTGTGGCAATCCTCGGGAACGAGCAAATCTCTTTAAGTGGAGCAGAGCCTGTAATCCAGCAATTGAAATCTTCCTCGCCCTGAGTACGCAGGACTCGGTGCGATCCCAGGAGGGAGGAACAGAATAATCCCACACTCTTCAAAGCGCTTCCTTACCCCGGAGCCAGAGATAGCTGCGCAGGCTCCTCTCGCTCTGCCTCACCACAAAAGCAGCCAGATCAAACGCAAAAGCCGGGATTTTGCCTTCAAAGGCGCTCAGGATGGCAGAAGAGGAAAAGGGGGGGGGGAGCCTTCTGGGAGCCGTACCCCAGCTCCCTCCATCTTTCTTATGGGACCGTTCCCGTATTGACGGCCAAAAGCGGCTCAGAGAATGATAAGGCGCCGTAATATGTAATTACTTTTCATGGGTCAGTAGCCGCACTGAAGACGATCATCTGCAAATCAACTTACTTTCTAAAAAGGAGAGAATGAGTACGATTAAAGCTTTAAAAATAAAATAAAAAAATAAGGTTTTTTTTTTTTCAAAGGCCTCCCGGAAATCAGTTCTACACGGAACGCTCAATGAATGCAAACTGCAAATGTAGCTCTCAAAAGGGGCGCTATGGACTTTTAATGTCTTTTAGATATACATGGCGAGCCTGATTTTTTTTTTTTTTAATATACACTATAATTACCAAAAACATTGGGATGTCTGCCTTTACACGTACATGAACTTTAACCACTTGCCTACTGGGCACTTAAACCTCCTTCCTGCCTAGGCCAATTTTCAGCTTTCAGTGCTGTCGCACTTTGAATGACAATTTCGCGGTCATGCAACACTGTACCCAAATTACATTTTTATAATTTTTTTTCAAACAAATAGAGCTTTCTTTTGGTGGTATTTAATCACTACTGGGGTTTTTATTTTTTGCTGAACAAACAAAAAAAGACAGAAAATTTTGAAAAACACAAAAAACTGTTTTTATCGTTTGTTATAACATTTTGGAAACAGGTAATTTTTCTCCTTCATTGATGTGCACTGATGAGGCGGCACTGATCAACCCTGATAGGCACTGGTAGGCTGTACTGTTGGGCACTGATAGGCTGCACTGATGGGCACTGATAAGGCGGCACTGATAAGGCAGCAATGATGGGTGGCACTAAAGGGCACTGGTAGGTGATGCTGAAGTGCACTAATAGGTGGCACTCATGGGCACTGATTGACACTAATAGGTGGCACTGATAGGTGGCACTGATGGGCAATGATAGGCACTGGTAGGGGACACTTATGATGGGGCACTGATAGGTGAGACTGGTCAGCACTGATAGATGGCACTGGTAGGTGGCGCTGGTGGGCACTGGTAGGTGGCATTAGTGGGCACTGGCAGATGGTACTGGTGGGCACTGGTAGGTGGGGCTGGTGGGCACAGGTAGGTGGCACAAATTATCCCTCTCCTCTTCGGGACCGATGTCCCTCTGACATCAGTCGGCGATCTGTGTTTTTTTTCTCCTCACACGGATAGTGTGAGGAGAAGAAAACAGCTGATCGCCGCCTGCTGTTTACTTTACATGATCAGCTGTCATTGGCCTACAGCTGATCACGTGGTAAGGGGGCAGGATCGCCCCGATTTTTGATCTGTGATCAGGCGAGTCTCATGGACTCGCCAATCACAGAGCGCGCAGGCCACTTGTTGCCGAGAGAATGTCATTGTACGCCCTCCCGGCAATTCAGGTCCGCCCTGTACCCGTCATTCGGCTATAGCGCGGGCACCAAGTAGTTAAAGAGGAAGTAAACTTCCTTCTAATGTTTGTACCTATAGGTAAGCCTATAATAGGTACTGTAATATTTACTGTATACTGCGCCGATGACGTCATTGGCGCATGCGCTTTGAAGGAACAGCTGCCCGTGCCGTTTCTTCAGGGCCAGTGACGTCACGCGGCTCTGGCCAGTCACACAGCAGGAGTCCGCGGGCCCGGAAGAAAGATGGGAGAAGATGGATGCAGCCTCCCTGGGCCGCTGATAAGGCAGTACAGCCAGCCCTCTTGTACTGGGCCCAGGCCTCATTCGTTCAAAAGAGGGGCCCAGGTACCTGCCGAGCAGGAGGGCCAGCATTATTGCCTTATTGCTGACCCCTATGACTCTTGTGCAGTGCTGCCATCTTCTACTTTTATTTTCTTCCTCCAGCTGCAGGGGGATCGGTTCTAGTATCTGTTCCCCCTTTTCCCTTGCTGTCTGGGACCCCTGTGTGCCCCTTTACCCCCGCAGTGGTGCCCCTTTTCCCACCGGCAGCTGCTGAGGGCACCAAGGTGGGTTATTTCAGGATAGTGAGGGGGATCACCATTCTGAATGAACACACCAACCTGAATGAATACAGCAAGCGATCGGTAATGATCGCTCACTGTTGGGTGCAGATATTGACTTTGTGCTGCTACTCACTTGAATGGGTCTCGTTCAATGGGGGTATAATTTCTGCCATGGCTGAAAAGTATCACGGGCATTGTATTTTAGCAAAAATACAATTTAATATTTTCCGTGGAGGGGGGCCCTGTCAGGTAGGCTGTATGGGGGCCCCATGATTTCTATCAGCAGCCCTGCGGCATCCAGCCGGGACCCTGAGGGCTTTGTTTGCAAGTAAGTTTCACATAATGTGCTAGTATGCGATGCATACTAGCACATCATGTCTTCTCTTTGCAGGTAACCAAAAATAAAAAAAGATGCAGTGTTTACTTCCTTAATGGCATCCCAAACTTAGTCTGTAGGGTTCAATATTGGGTTGGCCCACCCTTTGCAGCTATAACAGCTTCAACTCTTCTGGGAAGGCTGTCAACAAGGTTTAGGAGTGTGTCTATGGGAATGTTTGACCATTCTTCCAGAAGCGCATTTGAGAGGTCAGGCACAGATATTGGACAAGAAGGCCTGGCTCGCAGTCTCCGCTCTAATTCATCCCAAAGGTGTTCTATCGGGTTAAGGTCAGGACTCCGTCAAGTTCCTCCACCCCAAACTCGCTCATCCATGTCTTTATGGACCTTGCTTTGTGCACTGGTGCGCAGTGATCCTCAAACAGCCATCCTCAAACTGTTCCCACAAAGTTAGGAGCATGAAGTCTCTGCTCTAATTCATCTCAAAGGTTGTAGGTCAGGACTCTGTGCAGGCCAGTCAAGTTCGCCCAACCCAAACTCCCTCCTCTATGTCTTTATGGACTTTGCTTTGTGCACTGCTGTGCAGTCATTCACTAGCAGCCATCCCCAAACTGTTCCCACAAAGTTGGGAGCATGAAATTGCCCAAAATGTCTTGGTATGCTGACGCCTTAAGAGTTCCCTTCACTGAAACTAAGGGGCCAAGCCCAACCCCACACCATAATCCCCCCTTCACCAAATGATTTGGACCAGTGCCCAAAGCAAGGTCCACAAAAACATGGATTAGCAACTTTTTAAAGCAAAAGATGAAAAAACATTTTCTCTGGATCTTTTGCTCTTAAAAGGTAAAGAAGAGATTTGGGGTCTTTTTTTGTTCCCAGATCTCTCCAAAAAGAGGACTTGCCATTCTTATTTATATTACAAGGGATGTTTACATTCCTTGCAATAGGTGATACAAAAATAAAAGAGACAATGTAAAAAAAAAAAAAAAGTAAAATAAATAGGAAATTTTTTTTTAAAGCGCCCCATCCCTCCATGCTCGTGCGCAGACGCGAATGCATATGTAAGTTGCACACGCATATGTAAACGGTATTTGTGCCACACACGTGAGGTATCTCCACAAATGTTAGAGCGTGAGCAATAATTCTAGCGCAAGACCTCCTCTGTAGCTAAAAACAGTTAACCTGTAATGACATTTAAAGCATCACCTATGGAGATGTTTAAGCCCTCTAGTTTGTCGCCATTCCACAAGAGTGCACAATTTTAAAGTGTGACATGTTCGGTATCTATTTACTTGGCGTAACATCATCTTTTTACATTACACAAAAAATGGTTTTTTTTTTTAATTCATTAAAGTGTATTTTTTCCCAATTAATTGTTTTTGCAAAACCGCTGCGTAAATACCGTGTGACATAAAAACATTTTAAAGCACACTTTTAAAGTGTGACATGTTCGGTATCTATATTACTTGCCGTAACATCATCTTTCACATTACACACAAAAGTGGGGTAAATATTGTGTTTTTTTAAATTTTTAATTAAAGTGTATTTTTTCCCAGATAATTGTTTTTGTAAATACCGCGTGACATAAAAAATTGCAATGATCGACATTTTATTCCCTAGGAATAAAAATACTGAATTAAACTTGTAAAAACAAAAAAGTTCCATAAAAAGCTAGTTGAACCATGTGAGTTACCACCAGGGCTGCAGTTAGAAAACGCGGGGCCCCGTACAGACTACCTGGCAGGGCCCCCCCCAAGAAAATATTAAATATATATTTAGCTAAAATTACAACAAAATCACTATTAGCAGACACAAATATAACATAACTCGCATAATTCCTGCTAAATCTAAAATAAACTATGTTAAATAAAAAAGATGAGATGAGAAAAATATAGAGGTGGGCAGTTGAAGCTCAGTGATCAGAGAGACAGAGAGAGAGAGAAACAAAGTTACAAATAAACTCCTGAGCAGAGATAAGTGCTGGGAGGGGGGCCCACACAAGGGAGGGGGATTAGTGAGGGACAACTGTCTCTTTATCAACAGATAAAAGCTGATAGCAGGGAGAGGGACAGATCAGATTCAGGTGCTGGAGGAAGATTTCTCTATTTGTTGTCCATCACTAATCCCCCTCTCTGTGTGGGCCCCCCTGTGTGCTCGGGGCCCCCTACAAGAGGGCTGGTGGTCCCCCCCTATCAGCGGCCCTGGTTACTACCATTAATGCCAGTTGAATTAAGGCAGCCTATTGAAATGAATAAGCTGCCAATGCACCCTAATTGGATGTGACTCTTTTTAAATGCAACTATCATGAATTGCGCTGCAACACAGTTGTGTTGTTGTGGTGCCATTCAAAATGCCGTTCAACTGATTGATTTTAGCAGACATAAAAAAAAAATAATAATAATAATAAATAAAATATTGTATTTTCTGCATAGGTTAGATTTACTAAATTAATCTTTCTCTTTCTCTATGATGCACAGTTTGTAGAACAGTACATTTATCCTACCTGAAATGACCATAATCATGGCACGGCTGTAATAGACATTCCATCTATCCAAGTTGCCTTGAGCAAGATAAAAACTATTCACCATCTGTATATAGTCATAATGCGGTTTATATATTCATAACACAAAGCAACATAAACAGGCAAGTACCATTACAAAGCCAATGAAATGCATACTGACCATGGACGTAATACAATTCTATTCATCTCTAGGCAGGCATAGAACATTACGTCTCCAACAAGACTTGACCCCACTGGACATGATCATAATACATTTCTATTACTCTCTCTTACACAAGAATGCTATACTTGTGGAGCTTAACCACTTGCCCTCCGGAAGATTTATCCTCTTTCATGGCCAGGCCACATCCAATAAAAAAAATGTAAAAAAATCAAATTTCTTCATCAATTTAGGCCAATATGGATTGTGCTACAAAAAATCCCAGTAAGTGTATATTGATTGGTTTGCGAAAAAAGTTATCGCGTCTACAAACTATGGGATATATTTATGGAATTTTTATTTTTTTACTAGTAATGGCGATGATCAGCGACTTATAGATGGACTGTGATACTGTGGCGGAAAAATCGGACACTAACTGACACTTTTGACATTTTTCGGGAACCAGTGACACCAATATTATTAATATTATACGATTTATATATTGCCAACAGATTACGCAGCACTTTAAAATAAAAGAGGGCCAGTACAATTACAATAAAGTTCAATACAGAAAGGAATAGGAGGGTCCTGCTCATGATACAGTGATCAGTGCTAAAAAAAAATGCACTGTTACTGTACTAATGACAAAGGGTTAACTGTGTGCCTAGCCAGTGCTTGTGTACTGTGGGGGAGGTGCTTTTACTAGGGAAAGCCATTGATTCATGTCCCTGCTTTGCAGGAACACAGGATCAATGCCTTTCCTACTGCCTACTGCCAGAATGGTGATCTGCCTTGTATACATAGGCAGATCACTGTTTTGGCTCTCTGATTAATGATCGGCGGGTGCCGGCAAGCATAGAGTCCACGGTACCCACAGATCAGCTCCCGCTGTGTATAATCGCAGCAGGAACGAATCACGGGCAGTGCACATGCGTGCACCAGACCTGGAAGTGCAGGATCATGTACTAGGTACGTGATCCTGCACTGTAGAGCCACCTTGCCACCCATTATGTAAGTTATACAGTCAGCAAGTGGTTAAAGTGGTTCTAAAGGCTGAAGGTATTTTACCTTAATACATTATCTGCTTTAAAGTAAAAGCGTTAAATAATAAATAAATAGTGTTAAGCCCCCCAGCCCCCCCCCCCTTACGCTTCCATGAGCTTGATCTCATTCAAGCGTTGTACACGAGAGCAGCGACTCTCTCCGCTCTCTCCCACCTCATTGGATCCTGCTGCCATCAATCACAGCCAGTGAATAAGGACATGGGGGCGGGGGGGGCCAAGCCACACTCTGTGTGTGTCAATGAAAACACAGAGCATGGCTCGGGAGCCCCCATAGCAGGCGGCTTGTTATGGGGGCACTCAGAGGGAAGGACCCAGGAATGCCGGCAAGGAACCCAAGAAGAGGAGGATCGGGGCTGCTCTCTGCAAAACCATTGCATAGAGCAGGTAAGTAGGACAGGTTTGTTAAAATATATATATATATATATATATATAAATATGTATGTATGTATGTATGTATGTATGTGTGTGTGTGTGTGTGTGTGTGTGTGTGTGTATATGGGGGGGTCACAATAAGTTTAACCCAGTGTCACTCTCATTTTCTACAAAATTTAAAAGTCAGAAACAAGAAAAATTCATTCATAATCCATAACTCCTACTATAATTGAGTTACCTAATAAAAGGCGGTTACATTAATTTAAAAGAAGATACAACTTAAGACACCAAACGTGACTATATTACAAGCTCCAGAAGGCTGGTAAGACACATTAGACTTTCTATGAGATTACAGACCTGTCATATTTAGTATCTAACAAATCATAATTTCATTCTGCTAAATTATGTGATGGGTTTTGTGAAACCATATCATATGGGACTATAGATCTAACCAGGATAATTAGCATTAAGGTTGTGTCAACCAGGCATTCTGAAACACCCAGCACACCCCTTAGATATTTTAATTGGCTGGGGAACTACACCCTCTGCCCTTTGAGAACATTCTTACTAGCCTCTAAGGCAGTCCCACTGGAAAGTGGAATAGCAGTTGTTAGGGTTTAGCCATGAAACACAGAAAAGACCATGCAGTCTATTAAGTCAGTTCCTTTTTGATGTTTTTCTGTCTATTGCTTTTTTTTTTTAACCTTTTTGCCCGAGTATAGATCTAGGTTTAGCCCAAACATGTTAACATTATGGCAGACCCCAGTAATAAAGTGAAACTAAATCGGAGCGGGACACAGAAGAAGTATTTCTGGGTAATCGCAGGTATCCTGTGGGGTCTGCTCTTACTCAGACCTTTTAATTCCACATTTTAAAATGGAGCCCAGGTTCACTTTAAAGACATTGTCCACCTTTTGCAAAAAAAAAAAAATTATTGAATACACCCATAATGATTATTAAAAAAGCTTCAATTATTTTTTGCAATGGAGCCTGTAAAGCATTGTAACCCTGATCAGTGAATTGTTGATGTAATATTTAGGCTCCTGCAGACTATTCCTCCAGCCACAGGTCCGTACCAAGGCACTAACCGTCACCATTTAGGGGTTAGAGGAAACATCGATGGCCTCTTAAGGAGGTTGTAGGAATTTATTAATAGACTACAATGAAATCCTCCAGCTGTGGGTCTTTACCAAGGCACAGACCTTCACTTATATGGGTTGAAGGAAGCATGGAGGGACTACAATTGGGGTTGGAGGGAGCATCAATGGACTACTATTGATGCCTTCAGCTGTAGGTCCAAACCGAAGCATGAACCTTCACTTATGGGGGTTTGAGGAAGCATTGATGGACTACAATGGATGTTGGAGGGAGCATTAATGGGCTACTATAGGGGTTGGAGGAAGCAATGGACTACAGAGGATTCCTCCAGCCATGGGTCTGTACCGAGGCATGGACCTTCAATTATGGGGGTTGGAGGAAGCATCAATAGATTAGAATGGATTCCTCCAGCCGTGGTATGTACCAAGGCATGAACCTTCACTTTTGGGAGTTGGAGGAAGCATCAGTGGACTACTATGTGGGTTTGTAGGGAGCATCAATGGACTACTATGGAGGAGAGAGCATCAATGGACTACTATGGAGGTTAGAGGGAGCATCAATGGACTACTATGGGGGTTGGAGGAAGCATCAAAGGACTACAGACGATTCCTCCAGCCGTGGGTCTGTACCGAGGCATGGAGCTTCAATTATGGGGATTGGAGGAAGCATCAATGGATTACAATTAATTCCTCCAGCCGTGGTTTGTACCAAGGCACGGACCTTCACTTTTGGGAGTTGGAGGAAGCATCATTGGACTACTATGGGGGTTAGAGGGAGCATCAATGGACTAAAATGGATTCCTCCAGCCGTGGGTCCATACTGAGGCACAGACCTTCAATTATGAGGGTTGGAGGAAGCATCAATGGACTACTAGTGCGATGATATCACTGCACTTATGTCGCAATGAAAACGAAGAGTGAGTGCAATGGTGGCAGATGGGACTTGCAGTTTTTTTCAGTTACAGATTCCTGTGAATAAATGGTGTGGCAGAGCAGATTTCAAATAATAACAACAGCTTGAGAAGAACCCTCAGATACTGTAGGTGCAGGCGATGACCATGTTACATTCTAAATATGGATGCAATATGAAATATGGTCAGAAAGATGGGCATCTTTTAACTTTGTACTGGTCAACAACTCAAACCATTAAAGCAAGAGGGTCAACATGACAGCCAGCCAATAAGGGAGAACAGCAATGGCAGCGTTCATGTTTCCATCATGACAGGTTCCCTTTAATAACCAAGTATAGATTTTCATGGCTCATATAATTCACCATTTCTTCCATTGACGCTCCAACAGCCCCCGCTATGTCTTATTTCCCATAGTGCTCTGCTACTTAATATCTGGCCAAGCATCCTGGGAAATCTTGTTACAAATATGCAATGCTCCATATCTCCCGAAATTTAATACCAATTTTTTTTTTCAGTGTTTGCACAGCAGTAACCCTGAAGCTGCCTCTACCACGGACAAACAACAGCTCCGTCCTTTAATACCCCGGTGACATCAGCTGTCTTCCTTTAAAAGTCACTAAAAACAGGTGTCATTATCAAATTATCGCAGCCCCGCCGAGAGATCGAGGTGCCCGATGACGACAACCCTCAGAGCCGGTTTTTGAAGCTGGCGTTGGACAAAAGGCTTGATGGCTCCCTGACAGCGAAGATGTCAGTACCTGCATGAGCATCGAGTCGACAGTTACCTGGATACACTCGGAGATAATGGAACGTGACTCATTTCGGCGCCATGGAGTCAAATCCGCACACGCCGGAGAATAGGCCGGCACAGGATTTAATTTAACATTAACGGAACGGTGAAGGAAACCTTTATCTTACACATCTTCACTCTTTCAAATCCTCATAATGAAAGCGGGAAGTGCTGTTTTATACATTAGAAGTGATATGATACATGGCGCCGAGCCTCGGTGGGTACGGCGGGGATAATGTAGTAAAATCCAGATGGATGATAGTCCACTTTTATTGCCGGGAAGACAGGCAGCCTCGCGCTGGTTTTATGCCTGGTGCCCTGAGACAATACCATGCAGAAGAGTTGAAGCCTAACTCCAGGCGAATATAAAAAGACGCAAAAAAAAATGCAACTCTGTATTCATTAATACATTATTTTTTTTTTATAATCAGCAGTGTAAGTACTAAATACAAAAAAAAAAAAAAAAAAAAAAAGCCAATGTGCTGCAATACACATGTGCTAACAAGCAGCATGCTAAAAGAAGGAGAGAGCACAGTGACAACGGGATAAGCTCATGTTGCTTCTGCTTTCACAGCCGAGTCACAGGCTGGGGGAGCAATCAGACCTGTAACTTCTTAATTAAAATATTAGATCTCCTGCCCTTCCAGACAGTACTGTGCTGTGCTATTCAGCAGAGCTGTGTAAAGCCTCGTACACACGCAACGATTGTTGGCCGTGAAGATTCGGCCAACGTCCGATCGGCCGATTTTCGGCTTGTTAGTACGATGCTTCCGACAACCGACTCTTTTCGGCCAAACAAAATCTGGTGTGCAGGCTATAAAATTTTTGTTGGCCGCCAACAGAACGGCCGATTGTTTGTCAGTCAGTACAGATTTCGGCAGACAAAAATCTGATGAGCAAGACTGGGCATGCTCAGTGAAGAAAAAACACACGGAAAGTAAACCAGCACATGACATCACTTCTGAAGTTGGATTTTGTTGGCCGATAAAATTCGTGTGCAGTCTAGAGCACATTTCAACCAACACAACAACACTGGACAAAAGACGGCCGATCGGTCGGCCAATAATCGTTGCGTGTGTACAAGGCTTAAATCTCAGGACTGGATGGACAGAAATGCAAATACCTCTAAAACAGATCCTGTATACAATATGTATTTCGGGGCTCACATGCTGTACATGGGTGGAATAACATCAACAATGCTGGATCTTGCTGGAGTTGAAGATGATATAGGGTTACAGTGAGGGCATCGTTTGGGGCAATTATTGCAGGGAGGAGGGGCAGCATTTGAAATAAAATATCACTGGGAGTGAAGCTATTTTTCTGCAGTATTTCACATGTTCATGTGCGTTGCTTTATGAATGGGCTACCCAACGCATTTAAAATTGTCCCTATGTTATTTTTTCAATGCACAATACCACAGGAGTTCCCAAACTGTGAGTCGCGAGCTGCGCTTGAGTGGGTTGCCAGCGGATTTTACTGAGAGCGGGGTCAGGGCTGCCCAGGCATCGGCAGCACACTGTGTTACAAGGAAGGAGCAGGCGGGGCCTTCAGCTCCACTGACGCTCCTACCCCGCCCCTTGCCGTGTGCGCTGTTCAGGCTCTGAAGAAGAGGTGCTGCCTCGAAACGCGTAAGCCTGTACAGCTTCGGGGGACGATTGAATTCCGATCTCGATGCTGAGGATCTTTTACTTTGTTTGATGTGCTTTTTATCAAGAACTCGTTTGTGAGTATTTTTAATCCATTATTTTAATAAACCTGCTTTAAGGATAATGCACTAGGCCGGTGCGCCCTTGTGTTTGTTTGTCGTTTCACGTGCGCGCTGTTCTGTATGGGAGGTGGCACTTCGGGGTAGGAGTCGGACTGAATGGAGCCGTTATCAGAGTGCAGGCCATCGGATCAGAGCTGAGAGCCAGGACCAGTCACCAAGTAGGCCAGACACTGCTTGATGGCTTATTTTAGGCCTTGTTCACATGTATGCGGGTTGGCGGCCCACATTTGCACAGGCATAGCAACCCATTGATTCGAATGGGCTGCTATACCTGCGTTTTCCACTGAAAAACTAAAAAAAAAAAAAAAACTCAGTGGCCCCTGAAATCCAACCTGCTTTTGCACCATGCGACTTACCTGCAGTTCCTGCACACGCAAACTGTGTTTTTAAATGCTGGGCCCACGTATATAAAAACGCAGAAAGCTTGCCAGTGGAGGAACTGCAGGTAAGTCACATGGTGCAAAAGCAGGATGGATTTCAAGGCCACTGCATTTTTTTAAAATGCTGCATGCACATTTCTTCTCCGGAAAACGAGGGCATAGCATCCCATTCAAATCAACGGGCTGCTATGTCTGTGCAAATGTGGGCCGCCAACCCGCATACATGTGAATCAGGCCTAAAGCAATAGTAAAGTCATTACAAATAAAAACACCGGTCCTCCTGCAGGTTTAACCACTTCTGGCCCGGAAGAATTTGGCCCCTTAATGACCAGGCCATTTTTTGCGATTCGGCATTGCGTTACTTTAACTGACAATTGCGCGGTCGTGCGATGCTTTACCGAAATAAAATTGATGTCATTATTTTCCCACAAATACAGCTTTCTTAAGGTGGTATTTGATCAACAAATAAAGCGACAATATTCAATTACAAGCAAGTGGGTCCCGAAAAATAACTGTATTCAGAACTGGGCCTCGGCCCAAAAAAGTTTGGGAAGCCCTGCAATACCACAATACACAACTAGCTCACAGCTGTTCATTTTGGTGCTCTAAAACGCACGTGCGGTGAAGTGCACTGGCAAGATGTGTTGGGGTGCGTCACTGAGCATTGCGTTAAAGTGCATTTTACCGGCGGACCTTCAGAACTCTTTGCCGGAAAGTAACTCCCGCGCATCACAGGAGTGACGTCATCGCAGCTCCGGCCACTCACAGCGCCGGAGCCACCGAACCAGGAAGAGGTGCCGAGGGAAAAGGACGGCTCCCTCAGCGGTGATCGGGTGACCCTGATGGGGCTTCGTTCTAAAGTAAGTATTTCATAATGTGCTAGTATGTGATGCATACTAGCTCATTATGCCTTCCTCCTGCAGGGTTTGTTTGTTTTTTTTGTTTTTGTTTTTTTAGGCGAGTATACAACCACTTTAAGCACTTGCCGACCGCCGCAAGTACATATACTGCGGTGGTCAGCCCCTCACAGGCAAAGTGACGTACCGGAGCGGTCGCGGACCTCCCCGCGCGTGTGAGCGGCGGACTCGCGATCGTCCGTGACAGTGGGAGAAAGGCAGGCGGCTGATGTAAACAAGCCGCCTGTCATTCTCCCCTGTGTAGGAATGGTGATCATACGGTTCTACTATGTAGGACCATTGATCATTGTTCCTACACCTCAAGCCACAGCCAATCACAGTTAAAATCACGCCCCTAGGGACACACACAGCCCCTCCCTCTCAAAAAAAGTTAACCCCTTCACTACCAGTGTCATTTTACAGTAACAGTGCATATGTATAGCACTGATTACTGTAGTAATGTCACTGGTAGCCCCAAAAGTGTCAAAAATGTCAGTCAAGGGTCCGATCTGTCCGCCGCAATGTCGCAGTACCGCAAAATAAATCACAGATCGCCACCATTACGCGTTAAAAAAAACAACAAAAATGACAAAAATCTTTCCCTTTGTTAGTAAACCAATAACTTTTGCGCAAACCAATCAAAATACACTTTTTGCGATTTTTTTTACCAAACATATGTAGCATAAAACAAATTGGCTGAAAATGTTAAAAAGATTTTTAGATTTTTACATTTTTTGGGGGGAATTTCATATAAAAAAATGGGAAAAATATTGCTATTTTTGCAAAATTGTGGCTTTTTTTTTTTGTTTATAGCGCTTGATCAAAAAATCGCACAGGTGATCAAATACCACCAAAAGAAAGCTCTGTTTGTGGGAAAAAAAGGACGTCAAATTCGTTTAGGGTACAGCGTCGCACGACCGCCCAATTGTCAGTTAAAGTCACGCAGTAAAAAAATCGCAAAAAAACCCCTGGTCAGGAAGGGGGTAAAATCTTCCGGGGCTTAAGTGGTTAAAGTGCATTTTACCGGCGGACCTTCAGAACTCTTTGCCGGAAAGTAACTCCCGCGCATCACGGGAGTGACGTCATCGCGGCTCCGGCCAATCACCACCGAACCAGGAAGAGGTGCCAAGGGAAGATGACGGCTCCCTCACCGGTGATCGGGTGACCGTGTTGGGGCTTCGTTCTAAGGTAAGGATTTCATAATGTGCTAGTATGTGATGCATACTAGCTCATGCCTTTCTCCTGCAGGGTTTGTTTTTTTTTTTTTGTTTTTTTTAGGGGAGTATACAACCGCTATAAAGGGGAAAATCTTCCGGTCCAGAAGTGGTTAGAATTGCTTTTGGTTTTGTAGGGGTGAGGTTACAGTGCCGACTTCCATCATCCAACCAAGTGCAAGCAAAAAAGGTTTTCTTTTTACTTACAAGCAAATGAGTATTTTTTTGCAAGGCGAATTTTCACCACATTTGCTAAGCTAAGAGAAAATCCCCTTGCAAAGTGAAAATTCCTGTTTAACCTGAACAGCCTATTTGCCTTTAGTAAATCAAAACCCCATTGAATGTTTTCTTGATTTTGTTGACCAGGAAAAAAAACAAAACACAGAAAACACATGTAAGGCCAACCATGTGTGATCAAACAAATCCAGAGACAATCGAGCATTTTCTTTAGATCTAAATAAAATCAATTGCAAAAATCCATATAAGAGGCTGGCATTGGAGGCGCAAATCTACCAAATCTCAGTTTTTTAGAAGAACGGGAAGAGTGTACATTGTTCACACATCTGATTACTGTCAGATATTATCCCTCCGTGGCTTGTACGAGTTTGTTGCCGCCCGCCGCTCTCCCCGTTCCCAGGTTACGGCGTACACCTGCCGAGATTCTTCAATCATTTTCCCGTCCCGACGATATAAAGCCAATTTCCCCGCTATTATGCTGATACACACTCAATATGCAGCTAGCGTGACTCACAGACATGTTTGTGTCTCTGTACATGCGTGTGGGAGGGATGTGTCTGTGCCGTCTTGCTGGCTTTATGTAACCGTTCAGATCTGTCTGTACGTGCATGGATAATGAACGGGTTGGCAAAAAGGACATTGCGTCCATCCCTGCCAAGTACAGTATTTGTATTTTGCAGGGAGTGTTCCATTTTCATTTTAGTTTATATAGTAGGGAAAATAATTATTTTATCCCTGCAGGTTTCGTAAGCTTGCCCACTTACAAAGAAACAAAGGGTCTAGAATTGTTATCATAGGTGTATTTTAAATGATAGAGACAGAATATCAACCATAAATCCAGAAAAAAACACGATACAAATGTTCTAAATTGAGTTGCAGTTCAAGGAGTAAAATAAGTATTTGATCCCCAAGCAAAACATGACTTAGTACTTGGTTTAGAAACCAAGCACAGAGGTAAGACATTTCTTGTAGTTGGTGACCAGGTTTGCACACATCTCAGAAGGGATTTTGGTCCACTCTTCTTTACAGATCTTCTCGAAATCCTTAAGGTTTCTTATCTGTCGCTTGGCAACTTGACGTTTCAGGTCCCTCCATACATTTTCTATAGGATTAAGGTCCGGAGACTGACTAAACTACTCCATGACCTTAATGTGCTTCTTCTTGAGCCACTCCTTTGTTGCCTTGGCAGTATGTTTTGGGTCATTGTCATGCTGGAAGATCCATCCATGACCCATCTTCAGTGTTCTGGCTGAGGGAAGAAGGTTCTAATCCAAGATTTTACAATAAATGGCCCCGTCCATTGGCCCCTCCATGTGGCAAATTTGGTCTGTACCTTTAGTAGAGAAACAGCCCCAAAACATAATGTTTCCACCTCTGTGCTTGACTGTAGGGATGGTGTTCCTAAGAGTCATAGTCAGCATTTTTCTTCAACACGATGAGTCCCCCTCCTCAAGAAGGCACATGTACAGTCATGCCAATGAACATCTAAATGATTCAGTGAAGGATTGAGAGAAAGTGCCACTACATGACCTTGATCTGCTTCTTCTTGAGCCACTCCTTTGTTGCCTTGGAGGTATGTTTTGTGTCAATGTCATGCTGGAAGACCCATCCACGACTACGACCTATCTTCAGTGTTCTGGCTGAGGGGAGAAGGTTCTCATCCAAGATTTTACAATACATGGCCCAGCCCATTGGCCTCTCAATGCAGCAAAGTCAACCTGTACCTTTAGCAGAGATACAGTTCCAAAGCACGATGTTTCCACCTCCCAGTTGGACTGTATGGATGGTGTTCTTAGGGTCATAATCAGCATTTTTCTTCCTCCAAACACAGAAAGTCGAGTTAATGCCAAAGAGCTCAATCTTGGTCTCATCTGACCACAGCACTTTCTCCCAATCCTTCTCCGAATCATTTAAATGTTCATTGGCAAACTTCAGACAGGCCTGTACATGTGCCTTCTCGAGGAGGGGGACCTTGCGGGCACTGCAGGATTTCAATCCATGGCGGCATATTGTATTACCAATGGTGTGATTGGTGACTGTGGTTCCAACTACCTTGAGATCATTCACAAGCTCCTCCTGAGTAGTTCTGGACTCATCCCTCACTTTTCTCATGACCATTTTTACCCCATGAGGCGAAAACTGGCATGGAGCTCCAGAGCTCCAGACTGAGGGCGATTGATGATTATTTTGTATTTCTTCAATTTGCGAATAATTGCTCCAACAGTTGCCTCCTTCTCACCAAGCTTCTTGCTGATGGTCTTGTAGCCCATTCCAGCCTTGTGCAGCTTTGAGATATGTTTTGGGTCATTGTCATGCTGGAAGACCCATACACGATCGCGACCCAGCTTCAGTGTTCTGGCTGAGTGAGAAGAAGGTTCTCATCTAAGATTTTACTATACATGATTACTATACAGATTTTACTTCTACCCATTGGCTCCTCAATGCGGCAGCCCCAAAGCATAAAGTTATCAACTCCATGCTTGACTGTAGGGATGGTGTTCTTAGGGTCAAAATCAGCATTTTTCTTCCTCCAAACACGGCGAGTCGAGTTAATGCCAAAGAGCTCAATTTTGGTATCATCTGACCACAGAACTTTCCCCCAATCCTTCTCTTAATCATTTAAATGTTCATTGGCAAACTTCAGATAGGCTTGTACATGTGCCTTCTTGAGGAGAAGGACCTTGCAGGTGCTGGAGGATTTCAATACATGGCAACGTATTGTGTTATCAAATAGTTTGTTCGGTGACTGTGTTCCCAACAGCCTTGAGATAATTTACAAGCTCCTCCCCTGTAATTCTGGGCTGATCCCTCACTTTTCTCATAATCATCCTTACCCCATGAGGCAAAAACTTGCATGGAACTCCAGACCGAGGATTGATGGATTTTTTGGATTTCTTCCATTTGCGAATAATCGCGCCAACACTTGTCTCTTTCTCACGAAGCTTCTTGCTGATGGTCTTGTAGCCCATTCCAGCCTTGTGCAGGTCTACAATCTTGTCCCTGATGTCCTTCGACAGCTCTTTGTTCTTGTCCATAATGGTGAGGTGTGAACGGAAGAAAGAGATTCTGTGTATCACATGAGCACATAATGTAGCCAGTCTGTGGGAGCCAGAATTATTGTTGGTTGGTAGGGGACCAAATACTTATTTTACTCACTGAACTGCATCACAATTTTTAACATTTGTATCATGGGTTTCTGGATTTTTGGATGCCTTTATCCAGCCCTTGAGGGCACTATTTCTCCCACTGACACCAAAAGTGGGGAATCATTCCTCTCACCAACACCAACAATGGGGCATTTTTCCTTCCACTGATACTAATAATGGGCTAATATTCCTTCCACCGACACCAGCAATGGGGCATAAATCCTGGAGTACGACTTGTCCTGCGACTTTGCAGTCCCAAATCGAAGGACAAGTCACACAAGTGTGAAAAGGGGCCTTAGTAATCTTAGCAGGTTTCCTCAACCCTTCCTATTTGCTCGGCTTGGGAACATGCTTATCACACGTGCACAGCCAATTTGTACACACACATATTAAGGCCAATTTAGACAGGAGCCAATGAACCCACCAACATAAAGGACACTGAAATACCCAGAGGGCACTAATGTAAGCACAGGGAAAACATGTACACTCCATTCAGATAGTGTCCTGGCTGAGCTCTGAACTAAGGACCCCAGCGCTGCAAGGCATACATGCTAACCACTAAGGCACTGTGCTGCCCAGTATCAAGGTTTTCAATGATTATGCTACGGTTAGTGGTTGGCTTTTTTTCTCAGAGAATAGGTGCAGGAACTCCTCCCCTTGACTCCGCCCCCTACCCACCTCTGAGCATCGTTCAGTGGTTCTATCCCTTACCCACCCCTTGCCCACCTTCCAGTACCACCCCTTTTAGATAATACAGAACCGAGTATCATTTTGTGGTGCTAAGTATTTTGTATGGAATCTGTTAATGATAACAAGAAAGGCAATCAAATAGATCTAGCAACAATGGACACCCCAGCGAAAACAGATCCACTCCAGCGACAATAGACTCCCAACAGCCAGCATCAAGAGACCCTCCAGTAGCCAGCAACATTAGACCCCGCCCTCAGCAGTAAATCCCTCCAAGCAGCGAATGACCTCCTGCAACATAAGACCCACCCCAACAACAATAGACCTCCCTAGCAACAATAGACCCCCCCCCCTTGCAAAAATAGATCCCCTCCAGCATCAATAGATTCCCCAGTAGCCAGCATCAATAGACCCTTCAGCAGCCAGAAATAAAGACCCCTCCCTCAACAGTAAATCCCTTCCATAAACAACTGACCCATCAGCAACAATAGATCCCCCATGAACAACAGAAGACCTCCCTAGGAACACAAGACCCCCTTCCTCCATAAAAATAGATCCTCTCCAGCAACAATAGATTTCCCAGTACCAGCATCAATAGTCCCTTCAGCAGCCAGAAACAAAGACCCCTCCCTCAATAGAAAATCCCTCCCAGAAACAACAGACCCTCCAGCAACATAAGACCAGACCCAGCAACAATAGATCCCCCATGAGCAACATAAGACCTCCCAAGGAACAACAGACCCCCTTCCTCCGCAAAAATAGGTCCCTTCCAGCAACAATAGATTGCCCAGCAGCCAGCATTAACAGACCCTCCAGCACACCCCAGCACCCCTTGGCATTACATACATTCAGTTCTGGAGGTGCCGGAACTGCATTCCCGAAAAAAAAAGCCCTGATCCAGACCCACCCCAGCCTATGGTTTGATTAAAAAGCACTAGCAGTACACAGATATGTTCCCCCTCCCACGCGGAGCTATGTTTGCATAGTGCAGAGCCAACCAAAAGCAACCTGATTGGCTCAGAATTATGCCCTTGCCAAATGCAGACTGAGTGTGCTTACCTATGGCAAGCAGCTGATACCAAGAATGACTCATACTTGGTACTTATACTAGCTGTATGTAAACATTCAATCATGGGTCTATTGTTTAAAGTTTTCACCAAAGCTTCACCCATTTGAAACTGAATCTCATATGAAAAGATGGGTGAATCTTGGGTGAAAGCTGTGTGAATATTGGGTGATTAATATTTAGTTGAGAAATATTGATTTTTTTAATGAGTATTTTCTTTTTTACAGGTATAATGTACCCAGCACTTTACATACTGTAATTCACATCAGTCCCTGCCCTCACGTAGCTTACAATCTAAGGTCCTTATCCCACATACATATTAGGGCCAATTTAGGCAGCAGCCATATAACCTACCTGCATAGAGTGTGGGGGGCAAGCCAAGAGAGAGCATGCAAACTCCATGAAGACAGGGTCATGTTTGGGATTCAAACGGAGGACCCCAGAGTCGAAAGGCAGAAGGGCTAACCAGTAAACCACTTACCTGGAAAAAATGTTATTTCTTTTACATCTCCCCAGTACAAATATATACTGTACTATGCATAGGGTCACTGCGGAACTTTCCTGCAGTAACCAACCAGCACTGCCCTTCCGCTTTATAAACTGATTGGCTGCTGAGGCAGCACAGTCAGTTCCTATTTCTTTTTCATGTAATGTGCCCAGTATATAATGGCCGTGGTGTTCTCTGGAAAGTGCTGTGTATAGAAGTGAATGGGGTTATGTAAGGGAAACATGGCTGGAGGGAATTCCCTTGCAGCTATCAGACAGAAGTCTCATGCTGACTTTTGGCAGTCAGCGCCTTTACAGAAACAGATGTAAAAACTGCTTGACAGCTACTGTGGAGTTAAGTAATGTATAGCTGTCTGCCACAGCAACATTCTAGATGGAAGGAGCACGTTCCAGTTCAATATAATATATGCACTGCAGAAGGCGCTACTGGTATCTTAAAATTGCTCTCCAGGTGTGCCATTTACTGCATAGGCACATCGGTCCAGCTTGGCATAATGTAAGTATGGATATATCATACCTGATGGGTCGCTATGGAAGCTGCCTACTGACCCCAGGAAGGTGCTGGCTCAACCCCGCCGCCTCACAGAGCGCCTTGCTTCTTTTTTTTCAATGAACACAAAGCATTCTATGAATGGACGAGAGGCGAGGTGGATGGTGTGACATCTCCATTTTGTTTAATGCAGGCCATTGTAACATCACAACTCCATACCAATGGCTAAGGATTTGGAATGGGAAGTCTAATGAACTCTTTCATCTTTCCCGGTACCACCACCATTCCCTAAACACCTTATATTTAAATTTTTTCTAATAATACAAGGCATCCTTAGATTACGACGTCACATGTCCACCTCGTCCATTGGAGACCGCTGTAACTGCTGGGGGGAGGGGTTGTGTTATGACATCACAACCCTATAACAATGGCCATGGATTTGGAATGGGATGTCCACAAGCTTTGGCCATGGATTTGGATTAGGAAGTCTAACCAGCTCAAATAGGTGTGAGGGTCAGGTGACCATAAGCTTTTTCTCATGGATTTGGAAAGGGATGTTTAACAAGCTCATACTGCTTTCTTGATACCACCATTATTCCAAAAACACTTTGTATTTTTTTTTTTTTCAATTAATACAAGGCATTCTCTGACTGGTCAAGGTGAAGAGGAGAGGGAGACAAGGTGAATCACATCTCCACCTCATCCAATGGAGGCCGCTGTAACTACAGAGGGAGGTGTAAAGACCTCACTACTCCATACCAATGGTTAAGGATTTGGAATGGGAAGTCAAATGAACTCTTTCAACTTTCTCAGTACCACCACTATTCCCTAAACACCTTATATATATATATATATATATATATATATATTTTTTTTTTTTTTTTTTTTCCAATTAATACAAGGCATCCGTAGATTACAACATCACATCTCCACCTCGTCCATTGGAGGCCTCTGTAACTGCTGGGGAGGGGGGGGGGGGGAGGTTGTGTTAGGACATCACAACTCCATACCAATGGTCATGGATTTGGAATTGGATGTCCTCAAGCTTTGGACTTGGATTTGGAAGTCTAACAAGCTCATATAGGTGTGAGGGTCAGGTGTCCACAAGCTCATACAGCTTTCTTGATGCTACCATCATTCCAAGAACACTTTCTATTTATTTTTTTTCAGTTAATACAAGGCATTCTCTGACTGGACAAGATGAAGAGGAGAGGTGTACAACATCACATCTCCACCTCACTCATCCAATGGAGGCCGCTGTAACTACGGAGGGAGGTGTTGTAACCTCACTATTCCATATCAATAGCTAAGAATTTGAAACGGGAAGTCTAACAAGCTTAAATAGATTTTAAGGTCCAGGTGTCCAGTACCTTTTGTCCATGGATTTGGAAAGCAATGTTTAACAATCTCATACAGCTTTCTTGGTACCACCACCATTCCCAAAACATCTTGTAATTTTTTGCAATTAATACAAGGCATTCTTAGATTAGGACATCACATCTCCCCCTCATCCAATGAAGGCCACTGCAACTGCAGTGGGAGGAGTTATGACATCACAAGTCCATACCACTTTGCCATGGATTTGGATTGGGATGTCCAACGCGGGTCTGATGTCCACAAGCCTTGGCCAAAGATTTGGAATGGGATGTGTAACAAGCTCATACAACTTGCACAATTCCACCACTTAATACCAATTAATACAATTAAGACAAGGCAATATCAAAACGGGACAAAGGGAGGCGGAGGGGTGTACGACATCACATCTCCACCTCGACCAATGGAGGCCGCTGTAACAGCATGGGAGGTGTTATGACATTACAACCCAACAACACAATACAAATGGCCATGGTTTTGGAATGGAATGTCTAACAAGGGTCTGGTATCCACAAGCTTTGGCCATGGATTTGGAATTGGAAGCCTAACAAGCTCATATAGGCATCAAGCTCAGGTGTCCACTAGCTTTTGGCCATGGATTTGAAATAGGACGTCTTAACGAGGGTCTGGTGTCCACAAACTTTAGCTAAGGATTTTGAATGGGAAGTCTAACAAGCAGAAACAGGTGTGAAGGTCAGGTGTCCACTAGCTTTTAGCCATGGATTTGGAATGAGTAGTGTAACAAACTCATACAACTCTCTCTATACCACCACTATTCCCAGAACGCCTTGTATTTTATTTATTTTTTTCAATGAATACAAGGTACTCTCTGATTAGACAAGGTGAAGAGGGGAAAATGACTTGACATCTCCACCTCATCCAATGGAGGGGTTGGGGGGTAGGTGTTGTGACATCACAACACCCAATGTCCAAGGATTTGCAATGGGATGTCTAACCAGCTATTTTAGATGTGAGGGTCAGGTGTCCACAAGCTTTGACCATATAGTGTATATCAGCATACAGTCCTTACTATTAACTGACATAATTGCCAAAGGACTTCAAACAAGGCCATCTTGGCTGACCCCTATTCCTAGAGCCATAGGAACCATTTACTCTTTTGCGTTTAAACATGTATTAATCGATGTGCAGTAAAAAGTGTAAATCTGTCAGCCACAAACTCGGAAATGCTCAAAACCAACTACATCCAGGTTCACAAAAAACTGTGCCCCCCCACCACTCTACTATCCTGAAGATCTGGCCTTCTCTGTGTAAACCCTGAGCGTTACTCGGGCTTGGGGTACAATGTAAAAACGGTCACCTCCAGTAACGTCTAAGATTATCTTTTTTTTTTTTTACATAGAATTCTGAGCCTGAGTATTGCTTGATTAAAGGGGAAGTCCAGGCAGATATGAAAGACACAGAATAATGAACCTCTGTATTCATTAATACATCAATACATGTATTAAAAGACACAAACAGCATAAGTATCTGAATTTGACCTGGTATTCCTTTAATTTTCTTTTTTTTTTTGCAATTCTTGCCTAGATAAGAATTTCTCCCTGCCCCCTGAGCAGATGTGCCGCAGGGCTCAGGTCCCAAGGGAGCCCTGTTGCACATCTGTGCATGCGCTGGTTTCCCCAGCCATCTGCGCAAGTGCGTGGTTTCCCATGCACACACAAAAATTGCTACCAGGGGAGACCAAAGCCTTCCCAGTCTTTGCTTATGCACGGGAAAATCACCTACGGGTGTGCGGATTTACCATTGGGTTTTTCCATTATACAAAGACCGAGCAGAGTGTGGTGGGGCCTGGAGAGCAAACCCACCAGGTAAAGTTCCACTTCAAGCACTACTTAACCACAGCAGAGAAAAATGAGGTCTACTTCCCTGCCAGAGGAGGGGTGGACTGTGCAGCAGAGCTGGATGGGCCGGGAAACAAATCGATTGGCGGGTAACACTTCTGTTATATATGTGTGTCATCTGTGCATTTAGCCATTTGCCCAGAGTTCGGCTTTAAGTAAATTAAAGGCCAGTTTTAATATGTTGGCCAAGATTTTCCCAGATGGTTCTTTCGGCACAGTCCTTTCTTTAATCTACCTTGAGCAGGAGTCCTGCGGAAGACAAGGCACTAAGTGCACACCCGTCAAGGTTGTTTACAGACATGGGCCTCTAATTGGTCATGCCGCCGCTATTGCCTGCACACACATTTTCCCAAGCGTCCTCGTACCGACCCCCAGAAACACTTCACCGGGCTCTGTAATCACAATGTATTGCCGGCACAGACGCGTCTAGAGCATTGTGTATAAGAGGCTCAGGAGAGTTTCAAGTGCTTTGCCTGCTGCACGTCTGCAATTGCCATTTCCTTGTTCTGCACAGGGCAGCTACACTAACTGACCACTCCTGGGTAATTGACATGGTGGTTATAAAGATATTTTATGGAAGCAAAATAATAAAAGAATACTACAAGTAAATGAAAAAAAAAAAATAATAATTATAATTTAATTATAATTACATTTCTATCAATCCAAATTTATTTAAACGTATTTTTTAAAGTAGATTTCCCATCCACATAGCTAAAAAAAAAAAAAAAAAAAGGCATCACGACCCACTTCTCCACCTAGTTATTTCAGAAAACACTTTGCATTTATTGAGAAATATATTTTATAAATCGAAAAATAATAAAAGAGGACCACAAGCAAATGGAAAAAAAAACCCTCCAATTATAATTTAATAATTAAATGTATACTTGTCTGAATGTATTTAATTATTTTTTTTTTAAAGTGGCTTTTCCATCCGAACAGCTAAATACAATAAAAAAATAAAAAATAAATAAAGGGCATCACCGCCCAATCAGAGAACAGTTGGCATTCATTGATATTTTAAGGAAGCAAAATAATAAAAGACAACTACAAGCAAATAGAAAAAAAACTCCAATTATAATTTATTAATTATATTTATACCTGTACGAATTTATTTAAACTCATTTTTAAAGCAAATTTTCCATCCACAAAGCTAAATATAAAATGAATAAATAAATAAAAAATAAAGGGCTTTACCACCCCATCAGAAAACACTTTTAATATTTACCTTCCATAAAATATCTTTCTCAAAGAATGCAAAGTGTTTTCTGATGGGGCGGTGATGCCCTTTATTTATTTATTCGTTTTTATATTTAGCTATGTGGATGGAAAATCTGCCTTAAAAATACATTTAAAAACATTTAGACAGGTATAAATTTAATTATTGAATTATAATTGGAGTTTTTTTTTTCTCCATATGCTTGTAGTCTTCTTTTATTAATTTGCTTCCACACAAAATCTTTCCTAATAAATGCATTTATTTAGCTAAGTGGATGGAAAATCTGCTCTAAAAATAAATTTAAATACATTCAGTCAGGTATAAATTTAACTATAATTGGAGTTTATTTTTCATTTGCTTGTACTTTTATCCTTTTTCCTTCCATAAAATATCTTTCTCAATAAATGCAAGGTACAAGCAAACGAAAAAAAACTCCAAATATAGTTAAATCTATATATGTCTGATGTATTTAAAATGTATTTTTAAAGTGGATTTTCCATCCACATAGGGAAGCACAAAAAAAAACAAAAAAAAAAGGCCATCATGGCCCACCTCTTTACCTCGCTCAGTCAGACAACACCTTGTATTGAGAACGATATTTTTTGGAAGCAAAATAATATAAGAAGACTACAAGCAAATGGAAAAAAAAAGAACCCCTCTAATTATAGTTCCATTTATACCTGTCTGAATCGGTTTTAATTTATTTTTAAAGCAGATTTTCCATCCACAAAGCTAAACAAAACAAAACAATTAAAATAAAGAGCATCACCACCCCTTCTTGTACAGTCAGAAAACACTTTGCATTCATTGAAAAAAAATGGGATTTTTGTACTTACCATAAAAACCATTTCTCTGAGTTCATCGACGGACACAGCGCTCCATAAATTATAACTAGTGGGTTAAATTGCCTCCTCCAGGAGAAGGACCAGGCAGAACAAAAAACACCTGGCTACGTCCATGGGTCATCCTCAGCTGGTATATAACCCCCTCTCTCTAGGGCAGTGATGACAAACCTTGGCACCCCTGATGTTTTGGAACTACATTTCCCATGATGTTAATGCACTCTGCGGTGTAGCTGATCATCATCGGAAATGTAGTTCCAAAACATCTGGGGTGCCAAGGTTCACTATCACTGCTCTAGGGTAATCAGTTTAGTAACAAGCAGTATTAGAAGTATCAGAACTCCATAGAGGGTTAGGTGCTGTGTCCATCGATAAACTCAGAGAAATGGATTTTACGGTAAGTACAAAAATCCCATTTTCGCTTTCGTTCATCGACGGACACAGTGCTCCATAAATAATAACAACTGGGACGTCCAAAATTCGTGCCAAAAGGAAAATGAGGGGTGGGGAAAATAACCCAAGGCTAAACATAAAAGCCCTTAACCAGGACACAGGAGCCTTAACCGGGTCACAGGAGCCCCGTTTGAAAAGTAAAAGTTTAAAGAAAAACAACCCCAAAGAGGGAACAGCCGTCATAAACAGCAGCCTGCAAAACTTTGCGGCCAAAAGCAGCATCTGTAGATGCCAAAGTATCTACCTTTTAGAATTTTGCGAAGGTTTGCACCGACGACCAAGTGGCCGCCTTGAAAACTTGAGATCTTGATGCCCGATGACGGAAGGCCTAAGAATCACTCAGCGCCCAAGTAGAATGCGCGGTGACTGGGAAAGGTGGAACCTGACCTTTAATGGAATAGGCCTGAGTCACCGTCTGTCTGATCCATCTGGAGATGGTAGCCGAAGAAGCGACCAGCGCTTTTCTTGGTATGGCGGTAACCACAAAAAGAGAGTCTGACCTCTAAAAAGGACTCAGTAACTGCCAGATACACCCAAATTGCACAAACCACATCCAAGGTATGCAAAGCAAATTCTTTGGGATGAGTCGGCTTGAGACATAAGGAAGGCAACACAATGTCCTCATTCAAATGGAAGTCAGAGACAACTTTGGGCAGGAATGATGGACAAGGACAAAGAACCACTTTATTCCTATGGACCACTAGATAGGGACTGCAACAGGATAATGCCATCGATTCCAATACCCTGTGGGCTGAGGTAATAGTCACCAAGAATTTCACCTTCTGGGATACCTAGGCAAGGGAATTTCCTGAAGATTCCCAAATGGAGGATTCTGGAGAACCCAAAGTACTAAATTTAAATCCCATGGCAGCAAAAAAGACCATACAGGTGGAGCCACATGTCGAACCCCCTTAATGAAAGTACGAACGAAAGAGTGCATGGCTAGGGGTCGCTGAAAGAAGGTTGCCAGGGCAGACACCTGGCCCTTGATGGTACTCAAGTCCAACTTCTGATCAACCCCTGTTGAAGAAAGGCCAAGATCCGAGCCACAGAAAAGGATCGATGGATGAGCGCCAATTGACTCACACTATGAAGTGTATGCTTTTCATGTACAATGGTATTTCTTGCTGGAAGACGACTTCCTCACCTTCACCATAGTAGGGAACACTGATCCAGACAGACCTATATCCCTCAGTACCTGGCTTTCAATAGCTACGATGAACTATCTTGCTGGAAGACGACTTCCTCACCTTCACTATAGTAGGGAACACTGATCCAGACAGACCTATATCCCTCAGTACCTGGCTTTCAATAGCCAAGCCATTAAAACCAGTGACTGTACAGCAGGACTGTAGATCAGCATTTGGGACAACTGGCCTTCTCTGAGAGGAAGCCCCCAAGGGACGTTTATGAGCACCAGACTGATTTGAAGATCCTCGCTCTTGATTCCTCGCAGGAATTGCGGAAGAAGCCTGGCCTGAGGAGGATACTGGCCTTACCGTGGCCCTTGGACTCCTGCAGCGTCAGCCAGAGGAACCTGTGATATCGCCACAAACTTCGGTATTGTCAGCAACAGGTGTGACCAGAAATGTGTGGACTGACACAGAGAACATTAGACATAATTAAGGTGTAAAGAATATAATTTATTTAAAAATAAGTGAATAACACAAATGTAAACGCACCTCCAGAAAACTATAACTGTGTAAATCCAATCAGATACCCAAACAATAGTGACACACAGCAAACAACTGCTCAAACCAAATATATACAAAACAGGATAAATGAATAGTAATAGAAACAGAGCCGGGGTCATACACGGGAGATCAAGCAGAGGGAGCTGGGAGCAAGACAGAACAGAGAGAGGGTTGCAGGAGATGGAGTAAGCAAACAGGAAGGAAGGAATCAGGCTGCAGGGTCAGGGTCAGGATCAGAGTCCAGGATCAGGATACAGGGACACAGGCATGCAGGTCAGGCGCACATGGAGACAATACCAAGGCAGTGAGAAGAAGCATACACAGGGTTTAAATATACTTCCTGCAACCAGCATCAGGTGATGACTGATTGCATAAGATGTTCGCTTCTGACTACTGAGAGACACCCGCTGGTGGACACTGGAACTGCAGCTTATGGATCTGGGAGCTACAGTGCCACCAGCAGGTGAGCTCTTTCCTGACAGTACCCCCCCTCTAAGGAGCGGCCTCAGGACGCTCCAAAAAACCCTAGCTAAACCAGTCCATAAAAGACAGTCATTTGCTGCACAAATCCAGAGCAAAAGTTCCTTGTAGGCTGAAGAAGTGCCGGGTTCCAAGCGAGATGCCCCATTGCCAAGATCCAACAATAGGCAAAGTGTCCCACCGCCTGGGTCAGGTGACTGACTGGGTATCCCACCGCTGAGGTCAAGCAACTGGCTGGGTGTCCTGCTGGCCAGATCCTCTGACATGTACAGAATTTGATACTTCAAGTCCCTCAGAACAGCAGGTACCCCATTGCTGGGGTCCCACGAGTTGCCTGCAGACTTAGCCATGGGGTCATGTGACAATACCAGAACTCTGACACAGAAGTGTCTCGCCATAACCAAGTAGCTTGCCTGGTTTCCAGGACTTACTCTGCACTTCAAAAGCCACCTAGGTATCTCTGAGGCACTGGTTACCTGACCCGGGTCCCCTAGTGCACCCAAAGCTGGGGCAAGCGCATCCGGATCATGGAGAGGCACAGATAGTACCCCTCCATTCCCCAGGAGCTTACCATGACCAGGGCCATGAAGGCAAATGCAGCTACTAGTTACCATGGGCATGTCCGGACCACCAGGCTTTGGAGCCATAGGAACAACACTCTGCCAGAGGGACTCAACCGAGGCAACCGACAAACGGATTTCAGGCCAAACAGGTAACCCATATAAAGCATGCGAGGACTCAGAGCTTTCAAACCCATTAGCAGGTGAACACTTTGTTTTTGCATGACAGTCCAACCGAGCAGCTGGTATTGAGTCAGTAGAACCCGGCTGGGTGGTAAGTAGAAGAGAAGTAAGATCAGGCTGGTCAATGGTAAAAGGATCATCAGACGCATGCTGGACATCAAGCATGGGATCATCAGGCTGGACATCTGTCACCGGATCAGAGGCAGAAGAAGGCAGGTTGTCAGACAGCAGATCCCTAGGGGTAGACGTGTCATCGAGCAGCAGACCATCAGAGGCAGGCAGGTTGTTAGGGACAGGATGTCCAGAGACAGGCTGGGCATTGGGCACCTGCCCCTTTGGCTGGGCAACAGGGACCGAAACTTCAAGCTGGGCAACAGGGACCGAAACTTCAAGCTGGGCAACAGGGACCGAAACTTCAAGCTGGGCAACAGGGACCGAAACTTCAAGCTGGGCAACAGGGACCGAAACTTCAAGCTGGGCAACAGGGACCGAAACTTCAAGCTGGGCAACAGGGACCGAAACTTCAAGCTGGGCAACAGGGACCGGAACTTCAAGCTGGGCAGCAGGGACCGGAACTTCAAGCTGGGCAGCAGGGACCGGAACTTCAAGCTGGGCAGCAGGGACCGGAACTTCAAGCTGGGCAGCAGGGACCGGAACTTCAAGCTGGGCAGCAGGGACCGGAACTTCAAGCTGGGCAGCAGGGACCGGAACTTCAAGCTGGGCAGCAGGGACCGGAACTTCAAGCTGGGCAACAGGGACCGGAACTTCAAGCTGGGCAACAGGGACCGGAACTTCAAGCTGGGCAGCAGGGACCGGAACTTCAAGCTGGGCAGCAGGGACCGGAACTTCAAGCTGGGCAGCAGGGACCGGAACTTCAAGCTGGGCAGCAGGGACCGGAACTTCAAGCTGGGCAGCAGGGACCGGAACTTCAAGCTGGGCAGCAGGGACCGGAACTTCAAGCTGGGCAGCAGGGACCGGAACTTCAAGCTGGGCAAAAGGGACCAGAACTTCAGGCTGGGCAAAAGGGACCAGAACTTCAGGCTGGACAAAAGGGACCAGAACTTCAGGCTGGACAAAAGGGACCAGAACTTCAGGCTGGAGCAGTTCGGCTGGCGTGGAAGTAGGCTGGAGCAGATCGGCTGGCGTGGAAGCAAGCTGGAGCAGATCAGCTGGCGTGGAAGCAAGCTGGAGCAGATCGGCTGGCGTGGAAGCAAGCTGGAGCAGATCGGCTGGCGTGGAAGCAAGCTGGAGCAGATCGGCTGGCGTGGAAGCAGGCTGGAGCAGATCGGCTGGCGTGGATGCAGGATGGAGCAGATCCACTGGCGTGGATGCAGGCAGATCGGCTAGTGTGGAAGCAAGCTGAAGCAGATCGGCTGGCGTGGAAGCAGGCTGGGGTAGATCCGCTGGCGTGGAAGCAGGCATGGATGCAGGCTGGAGCAGATCCGCTGGTGTGGATGCACAATTGGATAGTGGCAAGATTTTGCAAGTTGGGAAAAACTTTCGTTTCTTTTTGGGTTTTGCCACTGAGGTTCTGCATGTGAACACAGGGCTGTGAGTAGGGGGAGCAGCTGGTAGCAAAGAAAAGCTGGGGGATTTTGAAAAAGAGGGAGCAGTAACTAAGGAGGATTTCTGAAGGATTGGTGCAGACAGTGGAGAAGAGGTAAGCTTCAAGGAGTTAAAGGCAGGGTAGGTGCAGCAAGTGGGAACAGGGTACTGACATATGGTTGGTAGAAGGGTAAACTGGGCTGCAACTGTGGTTGCTGTGGGTGATGGAGAGAGAGATGTTTGAGCAGGCAGGTGTCTAGCAGTAGGAAGGGGTTGTTGCAAACTGACTGAAGCTGAGTGCAATATATCTGACCATGCTTGTAATAACGGTTGAACAAGATTCAGTTTACACTCTGCCTGTCTGACAAGAGACTGCACTGCATTAATACAATCTACTAGCACCTGTTGGGAACATGCTGAATAGTGCTCAAAGAAATAAGAGGAGTCATCCTCCAATAACCATACCAGTGATTCTACCTGAGCCATACTAAAGGGGGGAGAAAAGTCATCACTTTCTTTAGGAATACTGGACAAAGCCAACTCTGCACAAACTTGAATCAATGGCTGAACATCATCAAACAGCATCCTGCCCTGATCAACTAGGGAATGAGCAAGACGAATGCATTCTAACAGCTGGTCCCTGGCCCACTCCTTTAATATCTGGCAGCAGTATTCCTTTTCCTCTGTCACCAGCAAAGAAAAGTAAATTACCTCCTCAAGATGCATCTTGCCACAAACAACAGAGCTAAGATGGCTTCTCTGTGCAGCCACTTCTGGTCAGGACGGGCCTTGGTATTCTGTCAGCAACAGGTGTGACCAGAAATGTGTGGACTGACACAGAGAACATTAGACATAATTAAGGTGTAAAGAATATAATTTATTTAAAAATAAGTGAATAACACAAATGTAAACGCACCTCCAGAAAACTATAACTGTGTAAATCCAATCAGATACCCAAACAATAGTGACACACAGCAAACAACTGCTCAAACCAAATATATACAAAACAGGATAAATGAATAGTAATAGAAACAGAGCCGGGGTCATACACGGGAGATCAAGCAGAGGGAGCTGGGAGCAAGACAGAACAGAGAGAGGGTTGCAGGAGATGGAGTAAGCAAACAGGAAGGAAGGAATCAGGCTGCAGGGTCAGGGTCAGGATCAGAGTCCAGGATCAGGATACAGGGACACAGGCATGCAGGTCAGGCGCACATGGAGACAATACCAAGGCAGTGAGAAGAAGCATACACAGGGTTTAAATATACTTCCTGCAACCAGCATCAGGTGATGACTGATTGCATAAGATGTTCGCTTCTGACTACTGAGAGACACCCGCTGGTGGACACTGGAACTGCAGCTTATGGATCTGGGAGCTACAGTGCCACCAGCAGGTGAGCTCTTTCCTGACAGGTATACTCCTGTGGAGCGAAAACTGCTAAAGGAGCTGCATGTAGGGCTGTGCAAACAGAATTGTCTTGAAGGTGGTTACCACCAGATTCAGAACCTGTATGCAAAATGGGAGACAGAACTATCTGTGTGACAGCAGCCGGTGAATCATGGCCTGTGGTTCCTTAAGTTTGTCCAGAAGAAGGACCACCCTGGTCAGACTTATAATCAGACCTAAGTAAATCAATTCCCTGGACAGGGATAGGGGGGACCTTAGGTAGTTCGGACATCTTCTGAACCTTTGCAGGAATGAAATCCGCACAAGGAGACTCAGGACCTAAAAAACCTGAAAAGGACAAGCTTTTTTCCCCCTTTCTGGGTACCCCCCAAATAATCATTTCATGGATCACCGTGATGCAAGGAGGTCTACGAGGCTGGAAACTAGCGAAGATGTCTCCCCAACCCAATAATGGGTGAAGGCAGACCTTCATGCTCAAGGTCCAGAGAAGCTAGCTCTAGGCTTACCAGACCAAGGATGCTTGGAACCTCCCGCGGGAAAATTTGAAAGATTTTTTCCCCTTATTCCCAGAAGCACAAAATAATTGTCTATGTGTTGAGAAGGAGGGCCCCCGTCTGCGGCGAGGCTCCTTCCCCTTCCTAGACTATAGCAGGAAGGTACTCTTTCCCCCCCCCCCCCAGAGATACCCTTAATGATGTCATCCAGGGTAGCCCCAAACAGGCGATCGCCTTGAGAGGGCAGATGAATGAGAGCTTTCTTAGAGGCTTGGTCTGCGGACCAATTCTTAAACCACAGCACGCGCCTAATCACCACTGCCGAAACAAAAAGTTTGGACAGCACAGGGGCTTTATCCAAAGCTGCATCACAAATAAAACTGCAGCTCATGGACCAACTGGTCCACTAAATCAACAAAAGCAGCGGGCCCATTCAGTTAGGGTCTGAAACACTAGGGCTGAGGCAAAGACTGGCCCCAATGTCGAACCAGCCATAGTACACATGCTGCGTGCCACAGCTTCCGCTTTCCTGTCAGCCGGGTCCTTAAAGGATAGGGATTCCTCTACTGGGATCATGCTAGCTTTTTTCAGCCTGGAAACAGGGAGGGTCCACCACTGGTGGACTAGTCCACTTTTTTAAAAGTGACTCCTCAAAAGGGTAACGTACAGCAAAATGTTTGGGGACTACAAAGGGTAATTTTGGTTGTTCTCATTGCTTACAGCAAACCCTGTCAAAATAAGGCACATAAGGAAACGAAACACCTTTGGAGTGCGAGGTGACTTATGCGTACCAAATGACATAGCCACCTCCGTGGCTACATCAGCGGCATCCTCCATTTTTAAAGTCTCCCACACTGCAGTGATAACTGCGTCTACCAGCGCTTTTTAATTAGCTGCCGTGACCATGGAGAAATCATCCTCACTATAAGATGGATCTGGGGGTGTTATATTAAGCCCCCCCTGGGCGGGCCACGTGCACGGTGGCATCGGGCTCAGAATAAGATAAGACAGACTGAGCAGGGAAAGGCGGCGGACATTTCCTTCTGGGCCTTTGCCCACACGCCACTTCCACCCAGGACACTAAGAACTGCAGGACCACTGTCAGTGCAACCATGGAAAGCTGGGGTTCCGAGGGACCTGCCATCTCCATGAGGGGGGTCAGTGGGGGAGATGTGACCCTGAGGCTCCATAAAGAAAGGAAGATCTTGCAGTACAAAAACGATCTTTTGGCACCACTAAAGGTTCCCCCAAGGCTCAGCAGAGAGAGAGAACAGGGACCTCCAAGGAGTTACCCTACCAATCGGAGGAGCGTCAAGAATTCAGACCCAGCATCACCACGAACACCATCCCTGTTCATATGTCCCACGCACAGGAAGAGGAAACTGAGGAGGAAGAGGAGGAGCTTCAGCATTCCCATTTTAAGAGAAAATGGCCCCCGTGACATCATCAGGCTACACAAACATGGCCGCCAGCTGGATACCAGCCAGACTGAGGGAAAATGGCACCTGTGACATCATCATTGGGCTACACAAACATGGCCAACAACTGGAGACCAGCCAGACTAAGGGAAAATTGCCACCATTAGTTACAGCATTCTGCCAGGATCTTCCCTGTGCCCTCTGCAATGCTGCATCCTCTGCAAGGAAATCCCCTCCTGAAGATAGGACACATGCTGCACACACTGCACCAGTCTGTGCACTGGGACCCCCCCTGTACTATACCCACACTGCAAACAGTGGGGCATGAACCTAGGGGTCTCCTGCACTGAGACCCGTCCAGACTACCAGACCTCAGTAAGTCTAAACTGGTAACCTGTACAAATTGTTAAAGTGTCGCCTATAGAAATTTTTTAACTACCAATGTCTTTCGCCATTCCACGAGCGTGCACAATTTTGAAGCATGACATGTTGGGTATCGATTTACTCTGCGTAACATTATCTTTCACATTATAGAAAAATTGGTCTAACTTTACTGGTTTCTTGTTTTTACATTCAAAAAAGTGTATTTTTTCAACAAAAATTTGCATTTGTAAGACCGCTACGCAAATATGGTGTGACAAAGTATTGCAATGATCTTCATGTTATTCTCTAGGGTCTCTGCTAAAAATAAATCTTTAATGTTTGGGGGTTCCAAGTAGTTTTCTAGCAAAAAATACAATTGTAACTTGTAAACAGCAAGTGTCAGAAATAGACCTGGTCTTTAAGTAGTTAAAAAGCGATTTCCTATACCTGCCTGGCAGTTCATCTTTATACCTTAATCTGCTTATTGGAGTTGTTTTCAAAAGTGTATGAAACATCATTTACATGTCTTAAAAATACATCTCTAACAGCCAGATTCGGCTTCGACACGAGTGTCAAACATGCTGCCTATTCTTTTGAACTAGCAAAGTATAACGATGGCTCCAAACAATTTACAGAATGAAACTTGCCGTTTCAATATCCAAAACAAGACTGTAGATGAAGACTTACATGGCATTCTATCTTCCAATTATGATTACACAAAGAGAGAGGAAAGGAAAACCAGGAGCCATGCACTAATAGGCATGATGTCTCCGCAGAAAAGACAGAAAGACCAAAATAGGGGGAAAAAAATAGGATAAGAAGAGGGAAAAGAAAAAAAAAAAGAGGGTCATTCCCAGAGGCCCCATGATTCCAAAGACGAGTATTGCATCCACGGGTCTCTCTTTGTGCAAGTTCATCTTTTCACAAAATAATGGAAAGGGGAATTAACATGGTACACCTCTACCACCCATCAGTCCCGCTGCACTTAGCTTTCACTGCCCATGCAGCCGCTGCAAGGGTTCGGGGATTTGAAATCCATGGTCCTCTTCTGGGACAGATCAGAGTGCTTCTGGTTGGTCACTTGCCGCTTTGACCAATCAAAATGGCTCTGACTCATTCCTGCATCCCAAACGAAAGAAGGGAAGAAGCACACGACTTTCAAATCCCCGATCCCCTACATGAGCGAGGGGGTGAACTTTTTTACAGTGTTAGTTCACCTTTTCTTTTTTTTTGTGAAGAAGTAAACTTACACTTTAAAGAGGATCTTCACCCTCTTAACAAATATTTACAAGTCAGCAGCTTCAAATACTATAGTTGCTGACTTTTGAAAAACACACACTTACCGGTCTCAGGATCCAGTAAGGTCCTCACTCGACCTGGCTATTTACTGGTCTACAGGTGCCGGCATCTTAACTGTGGGCAGCCAACTGTGGCTCTTTGCGGCTTCTCCCTCGGCAAGAGCGAGATGCGCCTCGTAAATGGTCACGCAGTCTCCTGGGACCTATGACACATCCCAAGAGGCTGCGGGGGAAGGAGGGGGGAGGTGAATTTCCGTTCAGATTGCCGCAACGATGTGACCAGAAGTGGGAACAGGGACCAGTAAAGATCAGGTACTCACCCCCCCCCCCAAAAAAAAAAAAATAAACATTCCAAATATTGTAGAGGAAGGGGAGGGAGGAGGAGAAAAAGCAGAACTTCCCCTTTATGCATATATGTCCGTTGATGAAGCACCATGATCCAATTCAACTTATTCTTTACAAAGTCAATGGACAAAGTCAACTGTTTCCAATTCTGGAAGCCAAGATTATATGTAGAACATTAATCAATTCAGGAGTTCCCCATCAAATCTGAGAAATACAGTAAGGCAGATTCTGGATATTGGGTAGGTTGACACTAGTCAAAGAATAGATCAAGGTAAAGATTCCGATACAGAATTGGTGTGTTTTGGGGCATTACTGCTAAATATAAAACATGGTGCCCATCTGACCACAGCCACAATACTATTTTGGAGTTTAACTTTAAAGTGAATCTGCACTTTGCCCAGGTCTACTTCAATACAGACCTCCACAGGTGCATATACTTTAATATATTTGTAATTATTTTATTTTTTTTACCATAGGGTAACAAGACAGGAAGGAATATTGACATTGTCGTAAAGAAATTAAATCTACAGTTCAGCCTCTGGTACGAAGGAGAGCCGGTCTCCGAGAAGAACTTCCTCAAGAAAAGTCACATTTGGTGTAAATATAAGACATAATAAAAGAGAGAATTAATAAATCTGGAGTGAGATGGGAGTCTGAAGTCTAGTTGAAGTAACAGAGTTATAAGGACATCTGTCCTTATAACCACCCTACAGAGGGGAGCACTTTTCTGCTTAATCTGAGGACTTATCAGAAGAAAATGTAGGGGGGAGGTGATAAGGGGCAGGAAGAGACAGACCCTGGGTACACCAGAAAGGGGTGATGGGGTAGGGTGACAGATCCATATAAGTGCTGTTCAATAATGAGCCCAGAGATACACTATATTACTAAACGTATTTGGACACCTGCCTTTGCATGCACATGAACTTTAATGGCAATCCTGGTCTTAGTCCGTAGGGTTCACTACTGAGTTGGTCCATCCTTTGCAGCATTAACCGCTCCAACTCTTCTGGGAAGGCTGTCCACAAGGAATAGCAGTGTGTCTGTGGGAACGTTTAACCATTCTTCCAGAAGCACATTTATGAGTCCAGACACTTATGTTGATGCACAAAGCAAGGTCCATAAATACATGGATGAGTGAGCCTTGGGTGGAGGAACTTGACCTCAACCCGATAGAACACCTTTGGAATGAATTAGAGTGGAGACTGCAAGTCAGGCCCTCTCGTTCACATCAGTGCCTCATAAATGCGCTTCTGGAAGAATGGTAAAAAACTTTCCCATAGACACACTTCTAAACCTTGTGGATAGCCTATTCAGAAGAGGTGAAGCTGTTTTAGCTGCAAAGGGTGGACAAACTAAATATTGAACCCCATGGACTAAGACTGGGAGGACATTAAAGTGTATGTTCGTGTTAAGGCAGGTGTCCCAATACTTTTGGTAATATAGTGAACCTCAACCAATTATAATCAGTGTTTGAGTTGGAACGTAGACACTGTATATATCCTAATTAGTCCATATCTCTTAAAATTTAGCAAAGGTTGCTAAGTATCCATGAAATTAGCATTTCAATCAACCTCGCTCCCCAGATGCATATAATTAACATCCTTACGCCCTCCCACCACTCCCACCAGGAAAGAAAGCAAAGCTCTATGTCAGCTATGAGTCTCGGGAGTCATAGCTCACAATGCTGCTTAGTCCAGTGAGGTCACATGAAGTCGCACGCTCCTTCAACTCCCAGCATTGGAGCTGCATAGAATGGGCAAAGGACAAGCCTGCTTTAGAGAGGACCTTGTGCTAAAAATGCAAGGTCCACTTTTTATGCCTCTCCTCACCCACCCCCAAAAATAACCTACTGCAGGGGTGAGGTTACCATCTATTCAACAAGATTCCAAGAGATCTTGAGTAATCCAATTGTTACTACACTGATTTAGTATCATCTTTTAGGATTTGGGCTACTTAGCTTTTCCCAAGATTGAGTTGGCAGGATGGTGATATCACCCCATGTAGAACGCAAGCCAGAGGTAAGGTAAGTAACTCTCCGATAGATGTTTTTCTTCTCTCTTTTAAAAAAAAGGGAGAATTAGGACTCCAAAAAAGGGGCTTCACTATATAAAGAACCAATCACACTTCGTCTTCTACAGAAATATGAATATCCTGTCTTAAAATGAAAACTACAATGGGTTGCTTATGAATTGCTTGCCCCTTGTTCGAATTTATCTACAACAGAGGTCTGCAAACTGCGGCCCCTTGCTTGCTTTTATCTGGCCCTTGGAAAAAAAAATGTATTCTCCGACACCTGACAAGGGCACAATTTCTCCCAATGACACCAACGATGGGGAACAATTCCTACCAATGATATTGACGGGGCACGGTTCCTCCCAATTACACCAATAATGGGGCACAGTTCCTCCCAATTTCACCAATAATGGGGCACAGTTCCTCCCAATTACACCAATAATGGGGCACAGTTCCTCCCAAAGAAACCAACGATCAGGCACCATTTTATACCAATTACACCAATGAAAGGCACAAATCTTCCCAATGACACCAATAATGGGGCATAATTCCTTCCACTGACACCAATGATGGGGGATTGTTCACTTTCACTGATGCTGGGGCATTTTGTACTTCCAATGGCCACAGCCTAGCCCCCCTAAAGTTTGAAGGACAATAAATTGGCCCTTTGTTTAGAAACCCCTGATCTACAATGTCGGAGTGCTTCTGCATATGTGAGTCAGAGCTGAGCTAAGGCAGTCACTACTCAATCAACTTCTTGATTTTGCAGATACCACATGCTGCCTAACAGCTCTTGAGTATGCACAACATCATCAGATAAAGACACACAGCTGCTAACATTCATCTGACTATGAGCTCTATAGCTTCATTCGCAGGCCTGGAAAATTCAAAGAATTTAAACATTTCAAAAAAGAATTTAAATTTAAAATAAAAAAAATATTAGGTTTAAAAAAACTTCTACATTTTATGCAACTTGACTAGTGCTCCAAAAATTGTTTTTACAACCCCCCTTTAAAATTAAAAAAAAACTTTTTTAAAGTGTTACTAAACCCAGGAGCCTGCATTTACAATATCTGGTCTTGCATAGTGCACAACATGGAAATGTAATTATTTTAGTAAAAATAAACTGCTAAATACCTTTTCTCATCAGCAGTATACAACAGTCTTGTGACTTCTATCAGTGTCTGGGTAAAGCTTGTGGGAGGAGTTTTCATTCTCCCCTGACTGTCCTATGAGGCTGCAGGACCCCTGACCCTCTGTCTGGACAGTGCAGATTGGTCCTGATCACATGCATCCCCCCCAAAAAAAGAAAATTCTCTAGCAATACACAGCAAACTGAGCATGTGCAGAGTGACTCCAAAGGCTCTGTCTTATCAGAAGATAGTTAGGAGACAATAGAAGAAGGGGATTTACACAATGCAGGGGATTAACCTCTTAGGTTCCACAGTGAATATAACAAGCATGCTTTACTGCATATATAGACACTTTAAAGCAGAGTACCACCCCTGGCATGTCATTTTTTTTAGGGGGGGGGGGCAGGTACCAAATCTGAAAGGGTACCCACTCCCACTTCCGCTCGGGCTGCCTAGAAGGCTCAAGCAGAAGTTCTCCTCTCCCCCTCCTTTCCTACAATCTACTGTACTGGGAAACGTCACAGGTCCCAGAATATTGCCCAGCCATTCAGGACACGCGTGAGAGCTTTTGGCTTCACAGCCGGGTGCCCACACTAGTGATGCCAGCGCCGGGGAGAGCCAAGGGAGAGAACCGAGGCTTCAGGTGGCCGCATCGTGAATTGTGCTGTAAGTAGTTATAAACACTTTTTTTTTTGTAGGTACTAACTCTAAAACGATTTCTCTATATTGCTGGAGGGGCATGCAACATTGGGAGTAAGGAGGGTTATGTTGTTTGATCATTCATTTCTAAGCAGGCAGATTCCTGCATGTATGGACAGCCTAAAGTAGAAATATACATTTTGAATTATTGATGCACCTCGGTGGTCATGAAAAAACGTAAGCCGTCAGATACCTACCTTTGTCTTACTACTTTAACTTTGTAAAAGCTTTTCTGCTTCAGTGTAGCAAGAATGGGGGGATCTTGTTAAATTTTAAATCATTGATTTGATCAGCTGATTTTGAACCCTCCAACCCCATTCTGCCAGCACCATGACTAATGCCTTGGCATTGGTCACATGACCTGCGTTCGCTAAGGACTTTCAGGATTCATGAAGACATATTTCCGTCTAGCCCTTTTTCATGACGTTTGGGGATGGGGAGGTAGGGTGACACTAATAGCCCTGACACAGGTGGATGGCATGGGCCCACTTTAAAGCCTCGTACACACGCAACGAATTTACGCCGACTGGTCGTTCGTCTTTTGTCCAGAGTGGTGTCTGTTGGTTGGAATGTGCTCTAGACTGCACACGAATTTTGACGTCCGACAGAATTATACTTCAGAAGTGATGTCATGTGTTGGATTGCTTTCTTTGTGTTTTTTCATCTCTGAGCATGCCCAGACTTGCTCATAAGATTTTTCCCTGTCGAAATCTGTACTGACTGCACGAAAATCGGACGTGTTTTGACGGTGGACAAAAATTTTATAGCCTGCACACCGACTTTTTGGCCGAAAAAATTCTAGAGTCGGTTGTCGAGAGCACCATACTAACAAGCTGAAAATCGGCAGATCGGTCGTTGGACGAAAATTCCCGGCCAAATTTCGACTCGTGTGTACGGGCCTTAAGCCTTTAACCACCAAGGTCAAACAACTGTGAAGTGCACCGTTTGCTGGAGTCTTGTTAACCTCCCACTTTCTGCTAAATTAAATGCTAACCAACCTCTTTAACCACTAAAGCAAAGAGTCTTCCCGAATCGGCTCCAGAGGTGATTCCTCGGCTACGTGAGATCGCTGAGTGCGATGAGAGCCCGGGCTCCCCGCTGTGCGCACTGCGAGGAGCCGGTAAAGAGAGATGTTTCACTGCTAAAAAGCAGCATCAATAATGCATGGTGGATCTGTAACCGCACATTATGGCTGGCAGCGTTTACACTTAACTCCTTTCCATCAAAAGACCTTCACGCCATCCAACATGTCCAGGGAAAATCACATCCAGCAGCATCCCCCTAAAGCCAGAGGGGTAGGCAGCGAACAAAGGGATAAAAGCCGCCGAAGAGGGGGATACAGATAATAAGGAGTGTAAAGGGAGGGAAGAACAGAGAAGAGGGGGAACGAAAATATGACATGGGGAGTGGAGATGAAACAGCCGCGTCTGAAAGACAGGGAACAGTTCACCGCATGTCTGTTTCATGTTATGTAGAAGGACAGAGACAGAACTTTTACCAAGAGAATCTATAATGGAATGCAGAGGGAGATCGCTGGAGGTAGAGCAGCTTCTGACAAGAAAGAGACAGAACCACTAACTGTGAACAATTATTTACTGCGGCCTGAAAACTTGAGGGAAGAAAACTGAACTCTGGCCACCTACTAAGCTCAACAGAATATAGAAAAAAACATTGGTTCATAAATTCTGATAATAAGATTTAAAAAAAAAATAAAAATGAAACCTGCCCTAAACTTTAGCCAAAAGCCTTTCCATAGGCCTCAAAAAGGCACTTTGGCCAACCCTCGGCAATTAGAAAGCCCACGCGGGTTATGATAGACATAGCTATGGTAGACATGCCTTCTATGGTGGACATCTTTATTGCTTCACATGAAAAAAACCCCAGACCATACAATGGGCTACCCCATTGCTGGCTTTCTAATTGCTGAGGATTTGACTCTATATGGGTCAACAAAAGCCCCAACCAGAGCACCGGTGTCCTTCATTACAGAGCTTGGAGGGACAGTGCAGCTTTTTGCTTTTTTGGATATCCTTTTGGCCAACCACTGGACTCATTTCAATGAGTGGCCAATGCCCCAGACCAAACAAAAATGTACATACACCATATTGAACAATGCACTGTGCTGCAATGCATAGCAAAGCAGGTGTATTGTGTAGGGCAGTGGTCCTCAACCCTGGCCTACAGGGCCCACTAACAGGCCAGGTTTGCAAGATAACTGAAATACATCCCAGGTGATATCATTTGCTGCTCAGTGATTGCAGTACTCTAGTATGTATCTCCCGAAGGTAATACTTTCTGGCCTGTTAGTGGGCCCTGTAGGCCAGGGTTGAGGACCACTGGTGTAGGGCACCAAAAAGAAAAAAAAAATGTGAGGTATGCAAGTAATTTTGGAACCAGGTATTTATCATCTTGTGCTATGTATAACTTGTGCTTGAAGTTTAGCTTGGAGAAGTGAAAACTGGCCATACACGTTACAATTGATCAGCTCTGCCGAAACTAGACCTTCATATTAACCAGATTTGATAAATTAAAAAAAAAAGATGGACAGGAGAGCAATGATCCGATTGAGGTTGTATCCCTTACTTACACTATCCAAAGCCTTATGTATAGCCAAAACTTTAATTTTTTAGCAGACTTTCTGCTATAAAAATTCTAGGAACCTGGCTTTAGTAACCATTCTAAAAAAAAAAAAAAAAATGCATGTAGTGAGCGGTTATACCTCCGAAAACTGCATACTTGCTCTGAGGTACAATCAAAGCCATGAGATCAACATGAAAGCCAGGCAAATATACAATATAGTAGGGCACTGGTTGGCAGAAAAGTGGAGGGCATGTATGTGTCTCCTAGGTGTCCCCCTCATATACACATACAGTGGGTACGGAAAGTATTCAGACCCCCTTAAATTTTTCACTCTTTGTTATATTGCAGCCATTTGCTAAAATCATTTAAGTTCATCTTCTTCCTCGTGAATGTACACATAGCACCCCATACTGACAGAAAAACACAGAATTGTTGACATTGTTGCAGATTTATTAAAAAAGAAAAACTGAAATATCACATGGTCCTAAGTATTCAGACCCTTTGCTGTGACACTCATATATTTAACTCAGGTGCTTTCCATTTCTTCTGATCATCCTTGAGATGGTTCTACACCTTCATTTGAGTCCAGCTGTGTTTGATTATACTGATTGGACTTGATTAGGAAAGCCACACACCTGTCTATATAAGACCTTCCAGATCACAATGCATGTCAGAGCAAATGAGAATCATGAGGTCAAAGGAACTGCCTGAAGAGCTCAGAGACAGAATTGTGGCAAGGCACAGATCTGGCCAAGGTTACAAAAAGATTTCTGCTGCACTTAAGGTTCCTAAGAGCACAGTGGCCTCCATAATCCTCAAATGGAAGACGTTTGGGACGACCAGAACCCTTCCTAGAGCTGGCCGTCCGGCCAAACTGAGCTATCGGGGGAGAAGAGCCTTGGTGGGAGAGGTAAAGAAGAACCCAAAGATCACTGTGGCTGAGCTCCAGAGATGCAGTCAGGAGATGGGAGAAAGTTGTAGAAAGTCAACCATCACTGCAGCCCTCCACCAGTCGGGGCTTTATGGCAGAGTGGCCTGACGGAAGCCTCTCCTCAGTGTAAGACACATGAAAGCCCGCATGGAGTTTGCTAAAAGAACACCTGAAGGACTCCAAGATGGTGAGAAATAAGATTCTCTGGTCTGATGAGACCAAAATAGAACTTTTTGGCCTTAATTCTAAGCGGTATGTGTGGAGAAAACCAGGCACTGCTCATCACCTGTCCAATACAGTCCCAACAGTGAAGCATGGTGGTGGCAGCATCATGCTGTGGGGGTGTTTTTCAGCTGCAGGGACAGGACGACTGGTTGCAATCGAGGGAAAGATGAATGCGGCCAAGTACAGGGATATCCTGGACAAAAACCTTCTCCAGAGTGCTCTGGACCACAGACTGGGCCGAAGGTTTACCTTCCAACAAGACAATGACCCTAAGCACACAGCTAAAATAACGAAGGAGTGGCTTCACAACAACTCCGTGACTGTTCTTGAATGGCCCAGCCAGAGCCCTGACTTAAACCCAATTGAGCATCTCTGGAGAGACCTAAAAATGGCTGTCCACCAACGTTTACCATCCAACCTGACAGAACTGGAGAGGATCTGCAAGGAGGAATGGCAGAGGATCCCCAAATCCAGGTGTGAAAGACTTGTTGCATCTTTCCCAAAAAGACTCCTGGCTGTATTAGATCAAATGGGGCTTCTACTAAATACTGAGCAAAGGGTCTGAATACTTAGGACCATGTGATATTTCAGTTTTTCTTTTTTAATAAATCTGCAACAATGTCAACAATTATGTGTTTTTCTGTCAGTATGGGGTGCTATGTGTACATCCATGAGGAAGAAGAATGAACCTAAATGATTTTAGCAAATGGCTGCAATATAACAAAGAGTGAAACATTTAAGGGGGTCTGAATACTTTCCGTACCCACTGTAGTTTACTCTGGGGTTTATGGCTGATGTGAGGAAACAAACTTTTTGTTTTCTAAGATCTTAAAGTTCTTTTCTGGGTCCTGGAGCCTAGAGACTTGGAAGAGCTTTGCGTGTGAACAAGTCTTTATTCCTAGGTCCAAACCGTACCTAGTAGTCAGACCTCATTTTTAGTCTCAACTGTCCATAGACCTTTATATATGTGAGCTCACTGAAGCTTGGGGCTCTTTCTGCTCAGGGAGCCTGCTGCTGGATGAAAAGGCTGAGTGCTGAAGAACAATAAAAGGTACAAGTGCTGACTGTAAAGTGCAGGACAAACCTGCTTGGACTGTTTTTGGGTATCCCTGTCTCAAGCTTGGTTTCATAGTTGAGATGTCCCCTTTTCAAAAAAATAAAAAATAATTAAATACACACATACACTATGTTGTCAAAAGTATTGGGCCGCCTTCCTTTACACGCCAATGAATTGTATTGGCATCTCAGTCTTAGTCCGTAGGGTTTAATATTGAGATGGCCAACCCTTTGCCGCTATAACAGCTTAAATTCCTTTCAGAAGGCTGTCCACAAGGTTTAGGAGTGTGTCTATGGGAACGTTTGACCATTCTTTTAGAAGCGCATTTGTAAAGTCAGGCACTGATGTTGAACGAGAAGGCCTGGCTCGCAGTCGCCCCTCTAATTCATCGCAAAGGTGTTCTGTTGGGTTGAGGTTAGGACTCTGTGCAGGACAGTCAAGTTCCTCCACCCCAAACTCGCTCAAACATGTCTTTATGGACCTTGCTTTGCTCACTGGTCCAAATCATTTGGTGGAGGGGGGGATTATAGTGTGGGGTTGTTTTTAAGGGGTTGGGCTTGGCCCTTGGTTCCAGTGAAGGGAACTCTTAAGGTGGCAGCTTACCAAGACATTTTGGACAACTTCATGCTCCCAACTTTGGAACAGTTTGGGGATGGACCCTTCCTGTTCAAGCATGACTGCGCACCAGTGCACAAAGTAAGGTCCATAAAGACATGGATGAGCAATTTGGGGGGAGGGTGGGCCAACTCAATATTGAACCCTACGGACTAAGACTGGGATGCCATTAAAGTTCATGTGTGTGTAAAGGCAGGCGTCCCAATACTTTTGACAATATAATTTACACACACACTGTATATCTTCTTTTCACAGATTGCTTTTTAACAACAGTGCACAAGACAAGCACAAAGACCTCCATTTGACAGCAACCCTTTATTCCCATTCTGTGAAACATACCTAAATATGTCAGAACACGTGCCATGGCAGAGTTATAGAAAATCTGCACAGTAATCAAGAGATACAAATGGCAAGATATTTATAAAAGGCATAACGCCACAAAAGACCAGCCGATCCAGCATATCTGCAGTGCTCCTCGCTTGTCCTTGAGGGGAATAAAGGACATCTCCGGCTGTCAGAGTCATACAAACGCGGCTCGTCATCACACTTATCATTTAAAGGGAAAGCACAGAGAGCCTTTGTGAGAAACCTGGGTTACTCATTGCAAGAGACTTGACAGACTTGGAACAGACAGGTCTAACTGGGAAGGCGGTCTATTCCTGAAGCAATCAGCCTCAACTGTAAAAATAAGAAGGGGTTTGTATTAACCAAAGCCAAATCGTGTTGTCCAATTGGATTTCAACTGTCAAGTTTTGGTGGTAAGCTACTGCCTTGCAATTAGTAACAGTGTTGTCTTTCTGCTGTGGAACTCCTTTAGTTGGTTGGTCCATCAGGTCCACCAGATAGGCAAGCCACTGGCTAACTAAAGCAGTTCACATGAGAAGCGGACAACTCTGCTAGTAATGCTGTGGCAGTGGCTTAGCGTGGTCATCTGGCAGGAGAAAGTACGATTAATGGTAGCATCTTTGGGTAACAAACTGCGTAAAACATTCATAATCCCAATTATGAAGAAAAATAGATTGTATGTTTACATACATAAACCATATATCTCATGGTTTAGGTTATATCTAAAGGGTATCAGTTTAGTACGGTTTTTAAATTTTTCATAGGAAGGGTCTTAGGAAGGATCCTACGTTCTGTACCGAGTCCTGGACCCCAGAGGCTTTTTAGAGCTTTGCGTGTGAACAAGCCGCCATTCCTATGTCCCCACCTTATCACACCTACAAATAGATTTCAGGTTTACATATATGCACCATATATCTCATGGGTAATGTTGAATCAGGCAGTGGCGGCTGGTCCATAAGGGGCCCAGGGGCGCCACCCCCCTAATCGGATTTTGAATTTGAAGAGCATCATGATTAGAGCCAGAGGCTCTAATTGGCTTCAAAAAGGTTGGGTGGGCTTGGGCACTGTGAGCCAACCCACTTGTGACATTGGCGATTCAACATTCGCTATGGTCTTCCTGCTTCTCCTCCCAGCCAATCAGGACAGGAAGTGGGTCTTAAGACTGGAGTGGCCAGGAGGAGAAGCCGGGAAAGCCACCAGCCACCTGGATGGGGTAAGTGCGGACCTGGGGTGGGGGGGGGGGGGGTGTTTGGAGCACCAGACTCCACTGGTCTTAGAAATAATTTTTTCAAAGACCTCCCAATAAGTCCAAAGTCTACATGACCAAATTCCTGACATTTCTCACTATAAAGCAACTGAATCATTTTTCTGCTCCAGTTAAATGACTTTGTCTAGGATGAGGCAATGCCATTAGTCTGCTGCAGGCAGAAAACATTTCCTCAGTCTCTTGTGATCACTTAGGTGTACAAGAGATGTCAAGAGGAGTCAGAAGACTGTAGTTTAAAAAACATGAAACCATGTCTCCTTTCTCATTTGTTAGTCTGTACCATTAAATGGTAAATCACATATTGCAAGAGGCAGAACTTTTCCAAAGAGGTGCCACCATTCAGGACAGGTAAAGGGGTATCACCATTAAGGGCAGTTAAAGGGGTATCACCATTTAGGGCAGTTAAAGGGCTGTCACCATTCAGGGCAGTTAAAGGGCTGTCACCATTCAGGGCAGTTAAAGGGCTGTCACCATTCAGGGCAGTTAAAGGGCTGTCACCATTCAGGGCAGTTTGACATCTAAATACAGCCCTAGTTGTAAGGAAAGTTCTAAACTTTTCTACTGACCTAGGACAGGCCAACAGTAGTAGGGTTCAATATAAATCCCCATCCCCACTAAGCCAAATTTGTTTTTCCCTTCCTATGACCACAGATTTTATTGACACTTACACCTCCTATAAATGAATGTACGGTTCAAGTAGATGAAAGGAATTTTGACTGTTTTTTGGTTCCATAAGCTACTAGAAATTAATGACTTAAACTTCCAAGTCCAAATTCAGTCAAGACTTGTCGACTCTGGATAGCGTGGGGAAAGGTCAGAGCCTCGGTCAGGTTCTAATGCCACATGTGGTTTGTAATTGGGAGATTGAACCTCACTTCCTGTCAGAACAGAGTTAAAAGAAAAAAAAAAAAAAAAAAAAAAACTTTGGGCACCTTGGATAACCCATTATCTCCCAATGATCTTAATCATTCCCAATTGCCAAAATAATATCCACCTGCTTTTCGATATTTTATGGAGATTGCAAGAATTCTGTGTCTTTTCCCACCCTGGGTTCCCCTTCTTTTTGTACACCACTCTATCCTTGACCGTACCCTTTTCATATTATGCATATATTCTTTCCTCGTTATTTATCCAATGGCTTATAATCTCTTCTATCCATTTGTATTCTTCAACATAGTATTGACTTGGCAGTTTGGTGACCCCAACAGAGTTGGAACACTGATGCACATATGCATGGGTGATCCAGCCATGTGCTATGCCCATATGTGGTTGTACCAGCCACATCCACCTTCCTATGTTTGTATTTAGCCAAGTTTTCCGGTTTCATTTTTTTTTTTTGTGCTTGCTTTTATGTTTTATATCACGTTCACAATCTGTTTCTGGATAGTAACTCCTATGGCCTGTAATTGTACCCTTTGTCAATGTCAAGTTCTTCAATTACATTCATTCAGTCATTTTCTTTTTTTGTAACTCAGAATTTATTTTTAATAAAAATGTCCTAAAACAGGAAAAAAAAAAATACTAGCTCTTCCCTACTCTATATAAAAAATAAAAAAAATAACTGAATTGAGCTTTAAAGAATCTATCTGCCCAGAATTGAGACACCAGTTCTAGATGGACCATGGTGACCTTCTGGCTCTGTAGACTTTCCAGAGACTCCAATGGTAAAATTAGGTTCTTGAATGTGTACCAAGGAGCATCTGGTACAAAGGTTCATCTCACCTTGAGGACTTTTTGAAGAATATAATGGTTAAGAGCATCAGATACAGCCAACATGTTTTGGGAGAAAGCCTCCCCCTTCTCTAGGGCTTGAGCAATAAAATCACAAAAGAATACTCAAAGGGACCCTTGATGAAGACTTTGTATATCCCAGGTGTCCTTAGTCTATTTTGGAATGATTTGTAGACTCCAACCTCAATCTTTGACACATTAAATAAAACTACGCTTATTTTTTTATTATTTTTAGCTAAAACCTGTTTGTTGGCTCTCCCCCCCCCCCCACCTCCAAAATGAAATAAACTTTTATACCAGGCTCTCCTCCATACAAATAAAAGACCTACTATTTGGAGAGTGTTTCTAAAGGTAGCTAAAACCCAAAACACGGTCCACCCATACTGGACTTCAATCGTGGATTTGCTTTATGACCAGGACAGGGTCCACCCATATTGGACTTCAATCATGGATTTGCTTTATGACAAGAAAAGGGTCCACCCATACTGGACTTCAATCATGGATTTTCTTTACGACCATAATAGGGTCCACCCATACTGGACTTCAATCATGGATTTTCTTTACGACCATAATAGGGTCCACCCATACTGGACTTCAATCATGGATTTTCTTTACGACCATAATAGGGTCCACCCATACTGGACTTCAATCAATGATTTTCTTTACGATCAGAATAGGGTCCACACATACTAGTCTTCAATCATGGATTTGCTTTATGACCAGAGCCAGGTCCACTTATACTGTGCTTCAATCATGGATTTGCTTTATGACCAGAGCCAGGTCCACCCATACTGGACTTCAAACATGAATTAGCTTTATGACTAGAACAGGGTCCACCAATACTAGACATCAATCATGGATTTTCTTTACTACCAGAATAGGGTCCACCCATAAGGGACTTCAATCATGGATTTGCTTTATGTTCAGAACAGGCTCCACCCATACTGGACTACAATCATAGATTTGCTTTATGACCAGAACAGAGTCTACCCATACTGGACTGCAATCATGGATTTGCTTTACGATAGATCCATCAGAACCAATTTTTACTTCTATTAATCCAATGGTGAAATAGCCTAAACAGAACGAACACTCCCTGTGTCTTCCACCACTGGTTGTCTCCTCTTGCTGAACTGGGCATGGGAAGGGTTTGGAACTCTGGAGGTTGGAGGCAAATATTTTAGAAGCAGCCCCATGAAATGTCAGTTGGTCGATATCTACAAAACCAGAGATAAAAAAAACAAAAAAAAAAACAAAAAACTGGGTGGTTAGTCTTTTATTGTCCTAACCAGAGGATACCCTTCCACGAGATATCAGTGATTCCCTCCAAAGCATCCCTCGGCTCCGTTTCCTGTCATATCCCAGAGGAAGGGATTAGTTATTATAAAATTACATTGGAGTAGGCTCCCAGTCTTTTGTGTCGTCTGATCCGGACTCCACTCCTGGGCTTTATAAAGATGTCACTCACTTGCATTATCACCTTGCCGCTCTCAGGCGAACATTAAGTATTCCGATCACATAGGGAGGGGGGGGGGGGAGAGATGGTGCGAGAATCCTGCCAGCTCCGTATAGACTGTTCACACATTCTAAACAGCCCATCGAGTGCATCAGCTTGTGCATGTCAAAAATGAAGGAACATGCACAATTATTAGGAACTACGCTTTCTAAGGGTTTCCTTGAAGCCTGACAAACCAACAAAAAAAATGAAATTAAAATTTTTAAAACGTAGAAAACAGCATAAAGCAGACACTTAAATAGGTCAATGTGAATGGATAAATAAGCCAGATTTGAGGGAAATTGCTAAGATTTGCACCAACGTGAATGGATAAATAAGCTAAATTTGAGGGAAATTGCAAAGACTTGCACCAACGTGAATGGATAAATAAGCCAAATTCGAGGGAAATTGCAAAGACTTGCACCAACGTGAATGGATAAATAAGCCAAATTCGAGGGAAATTGCAAAGACTTGCCCCAACGTGAATGGATAAATAAGCCAAATTCGAGGGAAATTGCAAAGATTTGCACCAACGTGAATGGATAAATAAGCGAAATTCGAGGGAAATTGCAAAGATTTGCACCAACGTGAATGGATAAATAAGCCAAATTTGAGGGAAATTGCAAAGACTTGCACCAACGTGAATGGATAAATAAGCCAAATTTGAGGGAAATTGCAAAGATTTGCACCAACGTGAATGGATAAATAAGCTAAATTTGAGGGAAATTGCTGAGATTTGCACCAACGTGAATGGATAAATAAGCTAAATTTTAGGTAAATTGCTAAGATTTGCACCAACGTGAATGGATAAATAAGCTAAATTTGAGGGAAATTGCAAAGACTTGCACCAACTTGAATGGATAAATAAGCCAAATTTGAGGGAAATTGCTGAGATTTGCACCAACTCAAATGGATAAATATGCCAAATTTGAGGGAAATTGCAAAGATTTGCACCAACTATGGTTGCGATTGTTATGTGGTGCAGCTCATCAAACTATGCAGTCGTCCGAGTAAAAATTGGCATGTGTAAAGCCGTATTTTGTAATGTTACAATTTCAGTAGGTGGTTGGTGAGCGGTAACTCACCAAAACAAATTACGCTAGCAAAAAATACACAAACGCAATAAAAAAGCATCACAAAAGCATTATGAATGCATGTAAGCATGCATGAGGAACGCCGTACTGAACACCTGGATTGTGATGTAAATGAGCCCTCAGTGGTAGATCCAAAGGAGACGGTTGGAGACAGAACAGAGCGCGCCTCTGCGAAGGGGACCTAACAAGATACAGAAATATCCATAAGCTGCCACCACTGACTATCTTGCTGGGCCGTCTCTGTCTTCAGTATTTATGGGTCACCGACTTACAATAAGCACGTACCCAGAAAAGTCCCACCTTTGGCTGTGCATAGCAGTTCTGGGTCATCGACTCCAAAAGGAAAGAAATCAGAGAATCAGCATGACAGCCAACTCTGGAGAGGTCAGCGCTCAGTCTACGTATTCTTCGGCACGTTGTCCTTGATAGAAGGTAAGGACACGTCCCTAGCAACCCTACAGCAAGCCGTTCTCACCACCAGAGCATAGCCTGGCCATCGCACATCACTCCCCTTCCCAATCAGCAATCTGCCTGTGACTTGACCCCCACTGAGGCAAGCATTCAATCACACTGCCGCCTCCACTATCAGAAAATCGCAGTGATGCCATACTGGCACAACTGCACTATTGTAGACTGAGGCCAGAAAATGTCTGATAGAACAGGGGTCTACAAACTGGTTAGTACAAGGGCCACATTGTAGATTTACAAATAATCGTGGGCCAAAAAAATTCTATCAAAGTCCTACTTAAAATTGGAGACCCCCCCCCTTACATCAATGTCCACATTAGAGTCCCCCCTTACTTTATGGTCCCTATTAGAATACCCTTAGAGTCTCCCCTTTCATCAGGGTCCAAATTAGAGTCTCTCCTTACATAAGCATCCCCATCAAAAACCCCTTTAACATCAGAGTTCCCCATTCAAGTCCCCTCCTTACATCAGGGTCCCCATCAGAGCTCAGCCTCACATAAGGGTCCCCATCAGGGTCCTGCCTTAAACAGAGTTCCCCCGTAAATCAGGGTCCCCATTAGAGTCTGCCCTACATCAAGGTCTCCATTACAGTTAGCCCTTACATAAGCATCCCCATTAAAAACCCCTTTAACATCAGAGTTCCCCATTCAAGTCCCCTCCTTACATCAGGGTCCCCATCAGAGCTCACCCTCACATAAGGGTCCCCATCAGGATCCTGCCTTAAACAGAGTTCCCCCGTAAATCAGGGTCCCCATTAGAGTCTGCCCTACATCAAGGTCTCCATTACAGTTAGCCCTTACATCAGCATCCCTATCAAAAACCCCTTTAACATCAGAGTTCCCCATTCAAGTCCCCTCCTTACATCAGGGTCCCCATCAGAGCTCACCCTCACATAAGGGTCCCCATCAGGGTACTGCCTTAAATCAAAGTTCCCCCTTCATCAGGGTCCCCATTAGAGTCTTCCCTTACATCAGGGTCCCCATTAGAGTTCCCCCTCTTTGTCAGGGTCCCTATTAGAGCCCATTGTTACATTAGGGTTACCATTAGAATCTCCCCTTACATCAGGTTTTCCCTTTGAGTCCTGCCTTAAATCAGAGTTCCCCCGTACATCAGGGTCCCCATCAGAGTCCGCCCCTACATCAAGGTCTCCATTACAGTTAGCCCTTACATCAGGGTCCCTAATAGTGTCTCCCCATACATCAGGGATCTTTTTAGAATCCCCCTATAGCTTAGGGCCCCTATTAGAGTTCACCCTTTACTTCAGGGTCCCTATTAGAACCCCCCTCCCCTTACACCAGGGTCCCCATCAGAGTCCTCCCCTACATCAAGGTCTCCATTACAGTTAGCCCTTACATCAAGGTCCCTAATAGAGTCTCCCCATACATCAGGGATCTTTTAAGAATCCCACCATACTTTAGGGTCTTCCCTTACATAAGGGTCCCCGTTAGAGTTCCCCCTTTACTCCAGGGTCCCTATTAGAACTCCCCCCCCCCCCCCCCCGTTACATCAGTGTCCTCATCAGAGCTCACCCGTACCCCTTACATCAGGGTCCGTCTTTAGAGTCCTGCTTTAAATCAGAGTTTTCCTTACAGCAGGGTCCCCATCAGAGTCTGCCCCTACAGCAAGGTCTCCATTAGTGTTAGCCCTTGCATTAGGGTCCCTAATAGAGTCCTCATCAGAATCTCCTTCTACATTAGGGTCCCCATTACAGCCACCCCTTATCAGGGTCCCTAATAGAGTCTCCTCTTACATCAGGTGCTCATGAGAATCTCCTTCTACATTAGGGTCCCCCCCTAACATTACGGTCTCATTACAGGCACCGCTTATCAGGGTCCCTAAAAGAGTCCCCATTATGTCAAGGTCCCCACCAGAGTCCACCCTTTCATTAGGGTAGCTGCCAGCTGGATAAAATCCTGTAGGGGGCCAGATGTGGCCTGCGGGCCGTAGTTTGGAAGCCCCTGCCCTAACAGAATGAGCGTACGGATCCTTCTTTGTGAACACGTATCATAACCAGCAAGCCGCACGCCGAAGCCCTACTGCTGCGATCAAACGCCACCTCGCAAATGACCGCGCGGCCAAACCAAGTTCGCACCTAACCTAAAGCAAAGCCGAACGCGCGGTCAGAATGATATTTTTCAGCACAGTATGGAAAAGGTGCTTTATGCAGATAAGCAGCAAAGTATATGCAGCATTGCCCTCTAAACTCCCATTACAAATACCTGCAGTGTGCGCCCCCACCACCACGAACCCCCCCTCCTCCCGCTACCGCTTACAACTTGACGGAAAATATTGCTTGCAACTGAAGAACACCGATTTGCACGGTCTTTTTATTCCTTATTTGTGGAAATAAATAATTGACAGTGATAAAATAATAATGGCGCAGGGGGGAAAAATGATTTAGTGCAGCAACGCCATACACACGCACACCCCCCAGATACATATGGTCACCCACACACATACACACACAGCGCCGCGCTCTGATCACAAGCCGCTGCTATTCACAGAATAAAACTGATTGAAATTCCACAAGGACAGTCCTTCCTCTCACAGCTCCCCACCCCCCATCCAGTTCATGCCATGTTAACCAGACGCACTGGTACACAAGAACGCACAGTGAGTCCTGTCTGTATGCTATATAAACACACATTATATATATATATATATATATATATATATATATATATATATATATATATATATATATATATATATATATATACACACACACACCGATATATATATATATATATATATATATACACACACGATTTTAGCTGCTTGGGTCGACACGCGACTAGAAGATTCCCATTACTTTCTATAGGCCTGTCTACACCTGCGCTTTTTTTTTACAGGTGCTTTTTTTTTTTTTTTTTTTTTGGTGCAACAATAGAGGTTTTTGGCCCTATAGACGACTGGGAGCGCATAAAAAACGCATTAAGATTCTGATGTGCACAGATAAATCTAGGAGGCCATTTTAGAAATCTATAACACATTGTTTATATGTGCATTCAAGCTTCAGGCTTTTTTCTGTTTTAGGCCTCATTCACACCTAGTGATTTGGAATCGCAGGCAGAATCCGGACGATTGCGCTTGCAAATCGTGCTGAAGTTGCAGCAAAACATGCATGTGAGTGCCAGTCCTTCCTAATGGCATAATAAACAAGCAAAAAATTTGGGGGAGCATACCCATGTATTTCTAAAGCTGGTGCAGCTATGAACCAAAAGACATGTATATTAAAAAAAGAATAGCGCACACATGCAAAAGAAATTACTACCAAATTTGAAGACAATCCATAAATAAAAATGGGGATTTAGTCTCACCATATGGCCAAATAGTGCTCAAGCCCACCACTACGTCAAAGTACCCCATTATCAGTGGGTCCTACACTATCCATGAAAAAGAGATGAATCCAGCCTTTCTAACCCTTGGAGATAATACTCCTTGCTGGGAAAGATGTGCAAATGCACTACAGGGGAATATACATGTCTTTTGGTTCATAGCTGCACCAGCTTTAGAAATACATGGGTATGCTCCCCCAAATTTTTTGCTTGTTTATTATGTATTCGGTCTGACCAGACTACCGAGGTTGAGCATCCCATCCCCCACTCACACCTGTACTCTATTAGTGTCCACTATCAAGTGGATATAGGAGGAGTCCCCTGGAGTGCATTTGCACATCCTTCCCAGCAAGGAGTATTATCTCCAAGGGTTAGAAAGGCACTATATGGCCATATGGTGGGACCAAATCCCCATTTTTATTTATGGATTGTCTTCAAATTGGTAGTAATTTCTTTTGCATGTGTGCGCTATTCTTCCTAATGGCATCCCAAAACATACTGCGATTTTGCTACGACGGTCGTGCATAACAAAATCGCGCAAAGCAATTCATCCAAAAAGTTGCATGAGCTTCTTTTGTGTGACAAACACGCATAGGGCACCTTATTCAAGTGAATGTGTGCGACACGTAGAAACTTGTGTAAATCATGCTAAAAAACAATTGTGCGCAAATTTGTGCTACGGGAGACGTGAATGGGGCTAGGCTGGGCCGACATCAATGCGTGTCGGGAAGCTGCGCAAAATGGTGCACTTTCCTAGGATGCAGAGAAATGTGCTGCCCATTAGCAAACATCTAGGGGTGCCATTAATTGTTAGGCATGGTTCACACTAGTGTGAGCTGTGCAACTCGCATTTGCGCTGACATGGCAGCCTATTCATTTGAATGGGCTGGGGTACCTACGTTTTCAGCAAAAAATGGCGCATGAACCTTTAAAAAAACATGGCCGCAGGAAGATCGCATGGTCTTTTTGACCATGTGATTTCCCAGAAATTTCCACACGGGAATGAATGGTATGAATTCCCACACAAGTAAGAATGAATGGTAGCCCCGCGCGTCTCTTAGGAGCAGTGTGATTCCCGTACCACCAACTAGCTCGCAGAGTGTGAACTGAGCATTAATGGAACTCCCACACATCTACAAATGTGTGCACCAAACTGGCACCTTTTTTGGAAAAGAGTCTAGGAATTCTTTTCCACGTTTCTTGCGTGTAAGGCAGCCCACTGAAATGACTTGGTTGTCCTACATGGGACTGAAAAACAGGTGGGTGCGTTCGGTCGCACCTGTAGGTGTGAACCCAGCCTTAGGACCTTCGCACCTGTGCATTAGAAACTGCAATGTGTGTTTTCTTGAAAACACGTCGTGTTTTATCGCACTCCCAATGCGCTGTTCTAAAAATCAACAAAATAGTATAGTGTGCATTATATGTGTTTTCCTCCACTGGGAAAAATGGACATGCGACTCAAAAAATTCAGTAATAAGGGTCGGTTCACACCTGAATCACACAGGAACGTGTTCCGCATTCCTGTGGGATTTTGATGTGACTGTGGGATTTTCAAATGAATGGGCTGAAATCGCACTGGATTGTACAGTGCATGCGCTACTTTATAAAACCGCATTGCACTGGATGGCATGGTAGCCCTGTACCAACCGATCGGGTGCAGGCAAATGCACTGCATTTCTGTAGCACCCTCTTATGCTCGAAGTGTAGTATTTGGTTTTAAAGAGGTTGTAAACCCCCCCAAAAATTTTTTTTTTCTTTATGCAACCTGCAAGAGAAACACATAATGAGCTAGTATGCCTTGCATACTAGCTCATTATGAAATACTTACCTTAGAACGAACCCCCGCTGTGCCGTCCGCTTACCTGTATGACGGGCGACATGTCCAGTCGCCGGTCTTCCGGGATCGCGGCATCCGGCTATCTGATTGGCCGGAGCAGCGGTGACGTCACTCCCGCGCGCGGGAGCCGACGGTCACGGCACGGAGCTCTGAAGGAACGGCACCAGCGGCCGTTCCTTCAGAGCGCATGCGCCAGTGACGTCACTGGCTGCATGTAAGGTAAATATCTCCTAAACGGTGCATGTTTAGGAGATATTTACAGTACCTATAGGTAAGCCTTATCATAGGCTTACCTATAGGTACAAGTTACAGAGGAGGGTTTACTTCCTCTTTAATGTAGGTAAATGTATGCAGGCTTGGCTGTCTCTGTTTCCTGGGTTGGGCAGAAATCCAGGGAGAACTGGATAACTCACAGGCAGCATCACTGACACCTCCCCTCCATTTCTAGAATGTGCTGGAACCTTCTAGAAATATGAGAGGGGAAGTAAGGTGGAGCTGCCTGAAGTATTCTGAGGGCCTTGACCAATACCCAACTTGGGTTGGCAGGGGGCAGGCCCCCTCAAATACTCTGGGTCAGCCCATTTGGGGCGGTGGAGTTCGGGTGTAGGTTGGAGATGGAGTGTTAGGCTGTCGGTGGCCTTGGAAGGAGCTCCCCAGTCTGGGGGGGGGGTGACCTTGGGCCTGGGCTCGGGTGCGGACAGGACCCTCTCAAAACACACGAAGATGTCCTGGACAGGAGGCACGGAAGCAAGGAGAGGACAGTGAGGGAACACTGCCAGAAAAGTCTGCAGGAGGACAAAGAAAAGCCAGGAGGGCTGGTAAATGGGCTGGTGATTGTGCACAGTCATGTTGGAACAGGAAGGGATCATCCCCAACCTGTTCCCACAAAGTCGGGAGCATGAAATTGTCCAAAATGTCTTGGTATGCCGATGCCCTAAGAGTTCCCTTTACTGGAACTGCGGGGCCTGAAAAACAACCCCACACCATAATCCCTCCCCCACCAAATGATTTAGACCACTGCACAAAGCAAGATCCATAAAGACATGGATGAGTGAGTTTGGGGTGGAGGAACTTGACTGGCCTGCACAGAGTCCTGACCTCAACCCGATAAAACACCTTTGGGATGAATTAGAGCGCAGACTGCGAGCCAGGCCTTCTTTTCAACATCAGTGCCTGACCTCACAAAGGTGCTTCTGGAAGAATGGTCAAACATTCCCATAGACACACTCCTAAACCTTGTGGACGGCCTTCCCAGAAGAGTTGAAGCTGTTATAGCTGCAAAGGGTGGACCAACTCATTATTAAACCCTACGGCCGAAGACTGGGATGCCATTAAAGTTCATGTGTGTGTAAAGACAGGCGTCACAATACTTTTGACAAAATTGTATATACATATACATATATATATATATATATATATATATATATATATATATATAATTTTTTTTGTTTTATAGGTCTTTATTTTTATAGATCTTGATTTTTAGCCATAGTTTTACCTAAATTCTTGCACATGTACACAACTACCGGAGCAATGGGGGAACCACAGAAAACAGTCAATGAATATATTTCCATCCAGGGCTGTTTTTCTATAACTTGGTATAATAGACAATCCGCTTAGATGTAAATTGTGCTGAGCCAAGAGTTCTACTTAAAAGGAAAGAAAAAAAAACATATAAAAAAATTAATTTGGCGCATTAGTAAAAAAAACACATATATTCCACATTCCGCCCGGCCCTCCAATAACACGGCTTCCTGAGATGCACCGGAGGCAAGGACATGTTTTAGTGCCACTGTATGCAGCAGAAAGCTGGAATTTGGGAGTGATAATCTATTATCGCCGGCTGATTACTATGCAACACATTCCCTGCACCAGGCTAACATGATTACAGCAACACCATATTCCCCAGCAAGGGCTCCAACACACAATGTAAAATAACATGAAGCCCCCGGGTCGCTATTCACGCCACGCAGCGGGTGTGCAGATAGGGGAGCTCGGCGGAGGAAACACCAGCCGGCTCCCTAGACGCAGCCTCACCCACCGGCTGCCTGCAGGCTACTAGTAATCTAGACCCAAGACAACAAACTGGAATTTATTTGATTCCTTCTGAACGACTCATATATATAGACTTGCTTTGCTGTGCAGTTGTCAAATGTTTACTTTTCAAGCAGCGAGAGGGCGGCCATCTTGCCTGCGGCAAGTCTCCGGTAAAGTACGCGTGGGGTTGGCTACTGGCATTTCTAATGGTTGTTACAATGAGAAATGTAGATATTTGCCTAATTTTAATTATCTTAGTTGCCTGTCATTTTATATTAAACCTAGGAAATGACTGTTTTCATCGACTGTATTTTTGTTTTGTTAATACAAGTATTTGCTTATTCTCAGCAAACAAGCTTTAAAACAAGCCCTCAGTGACCTATGTAGCTGCAGGCACTGTGGAGCAATTTATCCTCAGCATTCAGAGCAGGAGTTGAAGTCCTTCAGCTTCAACAGCTCGCCTCCCCCTGCTCTCTCCTCCAAGCAGTGACACATTCAAACTGGTGCACTGATACCAGCAATGACTCTGCAGCTCAAATCCCCCTGCTCTCCAGCATGACTCAGCAGCTCAGTTTTCCCTGCTCCCTCCAAGGAGCTCCTTTGCTCCCCCTTTCAGCAGTGCCTTAACAGCGCCTTCTGCTCTCCCCTCCCAGCATGACTCAGCAGCTCAGCTCCCTCTGCCCCCCCCCCCATCCTAGCACCAACTCAGCAGCTCAGCTTTCCCTGCTCCCTCCTCCAAGCAGCTCCCTTGCTCCCCCTTTCAGCAGTGCTTTAACAGCGCCCCCTGCTCTCACCTCCCAGCATGACTCAGCAGCTCAGCTCTCTCTGCTCCCCCCATCCCAGCACTGACTCAGCAGCTCAGCTCCCTCTGCTCCCCCCCATCCCAGCATGACTCAGCAGCTCAGCTCCCTCTGCTCCCCCCAATCCCAGCACTGACTAAGCAGCTCAGCTTGCCCTGCTCCCTCCTCCAAGCAGCTCCCATGATCCCCCTTTCAGCAGTCCCTAAACTGTGCCCCCTGCTCTCCCCTCCCAGCATGACTCCGCAGCTCAGCTCTCTCTGCTCCCCCCCATCCCAGCATGACTCAGCAGCTCAGCTCCCTTTGCTCCCCACTCCCACCAGTGATTTACTGTATCAGGGACAGTTGGGAACTATGCAGACCCATTGCAGGAACTCATGTACAAATATGTGATTTCATGCAGGAGGGCCTCCCTGCCGCAGTACATTTGATGCATGGGGCGGTCCAGAAGAGGTTAAAGTTAAAGTTAATTTGCTGCTTGCTAAAGGGTATGAGAAGTCAAAAACGTTTTTGTTTATGTCCTGCTGACACCTGGGCCCCCGACAATCAATAAAAATCTGACCGGGGTTCCTGAAGAATATTGAATGAAAAGGGGCGGGCCTAGGACAGTCAGGCTGGGGAGGAAAGCAATAGATGGTGCTGGACGTCCATTATCCAGGAAATGAGGTGGGCTCCATCTGACATGCTGCAGCTTCTAATGCACACTGTTAGAAGCTCGCAGTGTGCAGTAAAATCAGAGTAAGCCTTTTCAGTCCAGCAGAGGAGACGGGACAACTGTGCAAGACTGAAGGGTCAGATTTAAGCCTATTTAATGACTTGGCGGCTTCCGTCTCTTTTTTCAAGTAGCGGCAACTTGTGTTTGGACAGGAATAACCGACTTCTGCTGAGCTAAATAAGTAAACACCTGCAAAGCCAATTTATTTCAGATAGGATTAATTGTTTAATTGCATAAAATAAACAATGTTTAAAAAGTAATTCAGCCGTAATATATTACATTTATTTAAGCTTAACTGACCTATTAGAGCGATAAACTTCCAATAATGGGGCTGATAGGTGGAGCAGGAATTGTAATTAGCCGACATTTCGGGGTTTTTGGCCAACTTTAAAGGAAAACTCCACCTTCATCAATAAAGAATATGCAAGCAACTCATCAAAACGGATGAATTTCTTCAACCCGGACAAAGACAAAACCACAATCTTGGTGTTTGAAAGGATTCCGAGAACATTTTAACGGTTGTCTTCCTGTTTCAGTGACAACCCCACTGTCCATTTCTTGTGCAGAGGTCACCAAGACAGGAAGTGAAGGAAAATCTCCCCAATGGTGTCACAGATATAAATAAAAAAAAACCTGGAAGAGATTTGTTCTCGTACCAATTCTTTCCAAAATATGAAAAAAAAAAAATGTCTGGAGTTAGGATTTAACCACTTTCCAACCACCTGCTGCCGCAGATATACTACGGCAGGCAGGCTCGGCTACGGGAGTGCTCCTGGGCAGCAGGGAAGCCATTCCATGGGCACCAGGCACCCGTGATCGCTCACCGTGAGAGCCGGTTCACACTGGGGCGACTTATCAGGCGACTTGGTCGCCTGACAAGTCGCCGTGGGTCGCCTGCCATAGATTAGCACAGGACCCATTCTAATAGGAGCGACACAAGTCGCTCCGACTTAGAAAAAGGGTCCTGTACTACTTTGGGGGGACCTGGAGCGACCTGCATTGACTTCAATGATATGAAGTCCGTGCATGTCGCTCCGAGGTCGCGGTGCGCGCTGTGCACCGCGACTTCACAGGTCGCCCCGGCAAGTCAGATCGCCTCAGTGTGAACCGGCTCTGAAGAGAGAACAACGGTCTGCTGTTGTAAACACACCAGACCTTTGTTCTCTCTTGAATGAACACAAAGTGCCTGTGATCCTTCTATTTAAGATCACAGGTCTCTATGATCATTTCCACAAGCCCATCCCCCTCACAGTTAGAAAACACTACCTAGGCTCACACTTAACCCTTTGACTGCCCCCGAATTAACCCCTTCCCTGCCAGTGTCATTAGTACAGTAACAGTGGATATTATTTAGCACTGATTACTGTGGTAATGTCACTGGTCCCCCAAAAGGGTAAAAAATGTCAGTTAGGGGTCCGATCTGTCCACCGCAATGTCGCAGTCTTGCTAAAAATCGCATTACTAGTTAAAAAAAAGACATAAATCTTTCCCGTAGTTTGTAGACGTGATAACTTTTGCGCAAACCAATCAAAATACGCTTGTTATGATTTTTTTTTACCAAAAATACGAAGCAGAATTGGCCTAATATGATGAAAAAGTTTGATTTTTAAATTTTTGTTTATTGGGAATGTTATATAGCAGAATGTGAAAAAAAAAAAAAAAAAATATATATATTATATATATATATATATATATATATATATATATATATATATATATATATATATATATATATATATATATATATATATATATATATATATTTTTTTTTTTTTTTTTTTTTTTTCCAGAATGGTCGCTCTTTTTTTGTTTATAGCGCAAAAAAAAAAAAAAAAAAAAATGCACAGATGATCAAATACCACCAAAAGAAAGCTCTATTTGTGGAAAAAAAAAAGGACATAAGATTTATTTGGGTACAGCGTCGCACGACCACACAATTGTCTGTTAAAGTAACGCAGTGCCGAATCGCAAACAATTGCCTGGTCATTAGGAGGTAAAAACCTTCCGGTCCAGAAGTGGTTAAAGTGCTTGTTAACCCTTACATATACCAAGTGAAATGACCGGCCACAGAAATGAAACAAATCCTTCTATTTTATCCTATAAAAACTTGTTTATCTGCAGTCTTCTCTTCTTTACAGCCGTTCAAAGTCCAGAATTTATAAAGCTTGTCTGAGCTGACAAAAAAAATAAAAATAGGGGCGGAAATCAGAAGTTACACTCTGCAGATCTCAGTGAGGAGAGCTCTGGGAGCTGATTGGAGGGAAGGGATGCACTCCCCCCTCCCCCTCCACACAGGAACAGAGCTGAGGTTGTCAATAACAGGCTTTGTGCTGGAGCTCCCTCCCTGTCACCTTTACACCTTGGTGTCAGTGACTCATGCTGATAGCAGAGGAAGGAAGCAGCAGACAGAAATGACACTTAGTGCTCTAGATTGAAACAAGTACACACTATAGATGGATAGGTCATGCTCATATTTCATGTCTGGAGGTTTACAACCCACTCAACAGCCCAACTCCAATAATTTTTGAGCCCCTATTCTCTACCAGATAAGATCCCGGGGAAGCATTGATCCTTTCTATACCATGACACTGCATTTCCCTGATCCTGGACCTCGCTCCTGTTCCAGGCTGAATGATGCGGGGTATAAAGGGGTATAAAGGGCAAGTCGAAATCAATAAGACCCCTCATCTCTCCTCTAGAATAGAAAGCATCAGATAACATTTTTTTGTGATTCGGCAGTGTGTTACTTTAACGGGAAATTGGGAGGTGCACATATACAGTATAGCTGTGCTGGGGGGAGGGGGGTGCACATATACAGTATAGCTGTGCTGGGGGGAGGGGGGTGCACATATACAGTATAGCTGTGCTTGGGGGGAGGGGGGGTGCACCTATACAGTATAGCTGGGCTGGGGGGAGGGGGGTGCACATATTCTGTATAGCTGTGCTGGGGGGAGGGGGGTGCACATATACAGTATAGCTGTGCTGGGGGGGGGGGGGGGGTGCACATATACAGTAAAGCTGTGCTGGGCTCTAAATGAATACTACCATAATAGAAGGAAGCTGGACAGGGGGGAGGGGGTTAACTGTCAGTGTAGCTGGAAATGCTCTGGGGTCTCCGCTCACAGTCTACAACGATCATAGTACAGACAACCACACTGAGTCTCCGTTTCCACTAGTGTGATCAACGGCACCCGTTCCCATCGATGCGAATTTGAAAATTAGCGACTATGAAAAGGTACCTGCACTACTTTGATGCAACTTTGATCCAGAGAGTGTAAAGTTTGATTAAAGTCGCATCAAAGTCATACTCTAAATCGCAATAGTGGAAACATAGACTAAAGCTCCATTTCCACTAGTGTGGCTTGTCATGCGACTTTGGACACACAAGGTCGCATGACAAGTCACAGCCCATTGATTTTCAAATGGCACCCATTCCCGTCTATGCGACTTTGAAACTCAGCGACCTTGAAAAGGTACCTGCACTACTTTGATGATTTTCAAAGTGGCATAGATGAGAAAACGTGCCATTGAAATCAAAGGGCTGTGACTTGTCATGCGACTTTAGGTATCCAAAGTTACATGACAAGTTGCACTAGTAGAAACGAAGTCTAAAATTCATTACTCACATGTAATGAGCAATATAAATGCATTGGTTTCCTTGTAAACTTTCAAAAATGTTCCTTTGTACCTGATTTCTTTCATATATTGTGCCGGTCACGTGACCTCCCGCCCCCCCCCCCCCCCTCTTTCAGGAGAAGCTGCTGGCCTAAACTAAGCTATGAAGACAGGAGATCATGTTCTGTGAAGGATAGGAGGGATGGGGGTGGGGGTGGGGCTGGGCAGGTCTAGGCATGTCTGTCTAGGAAAGACCGACAACCTTTTCAGGAAGTGAAAGACTTAGTAAATTCAGATAAAGGGAGATAGTGTTGTCGGTGAAGAACAGGAAGAAGCTGATTGTCTAGATAAGACTTTCTAAGCTACACAAGCAGCTAGCTAGAAAATGAATAATATCAAAAGATAAAGATATTTAACAAACTATTAATAGGAAACATTTTTGACTGGAGTTTTCCTTTAACAAAAATATTTACAACTACTGTCCCTTTAAGATGTCTTTCAGTCACCCATTTTGTTGATGCTGGAAACAATATTACTAGCAAAGATGAGAATTGTAGAAAGAATAAAACATGTCTCTTTATCTGAAGCCAGACATATAACATATTCAGTAATAAACAAGTAAACAATAAAGGGTTCAGGGTTGTTTACTAAAAGGTGAAATGCAGGCGAATGTAAAACAAACGGTAAAACAGTAAAACAGTCCAACTAAAAAAATATATACAGTATAATGTGTGGGAGTTCTGAGTAATTTTCTAGCAAGAAATTGATGATTTTTTTTCATGTAGGAGCGAAGTGTTAGAATTGGCCTGGGTGGCAAGTGGTTATTTACCATAAATAAGTAATAAACAAATAATTATTATATATTGTTTTTAGGATAATTTACTAGATTTTCAAAAACTGTAATCAAGCAGGTTGCTTAACGGACAAATTACCGAAGTTTGAAGTTATAACTTCTAACCAGTAATTTCACAGTAAATCGATAAATAATAAAATTATTATTTTATAACATAGCATACCAATATATTATTTTGCTGATTAAAAATACCTTTTCAGCAGCAGCATATTCTCCCTCTGAACTGTGTAAGAAAAACATGGGATTATGGGTAAATCTTATACTCACTTTCCTGGTAGTTAGGAGGGCTGGGCTTGTCTTTTAGACACATGCCCACTGCTATGACACTGCAGTGAGAGGAGAGCCTCCACTGCGGTATTTTTATTGGACAGCTTGGACCGATGGTGCTTTACCATTGGTCCAAGGCTCCAAGCTTTCCACTGAGCTCAGTGCCTCTGACAAGGAGTCATCCTCGCAGTCTGCTGCAAACAGCGTGTGCCAGCTTGTATTTAAACTGGCCGCTGTATATAGCATCTGACAGGCTGTGCAAGGAGCCCGGTATCTCCGGAACTATAGGTGCTAGGAGCCCCCAAATTTTGATTGGTGGTGGGGTAGGACTTCGGCTACCTAACCCCCAAGTTGTGACACCCAGGTCACCAAGCTACAACCCTCGAAGCTCGATCAATTTATGTTCATGGCAGGTGAGGCAGTTTTAGACAATGGTTGGAGCTGGAGGTGTCATCCCACCCAAAACTCTGCAAAGCCTCTGAGCTCCAGGACCCAATTTCAGGATTCGCCAGTCTCTAGGGAAAATGAAGATCTACAGTAGTTTCCTCTGTATGACACAAGCATTCCAGAGTCTCTCAACCTGCCTTGATAACAATCCTGGAGTCTGGAGGTGGAGGCTTCATCCAATCAACTATTCAAAGTCTCTGTGCTTCAGGACCTACCAATCTCTGGGGAAACTGGAAATCCAGTTTCCTCTGTTTGACACAAGCATTCCAGAGCCTCTCAACCTGCCTAGGGTGATAGAAAAAAAAAAAAAACCTTTTATATTGTGACATCCTACACAAGGCTTTACAAAGTCTCTGAGCTCCAGAACCCATTACAGGATTTACCATTCTCTAGAGAAACTGATAATCCAGCTTCTGCTGTATGACACAAGCATTTGAGAGCCTCTTAACCTGCTTTGGTGACAACAAAAAACTTGTATATGGTGACAAGGCTGAAGGTGGAGGATTTTTCCCACCATCAACTCTACAAAGCCTCCAAGCTCCAGGATTTAGCAATCTCTGGGGAAACTAAAAATCCAGATTCTTCTGTATGACACAAACATTCCAGAGCCTCTCAACCTGCCTTAGTGACAACCCTGTGTAACAAAAAACAAAACTTTCTAATACCATGACAAGAATGGAGAAGGGGGCTTCATCCCGCCCAAGACTCTACCAAAGCATCCAAGTTCCAGGGCCAATTCAAGGATTTACCAATCTCTGGGTAAACTGAAAATCCAGTTTCCTCTTTATGACGCAAGCATTCCAGAGCTTCTCAGCCTACCTGGGTGACAAAACAAAAACCTTTTTTGATACTGTGACAAGGCTAGAGAAGGAGGCTTCATCCTCCCCAGGACTCTGCTGGAGCTGGAAGCCTCATTCCACCCAAGACTCTACAAAGCCTCCAAGCTCCAGAACCCTTTTGAGGATTTACCAATCTCTATGGAAACTGAAAATTCTATTTCCTCTGCATGACACAAACAACCCAGAGCCCCTCAAGCTTCCTGAGTGACAAAAAATATTTTGTAGCACCTTCTAGCTAGGTACTAGTGTAAATAGTTTTTTTTCTGCTAGTGTAGGTAAACTTGGCTTGGCTGGCAGCCAAACCTTTATTGAATCTGGGACAGGGTTGAGTGAGTCAGAGAGGCTGGATGACTTATCAGGCAGCACCTCTGATACTTCCTCCTACTTGCTGGAACCTTGGAGAAGCTTTCAAAAAATGGGAGGGAGCTTAGGAGGAGCGGTGTGGAATATGGAGGCGGGCCCCAGCCAATCCCCAGCAAGTGGGCTGGCAGGTGGTGGGCACCTCCTAAATATTCTGAGCCATGTGAGCAGGGTGCAGTCAGGTAAAAGCTGGAGATGGAGTGCTGAGGCGGCCTTTGAAGATGCCCCCTTAGTCTGGGAGGGTGTGACCTGAGGCCTGGGGCTTAGGTGCTGGAGTGATCCTCTTACGACACACGGGGAGTCCTGTCCTGGATGCACGGGAGCAGGTGTGAGGACAGCGGGAGGGAGTTAGCACCTCCAGGTGATTTCCAGGGAGAAGACAGCCAAATGGCTGGTGAGTGTGCAGCCTGGGAGGACTGTGGAGAAGTAGCCAAGTGGACTAGTGAAAGAGGCAGCTGCAGCCAGGTGTGCTAGCAGTGCCTGAAGAGGTGGTGCTGAGATCAGTAGGCACAGGGATGTAGCTGGACACTGGACATTTCTCTACACACCAAAGGGGCCCAGGGTCCTTCACTAATCTGGTTGTGTGCTTTTTGCCAGATTTACTATAGTGTCCCAGCTGAGCCTGTGTTTCCTGCAAGCGAGTGCTGGAGGAAGAGGCGTGTATATAGCTGTATATTGGAAGAGTTGTCTCTGAAGTCAAGTGGGCATCCCATTATTTTCCTGATCCCTATCCATGTTGTATTCCCTCAGTAAATACAAAACCAAAGTGCTAGACTGTGTGCCTGCAAAAATTCTGTGTGCCTGGCTATGCAGGATGGGGGATCCCTATTCACCAGCGGCTTCTACGTGGGGTGAGCTACTTTTATACTGTGATAAGGCTGGAGGCTTCATCCCGTCAACTCTACTAAGCCTCTGAGCTCCAGGACCGACTCCAGGATTCACCAATCATCCCGTGAACTCTATGAAGCCTCTGAGCTCCAGGACCGATTCCAGGATTCACCAATCAACTTTACTAAGCCTCTGAGCTCCAGGACTGATTCCAGGATTCAGCAATCATCCCGTGAACTCTATGAAGCCTCTGAGTTCCAGGACCGATTCCAGGATTCACCAATCATCCAATCAACTCTACGAAGTCTCTGAGTTCCAGGACCGTTTCCAGGATTCACCATACTTTTGGGTTAATAAAAATCCAATTTCCTCCTTATGACACAAGGATCCCAGAGCCTCTCTTCTGGGTGACAACAAAACCCTTTTTTTATACTGTGACAAGCCACCACACTGTCACAATACACGTTAAGAACAAATTGTAGTATTATCTATTAAACGTAACTACGAATTGTGCTATGATGGGTAATCACAGGGCAGGCAACCACTTTGTGGCGGCACAGAATGTAAAAAATGCATAATTTGTATAAAATTTGACATTCGGGTTATGGATTTTTCCCGTACGGCAGATCACAATAAATGTATAGGCATTATATCTCCATCCATTTGTTATGCATAAATTTTAATATGGTGTAATTAGTGAAGAATGACAGAGATTTTTACCGTGTTTTTAGTTGCTCGGAGATGGCACAGACAATTGTTATTATAAATGCAGGAAAATTATAGCTTACGGCTGGGGGCGGAGGGAGAATGCAGAAAATGAATAAAAAAAAATGTAAAAAAAAAAATTGAGTAAATAAAAAGGTAGGAAGCAGCAGTTACTGAGGAAACCAGAAATAGGGGAAGAATTTAAACTTTAACATCCAGGGCTGTTCAGATGCACTTCAAAGCAACTAATAAAATAAAAATGGATGGCCTATCGGGAATGAAAAAAAGAAAAAAAGTTTCAGGGAATGCTAAAGCCTAGGGCGTTATGCAGCAACTTCCTATTTAAAGTGGTATTAAACTTTCTGCTAATATATTGCTATCTACTATAAAACATTGCCCAATACATCATTATCTGCAAATACATCTACAAAGCGGAGTTCCACCCAAAAGTGGAACTTACACCTATACCATTTATCCCCCTCTCAGGTGTCACATTTAGCACCTTTTGGGGAGAGCGGGTACCTGTTTTTGACAAATACCCTGTCCCTACTTCCCTCGGACTTTGCCACGGTGAGATACGTTAGCAGTTCGGCCCTCCTCCTCCTCCTCCTTTCTCCTTTCCCTGCTGCCCCCTCCTTTCTCCTTCCCCTGCTTCCCCCCTGCTTCCCCCCTCCTTTCTCCTTCCCCTGCTTCCCCCCTCCTCATCCCTTCTCCTTCCCCTGCTGCCCCCCTCTTCCTCCCTTCTTCCCCTGCTGCCCCCCTCTTCCTCCCTTCTTCCCCTGCTGCCCCTCCTCCTCCCTTCTTCCCCTGCTGCCCCCTCCTCCTCCCTTCTTCCCCTGCTGCCCCCCTCCTCCTCCCTTCTTCCCCTGCTGCCCCCCTCCTCCTCCCCTCTTTCCCTGCTGCCCCCCTCCTCCTCCCTTCTTCCCCTGCTGCCCCCCTCCTCCTCCCTTCTTCCCCTGCTGCCCCCCTCCTCCCCCCTTCTCCCTCCCCTGCTTCCAGGCCAGTAAGAGAGCACAGCGCGTTTCGCGCATGCCACAAGGCTTCACTGCTGGGTTCCCTTACCGGCAATGGCAGCACCCAACAGCCAATGGAAACATCGGCTGAGGTGCCGACATCGCTGGATTTGAGGACAGGTAAGTGTCTAATTTTAAAAATCATCAGCTACAGTATGTGTAGCTGCTGACTTAATTTCTGAAAGGGGGGGGGGGGGGCGGAAATCTGCATTAAATATTTATATATTATTTACCTATTATACAGGATTTATATAGCGCCAACCGTTTGTGCAGTACAGCAGTTCAAGGCAAGAGAGTTCAGCTAGGTTTAGATGTGCACCTAAACCCACCGCTTCTCTGAAAAGCAATCTGCATTCTGATCACTTTTCAAAGGCAATGGACAGGTGGTGAGGAGGCTATGTGATGCCCCCTTACCACCTGTTTTAACCTCACTTCTTTTTTTTTTTTTTACAAATGCACTGCAACCACGTGCATTGCGTTTGCGGTACTTCCCCGTTCACTTGAATGGCTCAAGTTCTTGCTGCAAGCCAGTCATGATGTTGGATAGTTTTTGCCATGAGTGCAAAGCAAGGCATGTAAACACTCTCGCTCTGCCATTGCAGCTTAAGGTGGTTGTAAACCCTTACATATACCCAGTGAAGTGACTGGCCTCAGGTGAAACCCAGATGAAGCAAATCCTCCTAGATACGTTGTACCTGTTTATCTGCAGCACTCTCTTCTCTACATCCGTTCAAAGTCCAGAATGTATACAACTTATCTGAGCTTTCAGAAAACAGGGGGCTGACAGCTGATGTTACACTCTGCAGCTGTCAGTGAGGAGAGCTCTGAGAGCTGATTGGAGGGAAGGGACACACCCCCCATTAACACAGCTCACAGGAACAGAGCTGAGGCTGTCAATCTTCTGGCGCTCCTTCCCGTCACCTCTTTTCTCTTGGTGTCAGATAAACTTATCAGAAGTGATTCATGCTGATAGCAGAGGAATGAGGCAGCAGACAGAAATGACACTTAGTGGTTTGTATTACGACAAGTACACACTATAAAGGGATATGCTTTGTTCATTATTCATGCCTGAGGTTTTGTTTTGGGGGGGGGGGGAGGGGGACTAATAACGTGTCTCAACTAATCCAATCACTAGTCTAAATGAGGTCTTAGGGGGCCCTGCTCGTACAATCTTATTTGTCTCTACAGCAAAAGCTTTGGTCAGCACCACTTTCCTGAACCTCCAGGAAGGGAGTAAGAGTAAATACTTCACAAGAAGTCACAGGATTGCCCTCAGGAGGCGCTATCAATGTTTTGGAGGAGGCCCAGGGGCTTGACTTGCCCCTTGCTGCCTGTGCATCCCAGGGTTGCTATGATGGCACTCCATGGGACCCTGAAAGGCAGCATATCCTTCAAAACTGTGCAGCAAATTTTACATGAAAGAATATACAGGTATGACTGGCTTTAAAGCTGAACTCTTGCAACAACAATTTTAAATTTATGACTATTCATTGATTGCCACTAAGGCTATAAATCTGGTTTGTGCCTTTAAAAACCCAGATATCACCTTGTAAAAGTAGCAGTGACATCATCACTGGGCTGTATATAGCCTGTGCAGAGAGCAGAGCTGTGGGAGGGGCCCAGCAGGCTCCACCTACTACAGCCGTGGCCTAAAGTTTTAAGAATGACACAAATATTAATTTTCACAAAGTCTACTGCCTTAGTTTTTATGATGGCAATTTCCATTTACTCCAGACTGTTATGAAGAGTGATCAGATCAATTGCAATTAATTGCAAAGTCCCTCCTTGCCACGAAAATGAACTTAATCCCATAAAAAACATTTCCACTGCATTTGTGAAGAAGGCTTCAGGGCACCCAAGAAAGTCCAGCAAGCGCCAGGACCGTCTCCTACAGTTGATTCAGTTGTGGGCTCGGGAACCACCGATGCAGAGCTTGCTCAGGAATGGCAACAGGTAGTGTGAGTGCATCGGCACGCACAGTGAGAAGAAGACTTTTGGAAGGAGGATGTCCTGGTGTCAAGAAGAGCATCAAAGAAGCCACTTCTCTCAAGGAAAAACATCAGGGACAGACTTATATTCTGCAAAAAGTACAGGGATTGGACTGCTGAAAACTGGGGTAGAGACATTTTCTCTGATGAATCCCCTTTCCGATTGCATAAGGCATAAGTGATAACTAATGGCACTTTTCCACTGCAAGTACCGGCTTGGCTCTACTCGGCCCGGTTTGCTTTTCCACTGCTGGTACCGCATGGTACGGTGTTGGAACGGTTCGGTACGGTACGGTATGGTTTGCTTTTCCACTAAAGTAGTACTAAAGTTAAGTGGGTGGGATAACAACGGGATGGGTGGGATTCTCTGACCAATCAGTGGCTAGTAGTGACTGCATGCAAAGGATTGTGGGATATGGTACTGGGTATGGTACCTCTTGGAACCACGATCGAGGTGGTACTGTTTTTGAGAGCCGTACCGTTCGGTTCCATGCAGTGGAAAAGCGCCGCCGTACCGTACCGAACCGTTCCTACACTATACCATGCGGTACCAGCAGTGGAAAAGCACAAAAGCAAGCCAAACCGTTCGGTTCCATGCAGTGGAAAAGCGCCATAAGTGGCTTGGGGGAAAAAAACATCGAAATTTCAGGTCCATGGCCAGGAAACTCTGCAGACCTTAATCCCATTGAGAACTTGTGGTCAATCCTCAAGACACAGGTTAACAAAAAATAATAAAAAATTCTGACAAAATCCAAGCTTTGTTTAATGCAAGAATGGGCGGCCATCAGTCAGGATGTGGCCCAAAAGTTGATTGATATCATGTCAGGGCAAATTGGAGAGGTCTTGAAAAAGAAAGGTCAACACTGCAAATAACTTTTTGCATAAACTTCTTGTCAATAAAAGCCTTTGACACTTCTGAAATGCTTGTAATTATACTTCAGTATGCCATAGTAACATCTGACAAAAAGATCTAAAAACAGTGAAGCAGAAGACTTTGTGAAAATTCATATTTGTGTCATTCTCAAAACTTTTGGCAACGGCTGTACAAACTGCCTATAAAAAACTACAGGAGGGGGCGGAGACAAGACCAGTCCCCCTGCACAAGGAGAAAGAGTAGCAGTGGGCGGTCTTTATTACAGGAAGGAAAAGTCTCACATTGGATTACTGCACAGTTCTGCAAGAAATACACAAACTACACCAAGATTCACATGATGAATGTATACAGACAATATTTGCTTATCCTGGAGTTTAGCTTTAAAATCAATGTACAGATCAGACATAGTAAGTGTTGAGGTCAGCAGCCTTTAATGGTTTGTACATTGGAGGGCTTAATACACTTTAGAGTGGATGGAAGGTGAAATAAAAACCGTCTGCCTTTAGTTTAGGCTATAAAATCATCTTTGAACCATCAATCCTGGAGAAAACGCTGCCCTGGGATTCCGCTGTGGCTGGGCTGGGCATATAATCAAATGCCTAGGCAGATGTTCTCAGCTTACAGTATATATATAAACCCTAACAATGAACTATTATTTGCTCCCTTTGGTCTGTTATATATACCACTGAAAACATTTTTCTTGTATCTGTTCATTAAGTGCATACAATACCCGTGGATCCTGCCAGAAATACTGGGAGCTGACGCGTTTCTGTTCACTGTTATCTTAACCACTTGCCGACTGCCGCACGACTATTTACGTCGGCAGTCAGCCCCTCACAGGCAGAGCGACGTAGGGCTACATCGCTAGCCTGTGAGGGTCTAGGGAGCGAGAGCGCGCCGTTACGGACCCCCCCACGCGTGTGACCAGCGGACCCAATGTCCGCCGGTCACTCGCGATCATCGGGTGGAGAGGGAGAAAGGCAGGCGGCTAATGTAAACAAGCCGCCTGTCATTCTCCCCTGTGTAGGAATGGTGATCACACGGTTCTACTATGTAGGACCGTTGATCACTGTTCCCACACCTCAAGCCACAGCCAATCACAGTTAGAATCACTCCCCTAGGGACACACATAACCCCTCCCTCTCAAAAAAAGTTAAACCCTTCACTGCCAGTGTCATTTTTACAGTAACAGCGCATATGTATAGCACTGATTACTGTAGAAATGTCACTGGTAACCCCAAAAGTGTCAAAAATGTCAGTCAAGGGTCCGATTTGTCCAAAAAAAAAAAAAAAATAGCAGATTGCCACCATTACGCGTTAAAAAAAAAAAATGACAAAAATCTTTCCCTTTGTTAGTAAACGCAATAACTTTTGCGCAAACCAATCAAAATACGCTTTTTGAGATTTTTTTTACCAAACATGGTAAAAAAAAAAAATTGGCCCAAAATGTTAAAAAAATTTGATTTTTACTTTTTTTTGGGGGGGGGGGGGGGAATTTCATATAAAAAAAATGTGAAAAATATTGTTATTTTTGCAAAATTGATGCTGTTTTTTTGTTTATAGCGCAAAAAGTAAAAATCGCACAGGTGATCAAATATCACCAAAAGAAAGCTCTATTTGTGGGAAAAAAAGGACGTCAGATTCGTTTAGGTACAGCGTTGCATGACCGCGCAATCGTCCGTTAAAGTCACGCAGTGCCGAATCGCAAAATAGGCCCTGGTCAGGAAGGGGGTAAAATCTTCCGGGGCTTAAGTGGTTAAGCAATTAAATCAGCACTACCCATCTCTCCCTGGTGTACCCCTTTATGTTGTGGGGACAAGGTAGTGGGTTCTGTAGTCCTAACATACTTCCTGTCCTAGGGTGACAACACTGCCCCTTTATATAGTACAGTGACTAGTGTTGTCACCCTAGATAACCCATATGAATATAAAAGAAAAAAAAAAGGGGGCAAAAAAAAAAATGCAGCTACCACAGTTAAGGACTGTTAACCTGCAATAGATTACATTTTTGCTCTCGGTTTTAGATATATATTTTTTTCAAATAATTTTTATTAAGCTTTTTTTTTTTTTTCCCAAAAACCAGAAAATAGAAAGAAATTTAAAGATATGGGTACAAAACTCAAATTAGATACATAGCGCCCAAAAGAGCAGTTGAAGCTGCCATCTCATTGGTTCTCTTCGAGTACGTAAAAGAGCACTCACATTGAGATTCAAAAAGGAACATAAAAAAAAAAAAAAAAAGGATAGGTGGAAAAAGAGAAAGGGGAAAGAGGGGAAGGGAGGTGGGGTGCTTAGATAAATTTTATTGTAGACAAATGAATGTGTGTTCATTTTTAGCTTTGATTGAATCAGGTTTTTAACCTGGAAAAAGCTTCATTTTGGCAATAAAACCCCCAGAACATGATATATTTTCTGAAAGCAGAGGCTTTAGAAAAAAAAGATGATGGTTGCAAATTTTTAGGTAACATGATATTTGTGCAGCTGTGAATTAAACACACATTTTCAGGAAAAATAATGTATTAAAATTAATTTTAGTGCTAACACATAGAATATAATACTCATTTGGTTTTAGTAAAATATAAAAGATTTGGTTGCGTCCAGTAAACAGACACACAAAACAAGTCTTTTTTTTTGTGTGCACCCTTGACATGGCAAAAAAATGACGGTATCCAAATATCTCCATGGGTGATGCTTTTAAAAGCTTTTACAGCTCATCAGTTTCGAGTTAACCAGGAGCTCTTGTGCTAGAATTATTGCGATTGTCGGCCGTAAATATTCGGCCGACGACCGATTGGCCGATTGTAGGCTTGTTAGTATGATGCTTCCAACAGCCGACAGCGCACTTTCGGCCGAAAAGAATCTGTCGTGTAGGCATTAAAATTTTTGTAGGCCAACACCAGAACGGCCGATTGTTCGCCAGTCAGTACAGAATTCGGCTGACAATCAGCAGATTTGCAAGACTGGGCATGCTCAGAGAAGAAAAAACACACGGAAAGTTAACCATCACATGACATCACTTCTGCAGTCGGCTGTTGTTGGCCGACAAAATTCATGTGCAGTCTTTTGCAGTTTTCAACAGACACGACAGCCCTGGACAAAAGACTGCCGATCGTTCGGCCGACGATCGGTACGTGTGTACGGGGCTTAACTCTGACATTTGTGGCGATATGTCACACATATGGTGCAGCCACGCTTTACACATGCGTGTGCACCCTGGGCTTCCATTCGCTCATTTGCGTGGGACAACGGGGGTTACGGCAATTTTTAAGAAAAAAATGTAATACATCATAACTGTATTTTGGTCCCATTGGGTATATTTCCAGCCTTTGTCCCCATTGGGTGTATTCCCAGCATCGGTCCCCATTGGGTGTATATCAGGCCTGGGTCCCCATTGGGTGTATTTCAAGCTTTGGTCCCCATTGGGTGTATTTCCAGCCTAGGTCATCATTGGGTGTATTTCGTGCCTCTGTACCCATTGGGTATATTCTCCGCCTCTGTCCCCATTAGATGCATTTCCCACCTCTGTCCCCATTAGATGTATTCCCCGCCTCTGTCCCCATTGGGTGTATTTCCCACCTCTGTCCCCATTAGATGTATTCCCCGCCTCTGTCCCCATTGGGTGTATTTCCCACCTCTGTCCCCATTCGGTGTATTTACACTTTTACAGCCCCTGTCCCCATTGGGTGTATTTACAGACTCTGTCCCCATTGTATGTGTTCCCTGCCTTTGTCCCCATTAGGTGCATATCCCACCTCTGTCCCTATTTGGTGTATTTCCAGCCTCGGCCATCATTGGGTGTATTTCGTGCCTCTATCCCCATTGGGTGGATTCCATGCCCCAGTCCTCATTGAGTGCATTTTCTGGCTCTGTCCCAATTGGGTGCAATTACAGCCTCTGTGCCCATTTGGTTGATTTTCTGCTTCTGCCCCCATTGGGTGTATTTCTTGCCTCTGTCCCTACTGGGTATATTTCTAGCCTCTTTCCCCATTGGGGAAACAGGGTGAGAGCAACAACTGTAGTTCCCCAAAAAAAAAAATGCTTTTAGAAAAATATGTAATGTTTTGAGGGTTTTTCATAATCTTCAGGCCTAAAATAATTTTTAACATGTGTGCAAATACTCAAAAAATGGCGCTGGCAGCAGAAGCTACATCTCGTATTAAAACAATATACAGTCTTGTATTCTTGGTGGATGTTGACCCAGAACTCTAGTGCTACAAGGCAGCAATAAAATGGCAGGGTGGAGATAATTAAACATGACGGAGAAAATGAACGCACAGCTAACGACTTTTTGTTAGGCAAACCTGTGCCCCCAAAATGATACCCTTCCGAATTAGAACTAGAGGTGTTATTCAGGGCAGCGCTATTTAAGCTGCACACGCTACATACGCAATCAGCATGAAAAAGAGGTAAAGTGGCATACGAGAAAAAAATAAAAATGATACAAAAATAAAATGCCACAGATAGGATCTAATTAAGTGGAGCAGGAGGAAGACGTTTTCACAGTTCTACACGGTATCCTTCCAGTGGCAACAGCAATAAAACCCATGAAGGATGAAGAGGCCCCCGGGGGACTCTAGGAGAAAAGAAAAAGAAGCTGGAGATGGAGAGGAATCGCAAGGCGGAGAGCTCTTCAGTTGTTACGTGACAGGAAAACTCACACCGGCTGGGCAGACTTCGTTATCCTCGTATCGGTGACTGCAAACTTTTTCCTCACCACGTCGGCTGCCATGTTGGCAAGATGGGCCTGCTCTTCAAAAAACGGTGCGCACAAAAGGTGGCCTTTTTGGTTTTGTGAATCGATTCTTCTGAAGATGAAATTTGTATTCTGGAGCAGAAGGCCCTGAGTGTTAGGATGTACGCGGGACCAGACACAAGGGACCCCGGTTCATTGAGATGCTTCAGAAGTGCTAAATAGGGCTTAAAGTAGATCTTAATACAAAAACAAAAACTTAATATATTGCCACATATCATGTGTCAGGGTCAGGGGTCAGCAGCCAGGCTTGGAGACCGGTGTTGGTTGGGTGGTGTTGGACGGACTAGTAGATTTAGATGAACTTTGCATAAGTACCAAATTAAAGCCAAACTCCAGCTAAAGTATTGTATGGCTCATTTAAACACTTGAAGAGAGCCATACACCATAATTAGTGACCATGTTTCTGGAGATAGGGGTTTGTGTACAGCTGCCTGTAGAAATCCTTGACAGGCTACCGAAGAAGGCTTGGTAGTCGCACATACGAGCCTTTACTTGCGTACAGAGCTGATCATTTGTCCATGTAAAAACGTGGAAAAAAAAACAGACTTAGTGGCAGGATCAACAACTAATAAAACTGTGTTACAGAAGGGACTCAGAAAAACAGAGTGCTGGTGCTGTGCATCATATGTCCCTTTTGACCCATAGTTCCACTTTACACCCTTTGCTTCTACCAATGGATATGGTGGTGGCGGGATTGGGGGCGAGGGGAGGCTTATGGAGTGCAATCTGCACTCCATTAGCTTCATTGGAGGATACGTGAATACTGCCACCACCGTACATGGTGGTGGAGGCTTATGGAGTGCAATCTAGGCTCAAATAGCTTCACTGGAGGACACGTGAGTACTGCCACCACCGTACATGGTGCTGGTGAAGGCTTATGGAGTGCAATCTGTGCTCCATGAGCTTTACTGAAGGACATGCGAGTACTGCCACCATCGTACATGGTGGTGGTGGTGGAGGCTTATGGAGTGCAATCTGCGCTCCATTAGCTTCACTGGAGGACATGCGAGTACTGCCACCATCGTACATGGTGGTGGTGGAGACTTATGGAGTACAATCTGCGCTCCATTAGCTTCACTGGAGGACATGTAAGTACTGCCACCACTGTACATGGTGGTGGCTTATGGAGTGCAATCTGCGCTCCATTAGCTTCACTGGAGGACATGTAAGTACTGCCACCACTGTACATGGTGGTGGTGGTGGAGGCTTATGGAGTGCAATCTGCGCTCCATTAGCTTCACTGGAGGACATGTAAGTACTGCCACCACTGTACATGGTGGTGGTGGTGGAGACTTATGGAGTACAATCTGCGCTCCTTTAGCTTCACTGAAGGACATGTGAGTACTGCCACCACTGCACATGGTGGTGGTAGAGGCTTATGGAGTGCAATCTGCGCTCCATTAGCTTCACTGGAGGACATGTGAGTACTGCCACCACTGTACATGGTGGTGGTGGAGGCTTATGGAGTACAATCTGCGCTCCATTAGCTTCACTGAAGGACATGTAAGTAATCAGGGGGAGTAATCAGGAGACCCCTGATGTCTCATTAAAGAGAACCTGTCACCAGAAAAAAATTGCATGACAGAGGACTTTTTGTCCCCATGCGATGACAAAGACATGGAAAATAAATGTAAAAATGAACTAAAAGTCCCCACCCAAAATAAAATTCTTGAGCCTCACCTGCCCCCCCCCCCCCCCATACAAATGTAAATGCACACACACACACATGAAAACCTTGTTTTTGCATGTTACAAATCACAGCGCACACCAGTAGTAGACCAATAATTCTGGACCCATTATTGGCGGTCAACTCTAAACTGATGAGCTGTAGGAGCTTTTAAAGAATCGCCCATGGAAAATATAATATAGAGCACCAAAGTTTGTTGCCATTTAACGGATGACTGCAAATTTCATGTTTGACTATCCATTTACTCTGCGCTTTTATATTTTACCAAAAAATTGTGTAATATAGTGCCTTTATATGCCCAAAAATTAACCTTAGTTTTTTTTATTAATTTTGCATTTCATAATTGACATGTTAATATCATGAGACACAAATATTTACAAAATTGGAGCTTCGACTATTTTATTCTCCAGAGACTCTTTCATAAAAGATATTTTTTGAGAGGTTTATGTAATCTTCAAGTCTGAAATGCAAAAAAAAAAAAAAAAAAACCCCAAAAAATGCAAAAACAGCTCTGGTCAAGGGGGTTAGGGCTAAAATGAAATACAATACATTGATTGAAAGGCGCATTTAGCATGCTTTGAATTGAATGTATTAAGTTTGCATTTTTTTGATAGAGTAGGAAACTGTAAAACCAGTTTTTCTTTTTTTTATACTAGGGGCTGCAGAAAATGTGCAATTTTGTTACGTCTTCCATTCCTATTGGTTGTCAGTAACACCCTTCTGTTTACAGGCCGATATCAGATGCAGGGGGCGTGTCAAAGCTCATCAGACAGACCATTGCCTCCATACAAAACAAGTGTCCCTTCACTAGCAAGGGACAGGCTTTTCTACTTATGCTGTGGCTATTTTTATTTATTTTTTTTTAAAGAATATTAACTCTCAGACTTTGCACATCTTTTGTTTTGATGCAGACAGAATGTAATTTAGCTGATTTAAACTGTAAGTTCAATTGAGCTTTCAGGCTTATATGAGAATTTAGTCATTGGCTTTCCATATACTTTAACAAATCTTCCGAAAAAAATCAATTCATGTATGAGCAGCCTTTGAGCGTTCAAGCAGAGTTGGGCCATTTGGTATTCATGTCAGAATATCTGAGTGTAGAGTACACAGAGCTAATCAGCACATTAGACTGCAGACTGCACCTGACTATTCAGCTGAACAAGGAGAGCGACATGCAAAGCCAAGCCGAGTGTGGAAAGGTCTGGGAGCGCCGGGGACCGTTCGCACCTACAGGTATGCACCAACGTGGGTTCCTGATGCCTGTTTTGCATGAATCTACACAACATTTCTTGTGCATTTTTAATACCTTTTTTTAATTAATTTATTATGCCAGGTCATGGAGAATGGATGCGTTTAAACACATACAAGTACACAATACGGGTATTGTTTCGCTATTTTCCTGCAGTAAATGCAGCAGAAGAATGCATTTAGATAAACTGCCCATTATATGGATATTTGCAAGGATAGGTGGATGGGGCCGGGTCCCCAGAAATCTTTGTGTTTCCACCTGGTGGTGTGGCATGAGAATGCACGGCGTTGGTGGACAATGTTTTGACTAGTGATCGACCGATATCGTTTTTCTAATGCCGATACCGATATTTTGGTCATTGGATATCGGTATCGGCCGTTGAACATGTAAAAAAACATTTTTTTTATTTTTTTTTTTACAAAGGAACTCCTTGTGGACCCCTCCTCGGCACTGAAAAGCATTCAAAACGCCAAGTTTGGCTGTTTTGAACGGTGTCGGTTTTTATAATTCGGAGCCGAGTACCCAGAACTGATGTCAACACAGCCGTCTGTCATTCTCAGTGAAGTAATCACAGAGGCTATGTGATCCTGCTATATAGGATCGCAGGTCTCTGTGATTACTTCACAAGCCACGCCCCCTGACAGTTAGAATCACGCCCCTAGGGACACATTTAACCCCTTGATCACCAGTACAGTTAACCCCTTTCCTACCAGTGTCATTTTTACAGTAACAGTGCATATTTTTAGCACTGATTATTGTAGTAATGTCACTGGTACCCCCAAAAGTGTCAAAAATGTCAGTTAGGGGTCCAATCTGTCCGCCGCAATGTCGCACAAAAAAAAAAAAAAAAAAGAAATCGCAGATCGCCGCCATTACTAGTAAAAAAATAAATAAAAATGACATAAATCTTTCCCGTAGTTAGTAAACGCAATAACTTTTGCACAAACCAATCAAAATATGCTTATTGTGATTTTTTTTTTACCAAAAATATGTAGCAGAAAACAAATTGGCCTAAAATGTTAAAAAATGTAGATGTTTAAATTTTTTTGAGAATTTCATATAAAAAAAAATGTGAAAAATATTTTTTTTTTTTTAAATTGTCGCACTTTTTTTGTTTATAGCGCAAAAAGTAAAAATCGCACAGGTGATCAAATACCACTGAAAGAAAGCTCTATTTGTGGGAAAAAAAGGACGTGAATTTCGTTTGGGTACAGCGTCGCACGACCGCGCAATTTTCCGTTAAAGTCACGCAGTGCCGAATCGCAAAATAGGGCCTGGTCATTGAGCAGCCAAATCCTCCGGTCTGAAAGTGGTTAATGCCGATACCGATATTTTGGTCATCGGATATCAGTATCAGCCAATGCCTGCCGATATTTTTGGACATAAATTTATTTATTTTTTTACCAGGTACTCCTTGTGGAGGGATCTGGGGGTCTAAAAGAAGCCAAACCCCTCCTCTGCACTGAAAAGCATTCAAAACGCCAAGTTTGGCTGTTTTGAATGCTGTCAGTTTTTTTAAATGTGGCACCAGACAGTACCCGGAAGTGATGTCATGATGACATTAGGGATTGACCGATTATCGGCACCATGATAATCTGGGGCCGATATGCACTTTCCCCAATATATCAGATCGGCCCCTGTGGTTACCGATATTGCTGATTTTTTACATGGAGACCCGATCAGAGCCGAATGCAGCTTTTATCAGGTCTTCTGTTTGGCGGCCGTGCAGGTAGGATGCCCGGAAGGCGGCAGGGGGCGTGGGGGGGGGAAATTATAGACCCTTCATTTCTTTGTAAGCGGGCAAACGTACAAAATCTGCAGGGGATTAAATAATTATTTTCTCCACTGTCGAGGCCATGATGGCATTAGGATGTACAACGGCCAGATTAGTGCATTGGTATGTAGCGCACAGAGAGACAAATAGCCAAAAATTAGAAAAAGGCTAAATAGTCGAGACGACCCGTCCCTGCTGACAAATGCCTAAATAAAGTATTTTAAATTTAGCAGATAATCGCACGGTTAGTATGTAAATGGTCGGGGCTCTTGCTGTCTTCGAGGCGGCGGTCAGAGAAAAGTAGTTTTCTAATCCGTTAATTAGGCAACACATATATATCGCTATGGAGGCTGAACGAGGAACTTGTTACACTCAAGGAGAAGCACAAGCTAAGCGTAGGAAACTATCAAATAATTAGCGATAACACAGCTGAATTGTTTTCACCGCCGAACGTAGAAAGCCAATTGGACTGAAGCTGCAGGTACTCGTGGAAATCTGGACAGCCGCTTCACACCAAATTAGACCACAAACAGCCTACAAACGATCCAGGAAACTTAAAGGGTCAGCCAGTCAGTACAGCTCTGCAATACTTGCACATTCCCCATTTTCTGTCCCTTTAAAAACACAGAAAAATACCTGCTGACCTGCCAGAAATCCAGTGAGCTCCTAACTTCCTGTTTGAGATGACAACACAGCACGGAATTCTCGGGTGGTGTTGTCAGCCCTGCCCAAATTCTCCCCCCGCTGTACCCAAACTAATTTGACGTCCTTTTTTTCCCACAAACAGAGCTTTCTTTTGGTGGTATTTGATCACCTGTGCGATTTTTTTTTTTTGCGCTATAAACAAAAAAAGAGCGTCAATTTTGCAAAAATAACAATATTTTTCACATTTTTTTATATGAAATTCCCCCCAAAAAAAATGTAAAAATCTAAATTTTTTAACATTGTAGGCCAATTTGTTTTCTGCTACATATGTTTGGTAAAAAAAAAAAATTGCAAAAAGCGTATTTTGATTGGTTTGCGCAAAAGTTATTGCGTTTACTAAGGGAAAGATTTCTGTCATTTTTTTTGTTTTTTAACGCGTAATGGCGGCGATCTGCGATTTTTTTGCGGTACTGCGACATTGCGGTGGACAGATCGGACCCTTGACTGACATTTTTGACACTTTTGGGGTTACCAGTGACATTACTGCAGTAATCAGTGTTATACATATGCACTGTTACTGTAAAATGACACTGGCAGTGAAGGGGTTAACTTTTTTTTGAGAGGGAGGGGTTATGTGTGTCCCTAGGGGCGTGATTCTAACTGTGATTGGCTGTGGCTTGAGGTGTATGAACAGTGATCAATGGTCCTACATAGTAGAACTGTATGATCACCATTCATACACAGGGGAGAATGACAGGCGGCTTGTTTACATTAGTCGCCTGCCTTTCTCCCGCTCTAACGGACAATCGCGAGTGACACGCGCGGGGGGGTCCGTGACCGCGCGGGAGTGCGCCTCCGGTGGCGCGTGCTGGCTCCCAAGACCCTCACAGGCTAGAAAGATGGATGGTGCCAAATACAGGGCAATCTTAGAGGAAAACCTGTTGAAGTCTGCAAAAGATCTGAGACCTTCCATAAAGACAACGACCCTAAACATACAGCCAGAGCTACAATGGAATGGTTTAGATCAAAGCATATTTATGTGTTAGAATGGCCCAGTCAAAGTCCAGACCTAAATCCAATTGAGAATCTGTGGCAAAACTTGAAAAATTGCGGCTCTCAGACGCTCTCCATCCAATCTGACAGAGCTTGAGCTATTTTGCAAAGAATGGGCAAAAATTTCACTCTCTAGATGTGCAAAGCTGGTAGAGACATCCCCAAAAAACATTTGCAGGTGTTATTGCAGTGAAAGGGGGTTCTATAAAGTATTGACCCAAAGGGGGCTACACAACGATAGTGGACAGCGCATAGGAAATGGTGGGGATGAGGCCGCTTGCGCTCCACACTGGTTCTCTTTCGGATGAGTGGCCTTCCATCCGGATACTGCAAGTTTGCCTTGAGCGCCGCAGTGATGGCTTATCCATGCACCGACGGAGTCCGGCTTGGTTCACCTCCAACCACCACTCCTGTGAGCCTCGGCATCTGGTGTTCCTGAGATCCTTCCCTCTGGCACCCTTACTTCCATCATGCCCTCTCCGAAACCCGGTGTGGTAATGTGCCTCTATGTTCCTGGTTTTATTCAAATAAACTATTTATTGTTCATTGATTGTTGACTTTGGATCCTCCTCTGGAATTTAGGTTTGTCAGTTCCTGTGTGCTGTCAACTATCAATGTGTATTCTGGTAGCATCAATTCCTATGCTTCTGACTGGCAGCACAGTGACACTGACCTTGCCCATCTGTGTTCACCCTCCCGAATAGGGGTCACACTAGAGAGCACCTGGAACCTTTTGGTTTACCCAAAGGGGACTGAATACAAATGCACCCCACACTGTTCACATATTTGTCAAAAATTTTGAAAACCATTTATCATTTTCCTTTCACTTCACAATTATGTTCCACTTTGTGTTGGACTATCACATAAAAACCCAATAAAATACCTTTATGTTTTTGGTTGTGGAAATATTTCATTTCAAGGGGGTATGAATACTTTTTCAAGGCACTGTAAATGCCAATCAGACGTATTACAAAAGCAGTGTACAATCCAAGCTGGATGACATGAAAGGAGGAAAAAAAAAAAAAAATCAGAAATCTGATTCAATACATCGCCAACCGCCTTCTACTGACCTCCCCGCCGCCCTAAAACACCGTTCCTCATTCTGTACGCCTTGGCACCTGCCTGGAATTACAGCGTCCTCCCTGCCATAAACAGCTGCAATCAGGCACAATTGTACCCTGAATCCAGGCCTATTCTGCGGAAATCCAATCGCCTGCAGCAGGGGAGGTGGAGGGAGGGGGGGCTGACGCCCCGGGACCGCGCCGTGATTGCGGGAGGCACGACGGCTCTGGTGTCCCGTGGGATTCTGGGAAAATGCTGAAGGCCGACGACATAAAAAGATGTCAAAGTCTCGGCATCAATGCCCAGAGAGAGAGAATAAAAAACAGCCAACGGATTCCAGTAATATACTCTAATTGTTTAATCTGTTTACCGCCTCAGGGCGCTGCAAAGTAATCGCCAAATAATATGTGCCTAATGTACAATCTTTAATAATCGAGTTACTCAGATGGCTTAACGTGACGCAGCCGTTGCACTCTCTTGTGGATGATTGGCAAGAATTAAAGGAAAACTCCACTTTCAACCCTGCTTTGCATAATCGCCCCGTATTTTTTTTTAAGTTCAAACAACAAATCTTCCCTTTTTTTTTTTAGCCACATTTAAAGAACCTCCAAGAGGTTTTGGGCACAGCGCTGCACCACCTCTGCCTGGCTGAAGATAATCAGACTTGGGATTAACCCCTATAACACAATGGTTCAGTAATTGTAAGGTGTGCGCATGCCTGGAGACGAGAAACGCAAAATTGCCAGGTAATGGTGGTGAAAGCGGGTGGGGGGGGGGGGGGGTATTGCTTTTATAAACACAAAACTAAGATTACATAATTTTATAAACGTATTTTTGATTTTTTCCCCTTTCTCCTCAGTTTCATCCAGTTCAACATTATAATGTATGTGTTTTTGTAGGATTCTGCATAGATATTCATGAGTAAGTGTATAAATAGTTATATTATGGTTTATAAAGTATTTATATTTTTATTGACCAAGCTCACTACTCATTGCTTTTTACATTTATAAAGATTGTTACTTAATATTAAAAACTTAGAAGGAACACCATACTACGATTCATGCTTTTAGAATTTTATATACAGTACTGTGCAAAAGTTTTAGGCAGGTGTGAAGAAATGCTGTAAAGTAAGAATGCTTAAAAAAAATATATATTTTGTTTATTTTTATCAATTTGCAAAAAGAAAAGTCAGGGAACAGAAGAATAATCTAAATCAGGGGTCTCCAAACTGTGGCCTGAGGGCTGGATGTTGGCCTTTACTAGCCTTGGGGCACTATTTTTCCCATCAATACCAATAATGGGGTACGATTCCTTACATGGATTCTAATATTGGGACACTATTTTTCCTACTGACAGCAATGATGGGACACTAATACTCTCACTGACACCAATGATGGGGCACTATTCCTCCCACTAATGCCAATGATGGGGCACTATTCCTCCCACTAATACCAATGATGGGGCACAATTACTCCCACTAATATCCATTTTGGGGCACTATTCCTAGAAATTATACTAATGATGGGACACTATTTCTTCCACTAATACCAATGATGGGGCACTATCCCCCCCCCCCCACACACACACACACACTAATACCAATGATGGGCACTATTCCTCCCAATAATACCAATGATGGGGCACTATTCCTCCCACTGATACCAAAGATGGGGCAATATTCCTTCTACGAATACCAATGATGGAGCACTATTCCACCTACTAATAACAATGATGGGTCACTACTCCTCCCACTAATACCAATGGTGAGTCACTATTTTTTCTTCTAATACCAATGATGGTGCACTATTCCTCCCATTAATACCAATGATGGGCCACTATTTCTTCCACTAATACCAATGATGGGCCACTATTTCTTCCACTAATACCAATGATGGGCCACTATTTATCCAACTAATAGCAATGATGGGCACTATTCCTCCCACTACCACCAATGATGGGGCACTGTTCCTCCCACTAATACCAATGATGGCGCACTATTCCTCCCACCAATACCAATGATGGGGCACTGTTCCTCCCACCAATACCAAAGATGGGGCACTGTTCCTCCCACCAGTACTAAAGATGGGGCACTACTCCTCCTCCTGCTGACCACCAAACCTGTGGCCATTTTTATTTTCAATGATGCTGGGGCCGGACATTTTATACCCCCACTGGTCACAATCCATCCCCCCCTAAGTCTGAAGGACAGTAAACTAGCCCTTTGCCTAAAAAGTTTGGATACCACTGAACTAAATCAAATATTTGGTGTGACTACCCTTGGTTTGGCTTTAAACCATCAATTCTTACACTTGCACACTTTGTACTCTTGCACACTAGAATCAGGTGTATGAATAATCAATTATACCAAGCAGGTGCTAATGATCATCAACATCATATGTAGGTTGAAACAGCAATTAACTGAAACCGAGACAGTGTGTTGGAGGCTTAAAACTGGGTGAGGACAGCTAAACTCAGCTACTAAGGTGAGGGTGTGGAAGACAAATTCATGTCACAGGTCATACACCATCAAAAAACTGAGCACAGCAGACACAAGGTAGGTAAACTGCATCAGCAAGGTGTCTCCCAGGCAGAGAATTCAAAGCAGACTGGGGTTTCAAGATATGCGGTTCAATCTTTTTTGAAAAAACAAAAATACGGGCAACTTTGAGGACCAAAGACGCAATGTATGTGGGGAACGAAGGCTGGTCCATGTAGTCCAATCGAAGAGCTACAGGAGCTTAATTTTCTGAAAAAATGAATGTTGGTTCTTATAGAAAGGTCTCGGGAACACACAGAGCATCACAGTTTCCTGTGTATCCTTTTGATGCAGGGAAGGGTGAGCAGAGAGTTGACCCCATTTGTGTGTTGCTAACTGTCAACTGTTCTGTCCCAGACTCGGGTAGGTCCAGTGAAATCTAAATAAATAAAACAGTTATCTGCTTAAAAGCTCATAAATACTTATCGGTCACATTGCCCGTGCCACCAAACACCTAAAAGCTGGTGGGAGGAACCACTGACTGTAATGGGGGACACAGTAGACCAGCCATGCTCGACCAGGGATCTGTGGAACCCTAGGGTTTCTCCTGAGGTTGCTAGGCGTTCCCTGAACTGACCAGTTGACCTCCCATTTAATGGTGATTGTCCTCCCTTGTAAATGCAATTGACCTCCTATTTGATGGTATCTGCACAGTTGTGGGCCAACACCACTCGACAGAGCCAGCTGCATGACACCAATGATCTTTTTAGGTGGTATTTCTGAGCACCACTGTAGGGGGCATTCTTTCCCCTGGCCACCAATGTAAGGGGCATTTTTGTCCACTGGCCCTTAAAAACTGGTTCTACCAGGGGTTTTCTAAAAGCAAGATTTTGTTTTCAAGGGCTCCTCTAGGGCATGGGTCTCTAAACTTTCTAAACAAAGGTCCAGTTTACTGTTCTTCATGACTTTGGGGGGCCAGTTGGTCCGAGTAGAAAATACCCTGGTGTCAATGGGAGTAAACAATGCTCCATTATTGGTGTTAGTGGGAGGAATAGTGCTTCATCATTGGTATCAGGGGAAGAAATAGTGCCCCTTTGTGAGTGTCCATAGGAGGAGATGTGCCCCATTGTAGGTGTGAGTGGGAGGAGATGTGCCCCATTGTAGGTGTTAGTGGGAGGAGATATGCCCCATTGTAGGGTTCAGTGGGAGATGTGCCCCATTGTAGGTGTCAGTGGGAGGAGATGTGCCCCATTGTAGGTGTCAGTGGGAGGAGATGTGCCCCATTGTAGGTGTCAGTGGGAGGAGATGTGCCCCATTGTAGGTGTCAGTGGGAGGAGATGTGCCCCATTGTAGGTGTCAGTGGGAGATGTGCCCCATTGTAGGTGTCAGTGGGAGATGTGCCCCATTGTTGGCATTAGTGGAAGAAAATGTGCCCATCGTTAGTGTCAGTGGAAAGAAATGTGCCCATCGTTGGTGTCAATGGGAGGAGATGTGCCCCATTGTAGGTGTCAGTGGGAGGAGATGTGCCCATCGTTAGTGTCAGTGGGAGGAAAAGTGCCCTACTGTTGGTGTCAATGGGAGGCATGGTGCCCAATTGTTGGTGTCAGTGGGAGGCATGGTGCCCAATTGTTGGTGTCAGTGGGGGGAATAGTGCCCAATTGTTGGTGTCAATGGGGGGAAAAGTGCCCCATTGTGGGTGTCAGTGGGGGGAAAAGTGCCCCATTGTGGGTGTCAGTGGGGGGAAAAGTGCCCCATTGTGGGTGTCAGTGGGGGGAAAAGTGCCCCATTGTGGGTGTCAGTGGGGGGAAAGTGCCCCATTGTTGGTGTCAGTAATAGTACCCAATTGTTGGTACCAGTCGGAGGAATAGTTCCCCATTGTTGGTGTCAGTGGGAGGAATAGTGTCCCAAGGGCCACATATAGGCAGGCCAAGGGCCGCATTCAGGCCACCGGGGCAACAGTTTGAAGATTGCTGCTCTAGGGAAAAAAGGTTGGGAAAGACTGCAGTAGAATGACACTCCCAGAAGAATTCTGCCAGCTATTTATTAATCAGAGCAGCGTCCAGCAGTGCAAGCAGCAGAAGAGGTAAATATTTCCTAAGCTTTTTTTACAGGGAATGGGTTTACCCAAATTTGGATTTAAGCAACAGGGTCACTTTTTCTTAACTGCAGCCTGCACATAGGCCTATGATCATCTCCAGTACACATTTTCTCATTTTTATTACTTTTCTTTTTATTGATTTTTTTGTTATACATATAAAATATATCTTCCTTATATTTTTTTATACATTTTTTCATTATTTATTATATATATTTTTTTCATTACATCATATTTATTACTATTATTATTTTTTTCATCATATACTTTTTTCATTGAGAGATCAGTGCTGAGACTATGTATATACCGTAGTCCTCTTGTCTGTATATTATGGATATATATATTTTTTATATATAGTTGTATTTTATTCTCACATTATAAGTATATGTTATGTCTATATATTACTTCGCTTTTTTGTTTGGGTACTGCCTTTCTCAATATGGCCGCCATGCTTATCCATTGGTTTTCCGGTCTTGGTACACGCCCATTCACAAATTGCGAACATTTAAATTTTCCGGCTCTAAGTGGTCCTTGCATTTACACTTCAAAAAAGAGCGCGCAAGCTCCCCACGAGCTCGGCGCACGCTCTGAAACGCGTCGTGTGCACTCTGACCTTGCTTACGTCACGTGGTTGACCCAGAGTCCCAGCTTGCCTCGAGAGCCCGGTCCCGGAAGAGAGAGCCGGCATCTCCCCGCCATCCATCTACCGGAAAGGATCACCATCTTCTCTCGGCAGCAGTACTACGGACAGTCTGACCCCATGACTCTGCATTTGAGCCTTCACTCATCTCATCTCTAGTGAGTTACTATTTATGTATGCTCTCAACCGATTAAACGTATTGCACTTAAGAGTCCGCTTGTCTTTTGTTTACTCCGTGCACATAGGCCTGGGACCAGGCTGTGCTATCTGGAAGGGGTATATTGTTTATATTATATATATATATATATATATATATATATATATATATATAGTTTTAGACTGGCTGAACACAATTTAAAAAAAAATGCTGGTAGGTAAAGTTCACATTTTTGTTTCAACTTTTCATTTTGCGGTTTTCCTAAACTTTAAATAAAGGAAAGTTTGGAAATTAGACATATTAAAGTAAAATAGGTACATTGTGATCCACCTGGAATTTTTCTGCTTTTTTTTGACCCTCAAAACGTGAACCTTTACATTAAGCAAGAACAAAAGAAGATGCCTCGGAGCGATGTGATACCTCTTATCAGAAGCAAACATGGAGCTGGCATGCTCTGCTCACAAGCTGGCACTGACAGACTCGACAGGTGCAAAGCATCCTGATACATTATACTTAGGAAGCATATTAAACAATGTCTGAACACTGGGAAATAAAGAGAGAACGTAGGGGGAACTGTAGATCCTTTATTTTTTTTTCTTAACGTTGATCATTTCCATAAATATTGCCAGGACTCAGGTTCTTATGGCGCCTCGCGGCAATCAGCCGCAAATCACGAGTATAGTCGGTATTTACACAAATCATCTTTATGCAAAAATTTGCTCATTAAAGTAAATCTATCTGAAGGATTGTGAAGGTGCAGGAGAGATAAAAGAAAAGAAATACCATGGTGGTCTATGAATAGAAATCTATCTATGGTTCATGCACACAGAGATAAAAGCCATAAGGCGGTTAGGAAGGGTAAATACAGAGTCAAAGCGTCTAATGCCTAGCAATGGGTACCAGAAAAGCAAGGCTGATCCGAACATTAGGCCAGGTAGGTATCTTGCCACAAGTGACGACCTTTAACCACTTTACCACCGGAGGATTTTGCTGTCTTACGTCTGGGCCACTTTTGGCGATTCGGCACTGTGCAAATTTAACTGACAATTGCGCGGTCGTGCGATGCTGTACTCAAACTAAATTTACGTCCTTTTTTTCCCACAAACAGAGCTTTCTTTTGGTGGTATTTGATCACCTGTGCGATTTTTACTTTTTGCGCTATAAACAAAAAAATGCGTACATTTTTAAAAAATAACAATATTTTTCACATTTTTTTTTATATGAAATTCCCCCAAAAAATGTAAAAAAATCTAATTTTTTTTACATTTTTGGCCAATTTGTTTTCTGCTACATATGTTTGGTAAAAAAAAAAATCACAATAAGCGTATTTTGATTGGTTTGCGCAAAAGTTATTGCGTTTACTAATTAAGGGAAAGATTTCTGTCATTTTTGGTGTTTTTT
>NC_138779.1:196391124-196498624 GCF_965119305.1 Pelophylax lessonae | reverse complement strand
AACCAGCATTAACTTTTTCAGCAATTTCAGTTCCAGTAGCTCTTCTATTGGTTTGGACTACACAGACCAGCCATTGTTCCGTATAAGCATCAAAGAACTTTGGCTGTAAATAGACCTCTCACCGGTTGCCCATTTTTCTTTCCTTGGACCACTTTTGGTCGGTCCTGACCACTGCAGACCGGAAACATCCCACAAGAGCTGCAGTTGTCTAGCCATTACAATCTGTCAAAGTCGTTCAAATCCTCGCACTTGCCCATTTTTTTCCACTTTCAGGACATTAACTTCAGGGACAACATGTTCACTTGCTGCCTAATCTATCCCACCCACATTCAGACGTCTTTGTAATGACTCTTGTTACTTATACCTTAATCAAAGCAAAAAGAGCACTGTGTAGGCCCAAAGCAATCTGATCAGAGCTTACACAGAGCTAAAGACAAACCCTCATCTTACTTTATCAACAGTTCATGGTACAGTAATGTGGTCAGTAGAAAGAATGGTCCTTACATTGGTGATCAGTAGGAAGAATGCTCCTTACATTGGTGATCAGTAGAAAGAATGCTCCTTACATTGGTGATCAGTAGGAAGAATGTCCCTTACATTGGTGGTCAGTGAGAAGAATGCTCCTTACATTGGTGGTCAGTGGGAAGAATGTCCCTTACATTGGTGGTCAGTGAGAAGAATGCTCCTTACATTGGTGGTCAGTGGGAAGAATGCTCTTTACATTGGTGGTCAGTGGGAAGAATGCTCTTTACATTGGTGGTCAGTGGGAAGAATGCTCTTTACATTGGTGGTCAGTGGGAAGAATGCTCTTTACATTGGTGGTCAGTGGGAAGAATGCTCTTTACATTGGTGGTCAGTGGGAAGAAGGAGGAGGACACACCCAAAGAGCTCTCTCAGAGAACCAGCCCTTTTCAAGCCTGGGCCTTGCTTGCTAGCTTGGCCCAGGAACAATGCCTGATCCTGGGGGAGGCCCTGGGAGGGATCCCCCTGATGACACGGGGCCTAGTGAGGAGGAGGTGGAGGACCTGTCTGTGGGTCCAGGCCCTGGTGAGAATGCGGATGTCTTCAGCCAGAAGGTTATCAATCGTTTTAGGGCGATTGGGAGAGCTGAAGAAAAACTTAAAGTTTTGAAGGCTGAACATAAATCCTTCAGAGCCAAATACTGCCAGGCCTGGAGTAAAAATCGCACAGCCATGAAGCCTGAGCTACAGGAATTGGAAGATAAGGTAAAGAAACAATCTTTATTACTGGAAAAGTTGAAAGATAGAAGCGGAGTGTTTAAAGAAAAATTTGATAATGAGAGGAGATTTGCCAGCCAAGCATCAGCAAGTTCTGTGGATCAGCAGCCTCAGTTAATGGATGACCAGGCTCCATCTGCCTCTGCACCTCTCCCCCCCATGCCAGAACTGGGAATCGCCAGCGGCAACCAGCCAGGGGGTTGAGAGTGGGCATGGATCCCTGACATTTATCCAGGAGATGGAGTCCCCCCTGAGAGCAGATAAGTTTGCATTCACTGATGATCCATCAGAAATCCCTGTGGATGGGCAGAGGAGATACAAACCAGCAAAGCCAGTACTGGTGGAGAAATCCCAGTATACCATGCTGCCATCCAACATGTCTGCCCCACCTGCTGTTGTGGATGGTGTCCCAGGTGAGAAGGAGCTTTGCCTACAGCTACCTATTGGAGATTCTGCTGTGAACACAACCAGTACAGACATGCAGGGAAAATCCCTGACCGTGAAATCCCCGGACCATCGGGTGAATGTGGATGGACCTGCATCTGACACCCCAGACATGGATTTTGCTGGTCTGGCTGAGACCAGTAGTCCCTCTGAAAGCAAAATGGCTGCCAGCTCCAAGGAGTCTGTTTCACTTTCACCAGAGCTTCCCAGTGTTTCAGGGCTGATTGCTGGTGGGGGAGGGGATCAGCATGCTGCTGTTTTTGGAATGGAAGCAGCCATGGAAGTTACCTGCAGTGTTTTACCTGCTGCTGTGCTAGAACTGAATTCCATTTCCACAGCTGAAAACCCTGTCCCAGTGGAAGAGAAGATGACAGCTGAAACTCTTACCAGTGCAGCACCAACTATGGATTCTGCTGTGAAGACAACAAATATCCCAGCAAGTATTAAAAATGACAATAATCATAAAGCAATGAATGTGGTGGGTGGTGGTGAAGGGGATAATATTGCTGGGAAAAATAGAAATGACATTTCTCCCCCTGCTCAGCAGAGGAAAGATTTATCGATTGTACAGATCAATCCCGGATCTGTACAATCGTTATCTGTTATGTCTGTGTCGGATGTTTCAAAACAAACTGATGGATTTTCTGCTGGGAGGAATGTTGGAAGCTATGCTTCAGCTTTGGGGAGTCGCACCAGGGTGGGTGGTGGGGATTTGGTTAGTAATCGCAATTCAAGGAGGTTTGTTGGGGGGTTGGTTAGTGGGTATAGGAGGAGGAATGTGGTTCAGTTGCGGTGGGAGGGCGATGGAACGCCGCCAGTAAGGGGGAGAGTGGCCGAGTTGGTCTTGGAAATGGGGTTTAAAGCCTGTGACATTTTTGCTTTGATTTGCCCGGTGGGAAGTTATGAATTTGATTTGTCGTTTGTGAAACCTGAGAGTTTGGATCTCTTTTGGGAGAGATTTAGGAGGTGCAAGGGCCTTCAGCAGTGGAGTGGTTTGGTGCCAAAGGTGATTTCAAGACAGCCTCTGATAAAGTCGGTGACCATCTTGGTGCGTAACGAATCCATACCAGAGGCTGATTTATTAGTATGGCTACGCCGATATGGCGAGGTCCTCACTCCACTGCGGAAGGTCCTTGATGAGCATGGGATATGGACAGGGGCCTGGACAGTGTCACTAAAATTGGGGGTGCTGGGCGATGTAGTTCAGCACCTTCCCTGCTCAGCCTTTCTGGGTAGGGATAGGCTGACCATTTTCTACCAAGGTCAGCCTAAGGTATGTAATAAATGTGGTGATAAAGGCCACTTTGCATCGTCCTGCACCCACAAGAAGTGCTCACTGTGCCAGGATTTAGGCCATTTGGCCAGAGAATGCACCCAGATTCGGTGCAATTTGTGCCAGCAGCTGGGTCATCCATATAGCCAGTGCCCAGAGGCACTGCATAACTTGCCAGGATTGGAGACTGAGCTGCAGAGGCTTGATAAAGAAGATGAAGCAGCTGAAGTTAGAGAGGAAATTGTTGTTGCCCCTCCTGTGTCTGTTGTGTCAGATTCTGTTTCCCCTAGTGAGGTGGTCCCTGAGTCTGTCCTTCCTGTGTCTATTGTGTCAGATTTTGTTTCCCCTAGTGATGTGGTCCCTGAGTCTGTCCCTCCTGTTGTTCCTACATCTACTGTGCGTAGATCCTCCAGACTAGCGGAAGCTGCTGGGGGGGCGGGTATAGTGGATCTTCCCCCTCGGCCTACTCCACCTCCAGTCCCTGTCTCTCGACACCGCAAACGCGGCCAAGAGGGTGCAGGGGTGCTGGATGGTGGTGGGATCGATGGGGTTGAGGAAGGGGTGTCCATGTCCCATGTCTCACCCTCTGTTGTGGAGGATTCGGATGAGGAGGGGTGGGAGAGGACAAAGAGGAAGAAAAAGAAGAAGAGGAAGACCAGTAAAGCGGTCGTTTCTTCCTTACAGTTAGAGCCAGGAGGGGTTCCTCTTGGCAACACATTTTCGGTTTTATCAGGGGAGGAGTTAATATCCGATTTATCTACTTCTTTATCATCTATGGATGAGGGGGAGTCACATAGTGTAAAGAGAGCTGCTTCGGGTGATGAGAGTGTGGTGGAGGTTAAGAAACGACTACCCCAATCATCCTGATGGCAGTGCCCGCTCTGATAAAGGTGGCGACCATTAATGTCGCCAGCGTGAAATCTGCAAGAGCTCGTGATATTGCCTTATTTTTGCTCAGTGAGTTTGATGCTGAGATTTTATTTTTGCAAGAGACCTGGCTCAATACTTTGGCCGATGTCCATCTAGCAAAAAGGGAGTGGAGATGCGGTCCCTCCTTTTGGTCTCTTGCGGCTGAGCCTTGCAGCGGAGTTGCGGTTCTTTTTAAAACAGATATGGTAACGTGCCGGCGGATAATTGAGGTAGAAATGGGGAGATGCATGGTCTTAGACGTCTCTGTTAGGGGGCAGGACCTGCGCCTCATCAATATCTATGGACCGCAGTCAAAATGGGACAGGAAATGCCTCTTCACAAAGATCAAGCCCTTCCTTTTTACATCCCAGCAGGTTGTCTTTGGAGGTGACTTTAACACCATAATTAGGCCTGAAGACAGGAGGGTCTCCATAGACAGGCTGGGTTATGATAGCGTTTTTCTTAGAGATATGGTTAGACAAGCAGGCCTGGTAGATGTGCACATTAAGCACTGCCCTGGCAGCACGGGATTCACGTTTCAGAGAGGGAATAGTCAGAGTAGGATAGATAGGTTTTTTTTAAAGGAGAACTCTGCTTTCTCGGCTCCTGAGTTGAGGGCGGTGGAGTTCTCTGACCACTGTATGCTGTCTGTGACTCTGAATGCCTCGGACACTCCACCCAGGGGAAGGGGTACCTGGAAACTGAATTCGGCTCTCCTGGAAGATGTAGAGGTAAGACAATCCTTTGAGGATTTTTTTCAGGCACAGGTTTCTATTCTGGACTTTTGCAGCAGTAAGTCAGAGTGGTGGGAGCTTGTGAAACAAAGGGCGATTGGACTTTTCAAGGCCATAAGTAAGAAGATGCAGCTTGGTATGTATATTGCCTACCAGCATTTGCGGAGGAAGCTTGATCGTCTTGTCTCGTATGGAGGAGATCCAGGGGAGATCTCGGAGGTAAAGCTTCTTCTTAGGAAGTGTCAATACGACCGGCATGCCTCCTTGGTTCTGGAGAGAGATTATGGGAAATATCACTCGCCTGATCCTTACCAGAACTGTAAGCAAGGCATAGCAGTTAAGACGGTCATAGGTCTGAGGGATAGTACGGGTTCCCTGGTGAAGTCCAGATCAGGGATCCTGGAGATCTTCAGGTCATATTACGCAGACCTTCTGGGAAGAAAGGACCTTAATCGGGACAGGATGGAAAGCTTTCTGGATTCTACTCCAGGATTGGGAAATGATACATTGCCTTTGATGGATTTGACAGAACCAATTTCAGCGGATGAGGTAGTTCGTGCTATAGAGAAGCTGGCTACCAAAAAGTCGCCTGGGCCAGATGGGTTGACAGCTGAATTTTACAAGTGTTTTAAGTCCATTCTGGCTCCCTTTTTAGCGGAGGTTTATAACAGCTGTTTAGAAGAGGGTTCTCTCCCTCCCTCCATGAGGCAATCCGCTGTGATTCTTCTGTCAAAAGGTAAAGACCCCTCAATAATTGAGAACTGGCGCCCCATCAGTCTTCTCAATGTTGATAGAAAGATCTTGGCGAAGATTCTTTTTTGGCGCTTGTCGTCAGTAGCAGGCGATTTGTTGTCCAATCATCAGCACTGCTCGGTCCAGGGCAGAAGTACCTTTTCAGCAATTTTAGCTGTCCGGGAGGCTTTGGAGCGATGCAGGGCTGCTGGATGGAGAAAGTACTTGCTGGCATTGGATCAGGCGAAGGCTTTTGATCGAGTCAATCATGAGTACCTGTATTTGCTACTTGGTAGATACGGCCTGCAGGGGAGGTTTATTGATTGGCTGAAAACATTATATAAAGGGGCTGAGAGCTTCCCACTTGTTAATGGTTGGGTTGGACGGCCTTTTGAGGTTGGCTCTGGTGTGCGCCAGGGGTGTCCTTTGAGCCCCCTGCTATATGTATTCGCAATCGACCCCTTCATAAGAAGGTTAGAGAGTGGATCGTTGTGTGGGGTGCCTTTGGGCATTGCTGGTGTGCCGCCTTTGAAGGTCGTGGCCTATGCCGATGATGTGTCTGTTATTATCTCTGGGATGGAGGAGGCGCAGGAGGTGGTCTCTGTGATAGAGCAGTACACTGAGGCTTCTGGCTCTAAAATCAATCATGAAAAGAGTGAAGTTTTCTGGATGGGTGAGGAGGGTGAAAGCTTCGAACTTCCGGATGCCTTCCCAGAGCCCCAGCAGGAAATTAAAGTGTTGGGCATCAAATTTGGTCCTGGTGACTATGGTCATCGAAATTGGGAAAGCAGGTTGTTGAATGCCAATGCCAAGGTGGCAAGCTGGAAGAAATGGAAACTTTCCTTGAGGGAAAGGGTTGACTTGATTAAAACTTACCTGATCCCAATCTTTTTATATGTCAGCTTTGTCTGTATCTTGCCGGAATCTCTCTATGCAAGGGTGTACAGCTGCTTTTTCCAACTGTTATGGGGAAATAGGCTGAACCTGATCAAACGCAATGTAACTTACCTGTCCAGGCGGGAGGGTGGTCTAGGAATGGTCAACCCTATAGTTTTCTTTTCTCTGCTTTTTTTAAAGTATAATCTTGGTAATATGTTAGCAGAGACCCCGCCGGGATGGGTGGGTATTTTTCAATCTTGGTTTAGGCCTTTTCTGCGATGCTGGGAAGATGGCGGGCCAGTGAAAAGTCTGAGAGTCCGACATGGCAAGCTTCCGGCTTATGTTGCCCCGTGTCTGAAAATACTTAGGCAGTGGCAGGTGACAGTGGGGGATATCAAGTCCCTCCCCAGAAAGCTTCTGGAGAAGAGGATTTTGGGCTCTGCTTTCAGTGTGTTGCTGACCTTAAGGGATTGCCCAGGCCCCGTAATGAGGGAGGGGTTGCGTTTAATTAACTTAGGAAGAATCCCTTTGAAGTTTAGGGATCAAGCCTGGCTCGCTTTCCATGGAAGGCTCTATGTGAGAGGGAACCTGAAGCATCGCCCTGTGGATGATCGGGATTGTCCTAGAGCGGAGTGTGTTGGTAAAGTGGAGTCTATGGACCACTTTTTGCTCCAGTGTCCCTTTAACATAGAGGTGTATAAAAGGGTGGGGAGGGCTCTAGGCATCCCCTTTCTCTATCGCATGAGTTATGCGGAGTGGGTGTACGGGGCATTCCCGACTCGCTGGGATTTTGATTTGGATACACTTTTTCTAGTTAGTATAGTTGTCCGTTACTTCACGTGGAATGCACGGTGCCAGATTACCCTGCGGAAGAAAGTCCTCCCTGTCGAGGTGGTGGTGTACGATATTCTTGGTGAGGTTGGGAAGATTCGGGGTCTTGAGAAGGGCAGGGAGCCTCGAGCGGTCTGGATAAAGGCGTGGAGGAATATCAGACCTGCTTTTGGTGAACTGTCCATCTCTGGGTAAAAAGCTTTTTTCCTATGCTATTTCTTTCACGCCCTTAGCTTTTGTTGGTTAATATCTTCATTTTTGAAGAAGGGCTGCATGCATAATGGGGGTGGTTTTGTTTCTTGACCTCGCAGGTTTGATGTCTGGTGTGGTGGTGTGAGTGTTATTAAGATTATTTTTCCCGGTACTGATGTGTTTCATGATGTGAGTTTTGTTTTTGCTGTAAAGGCAGTCTTTATTTGAGAGCAGAATTTGCTATGTATTTTTTTTTTTCCCCTTTTCATGTAAATATGTATATATTTATTTATGTATATTGATTTTATGCTTATTGATTGCAAGACTTTTAATAAACAAAATTGGGAAGAATGCTCTTTACATTGGTGGTCAGTGGGAAGAATGTTCTTTACATTGGTGGTCAGTGGGAAGAATGCTCTTTACATTGGTGGTCAGTGGGAAGAATGCTTCTTACATTCCTGGTCAGTGGGAAGAATGCTCCTTACATTGGAGGCCAATGGGAAGAATGCCCTTTACATTGGTGGTCAGTGGGAAGAATGCTTCTTACATTCCTGGTCAGTGGGAAGAATGCTCCTTACATTGGAGGCCAATGGGAAGAATGCCCTTTACATTGGTGGTCAATGGGAAAAATGCCCCTTACATTGGAGGCCAATGGGAAGAATGCCCCTTACATTGGAGGCCAATGGGAAGAATGCCCTTTACATTGGTGGTCAATGGGAAGAATGCCCTTTACATTGGTGGTCAATGGGAAGAATGCCCTTTACATTGGAGGCCAATGGGAAGAATGCCCCTTACATTGGAGGCCAGTGAGAAGAATGCCCCTTACATTGGAGGCCAATGAGAAGAATGCCCCTTACATTGGAGGCCAATGAGAAGAATGCCCCTTACATTGGAGGCCAATGAGAAGAATGCCCCTACTTTGGTTGGTCACTTGCAGGCCAATAAGAAGAATGTTTCTTACGTTGGTGGTCAGTGGGAAGAATGCCCCTTGCAATGGTGATCACTAGGAAGGATGTCCCTTGCCTTGGTGGGTCAGTGGGAAAAATACCCTTTACATCGGAGGCCAATGAGAAGAACACTCCCTACACTGTTGGTCGCTGGGAACAATACGCTTTACAATGGTGGTCACTGGTGGAAATGTCCTCCTTACAAATAGCTATTAAGATCATTAGTGTTATATGAGATTCTAACATTGCTCAAGGAACTCTTCACAACCTCTGGAGGTACCCTAGTTAGGAGGATACATCCTACTGGAGTATCCAACACAGAAGCCATGGGCTTACCAGACTAACTAAAATATCTCCTTTAGGTGGAATAATTATTTAAATTATGGCGATGACCCCCATTTCTGTTGCTTTATGATAACCTTTACTTTCACAAAATCTTCATACTTTTTTTCTATTGTATTATTTTTTAGGATTCTTATTTATCCGAGGCACCAGGGGTCTCCAATCCCTTTAATAAGTGAGATAAAAGGTGAATTGGTGGAGGTGTCAGGCTTCTATCAGTTTTGATTGCAGTTACGTAAGGCACAATCAGCTCTCTCGCTCCTCATTTTTTTTTTCCACTAGATCTCGATGTGATCATTAATAACCAACATTTACAGCTGCGGCGAGCCGGCTAAAGGCTGTTTACTTGTGGCCTGAGCAGTGATAGATAGCGTGTCCCAAAGAGACGGAGCTGGAAAGATACAGAGCAAACCGGGCCAGTGAGGGACATGGAGATAGAAGAGAGGATGATGGATGGCGTGTTAGTGAGAGAGCAAAATGGCGTCCGAGGTAAAACGATCAAGATAGAATCGGAAAAAAAGAGCCAACTCTGGAGGGAAAGTGAGAGAAAAATGAAGAGAAGAAACAAAAATCAGAGCGATCCGAGGCTAAAATCCATACCCAACCTACCGCGAACGCATAAGGGAGGTTTTTACTGCCTACAATATATCAAGTCTAGACAGACTCCCTGATATTTAATATTCCGATTTGAGGATAAAAAAAAATAAGGGAAAGGATGGGTGTGGGTCGAAAGAATACGGGCATGGGTATGCGTCGAAAGAATACCGGCAAAATGTCAATATATGCCGTTTCTGCTATTCTACAAGTCAGGGCTCAAACATCTGCAGGGGCGGCTGGCGTGGAGGCAATGTGCTGCAGCAGCAGTGAATACAATTGTGAATTAATCATGCGATAATAAAGTGACAAGGACTATTTCAATGACTGGCATTCCTTTTTATATTGACGTTCCTACCATGTTACACAGAATGAGATGTGTCAAGCAGAAATAACCAAACTGACTCACAGACAAGGATGAAGGCCTCAGTGACCTTTCCAGATCCTGGGTGGAGGGAGTCTCACATTAAATGTATTATCCTTGGAGAAGACCTAGCATCAGATATGAAGTATTTTTCATCTGTAAAAATTGGCCATACATTAGTAGAATATACGTAGTTAAATGTTTTTTGTTTTAACCACTTAAGCCCCGGAAGATTTTACCCCCTTCCTGACCAGGGCCTATTTTGCGATTCGGCACTGCGTGACTTGAACGGACAATTGCGTGGTCGTGCGACGCTGTACCTAAACGAATTTGACGTCCTTTTTTTTCCCACAAACAGAGCTTTCTTTTGGTGGTATTTTATCACCTGTGCAATTTTTTGATCATGCGCTATAAACAAAAAAAAGAGCGACAATTTTGCAAAAATAACAATATTTTTCACATTTTTTTTATATGAAATTCCGAAAAAAAAAATGTAAAAAATCAAAATTTTTGTAACATTTTTGGCCAATTTGTTTTATGCTACATATGTTTGGTAAAAACAAAAAGGCAAAAAGCGCATTTTGATTGGTTTGTGCAAAAGTTATTGCGTTTACTAAGGAAAAGATTTTTGTCATTTTTTTTTTTTTTGTTAACGAGTAATGGCGGCGATCTGCGATTTTTTTTGCGGGACTGCGACATTGCGGCGGACAGATCGGACCCTTGACTGACATTTTTGACACTTTTGGGGTTACCAGTGACATTACTACAGTAATCAGTGCTATACATATGCACTGTTACTCTAAAAATGACACTGGCAGGGAAGGGGTTAACGTTTTTTTTTGAGAGGGAGGGGTTAAGTGTGTCCCTAGGGGCGTGATTCTAACTGTGATTGGATGTGGCTTGACGTGTAAGAACAGAGATCAACGGTCCTACATAGCAGAACCGTATGATCTCCATTCTTACACAGGGAAGAATGACAGGCGGCTTTGTTTACATTAGCTGCCTACCTTTCTCCCACTGTAACGGACAATAGCAAGTGCCCGGCGGACATCGGGTCTGCCGGGCACACGCGCGGGGGGGGGGTCCGTAGGTGGGGGGGGTCCGGCGGCGCACGCTCGCTCCCTAGAGCCTCACAGGCGAGCGCCGTAGACCTACGTCGCTTTGCCTGTGAGGGGCTGACCGCCGCTGTAAATAGTCGTGCGGCGGTCGGCAAGTGGTTAAATGTTTTATCCCTAAGAGAAGACCTAGCATCAGATATGAAGTATTTTTCATCTGCAAAAATTGGCCATACATTAGTAGAATATACATAGTTAAATGTTTTTCGTTTTAAGAACCTAAATTAGATTTTGTAATTGTTAGTGGGGGCAAATTAACATTCGCTTTTCTACAGCAGTGAGAAGAAAATTTGAAGGAGGAAGGAGTCATGGCAAAATTTCAGGACCAAAATTTGGTCTCTAAGCTTCTCTGGTGTGACAAAGCCACATCGGTGAATGGGCTGCCGATAGCGTGACATGCAGAAACGTGCGTGAATCCTGCTTTTCAAATCGCTATCAGGACTAAGCAATTTGTGATTGAAGTGTATGTGTGTTTTCTTTGGTAAAGTCCATTCTCTCCAAAAATGTAATGATAAAAAGCAAACACAATTTGAAAGAACTTTTGAACGACATTCGTCAAGCCATCTGAAGGATGTGCTGAGAATTTTCATACGAAAATCATCTAGTGAAAGGCCAGCTTTACACATGTGAATGCGTAAAACTTCTACGTATTTATTATCTCTCGCAGAGATCCCAGTACTCCCCCTGACACTGCCCTCACCTGTATTTCTCTACGGGAGGAAGGAGCCATCTTTGTACAGGCATCATCCAGGGTCCACAATGTACACGATATTAGCAAAAGTATTGGGACACCTGCCTTTACACGCACATGAACTTTAATTGCATACCAGTCTTAGCCCGTGGGGTTGGCCCACCCTTTACAGCTTCAACTCTTCTAGGAAGGCTGTCCACAAGGTTTAGGTGTGTCTATGGGAATGTTTGACCATTCTTCCAGAAGCGCATTTGTGAGGTCAGGCATTAATGTTTGAGAGAAGGCCTGGCTCGCAGTCTGCGCTCTAATTCATCCCAAAGGTGTTCTATGGGGTTGAGGTCAGGAATCAGGCCAGTAAAGTTCCTCCACCCCAAACTCGCTTATCCATGTCTTTATGGACCGGTTCAAATCATTTGGTGGATGGGGGATTATGGTGTGGGGTTGTTTTTCAGGGGCCCCTTAGTTCCAGTGAATGGAACTCTTAAGGCGTCAGCATACCAAGACATTTTGGATAATTTCATGTTCCCAACTTTGTGGGAACAGTTTGGGGATGGCCCCTTCCTGTTTAAACATGACTACGCACCAGTGCACAAAGCAAGGTCCATAACAACATGGATAAGTGAGTTTGGGGTGGAGGAACTTGACTGGCCTGCACAGAGTCCCGACCTCAACCCACTTAGGGTGATTAGGGTGAACCTGGGTGATCAGTAATGGCCATACTACTGGCCACACTTAACATGCCTATGGGAAATAAAAACCCCCACCCCCCTCCGCATTCTTGCACAAAGCTTAAAAATAACTCCACTTTTATTGAGAATAACACCATCTCCTCTGGATGATCAATATACACTGCAGGGATTTTAGCAAACTTTGTAGCAGATTCCTACCTTTTTATTGCTCTGAAGAAACAGCTGTTTGATTTACCAGATGGATTCTAAATGGGAGGATCAGGTTCATTATAATCACCTGGTGCAATCTTAGAGTTCTAATGAGAAAATCTGCAGTGTCTGCGTCCCTTTAGAAGTATTTAACCAATGGGGAGTATCTTCAGGAAAAATTAGTGAGTCATCATACAAGCAGGAAATTACCGTACTTTTCTGGGGGCCTTCTGTAGACTAACATTGAAAAGGAAAAATCTTTTTTAAGAACAATAAATTACACCAGGTCTTGTGTGGCAATCGCATTTTTTTTTGTTTTTGCTATATTTTTTCCATGAAAGTCAAATAAGCATCACCTAGAGCACAGTTTAGGGAAGTTTGCGCTTTTGAAATTCAGTGTCCTTGTATTACCCTTGTGTTTCCGATTTCTACTGAAACTAATTGACCTGTGGTCACCGTTTCCTAAGTTGCCCTGTATTGCTACATCGGTGATCAGGTCTCTATTGTTAGTAATCAGTAGGTCTAGTAACGCATTGTTTCTTGTCGGTGCATTCACCATCTGAACCATGAAATTGTCCTGCAAAACATTTAGAAAATGGCAAGCCTTAGATGAATCCGTGGTTCCCTTCTGCCCAGTCTATATCCGGATAATTAAAATCCCCCATTATAATGACATTTCCCATCCTTGCTGCCATTCCAAGCTGTGATAGGAGGTCCACCTCCCCCTCCTCCCTCTGGTTGGGGGGCCTATAGCATACGCCCAATATTACTTTACCCCATAGTACCTTCCCTTTGAAGCTCTCCCCATAGGAATTATACCTCCTCCCTAGCTCCATTCATGATATCGTCCCTCATATTCACAATGTTCTTGAGATACAGGCATACCCCTCCTCCATTTTTACCCTCTCTATCTCTGCGATAAAGGGAATACCCCTGAATGGTTGCCAGCCAATCATGAGAGCTGTTAAACCAAGTCTCCGAAAATGCCCCTCATACATTATCCTGCGCCTCTCTGTGCAACTGCCGCACCCCTTGTTTCTGCCTCTTCTGACCTCAGCATTCAGCAGATTCCAGCAGCTGACTCCAGCCCTCCTCTGGTCCCCCTCCAGACCCTGTACTTTCCGCTTCCCAGCTTAGCTTCACCTACCTCCAGGCAGCAGCACAAGGTAAGAGGGGTGCACTTTGATGTAAGGGAAGATGGAGGACTCGACTTCTGATGGGGGGGGTCTTGACATCTGATGGGGGGGGGGCTTGACATCTGATGTGGGGGGGGTTCTCTTGACATCTAGTCTAACAGATACAACCGGCCCTTTGAAGACAACCATGACACTGATGTGGCCCACAATGTACAATGTAATGGTGTTTGACACGCCTGGTTTAGTTGATCAGAGTTAAGTTAGACCTTCAAATTTAGAAGTCATCTATAGAAATTGCTGCTGATTCATAGGCCAATATCTACAGGACAGAAACAGGTAGGCATCTGCAATCATTTTTTCTAGAATCCTTACAATGAATTTAGGTCACCTGGAGGGCATTTTTTTTCTACTTTCAACAAGTTACAGTTTTATAGCTCTGGCCAAGCAGATCAGCAAGTCTTGTTGTCCATATGGACGGCAATTATTGCCAAATTAGGTCTAAAACGACTTAACTTGGCAGCTCTAGAATCAGAAATTATTACACATAATTAAATCCCTTTCCCAGGTATTTTCCAGCATAATGTCTTTCTCCATCTCTTTTCAGTCTTCAACCTTGCTGTCTGTCTTTCTCTACTCCTTTTCTATCTTCTTCCTATCTCTCGTTGATTCTTTATCCTCGTGTTACAGCACCTAATGAGGGTTATTTTTCAAGGTCTTTCCCTTCTCTCACAGCTGTGTGATTAAACATTTTCCTTTACTTTCTTAAATTAGGCCCCAGTTCTGATGGATGCTCGCGGCCCCCGGTCAGCAAACGGGGTCTGCGGAAGCGAGGCGGTTAATGGAATCGTAACCGCAGAAGCCTGGAGAGGCCTTACAGACTTGGCCGACGACCAAACGAATTAAGAGAAAATAATTTATCTGGCACGGAGGGATGAAAGACATTACCATGCAGGAAAATAACCATTGCTTCCGATCATCCAATGTATCAATCGCAGCACACAAGTGTTTACACATAATGTTTATTTCAGTACGGTGAAAGGATTTGGATAAATTGCATTTTGGGTAGCGGATATTAGGAAGGTTATAGCACTCTACAGAAAGGAAGAGGCAGCCAAGGCCCCCCTAAGCTGGTGGGCAATGCATCCAGCAGAATTATTATTTCGCAACATCAATCATAGTGATCAACATTTCCCAAAAGAGTAACTATGCTGATTTGTTCTAAAGAAAGGTTTGAGAAGATGAATGATGTACTTGGGTCCTCAAATGAAGAAGACCAATATTTTATGGAAGCATCAGATTTAAAGTCCACCTCAGTCCTGTATGCCTGAAGATTCATCAGAGAACGTAAATTCTCGCTGAGGGTAAGCACATTAAGCCCCCTGAGACCCAACTGGTAAACTAAGGGTATATTAAGCCCTTAAGACCCAACTGGTAAACTAAGGGTATATTAAGCCCTTAAGACCCAACTGGTAAACTAAGGGCATATTAAGCCCCTGAGACCCAGCTGGTGAACTAAGGGCATATTAAGCCCCTGAGACCCAACTGGTGAACTAAGGGCATATTAAGCCCCTGAGACCCAGCTGTTAAACTAAGGGCCATATATGGGTCTTTGGTACTTACTGTGGGGCGCTTGGGCCCCAGTAGTCAGTGTTTTCTCTGCCTAGATGCACAATAAGAATTGTCTACTACTATACACTACTAAATTACTATAGTGTCAACACTGCCAAAACTGATGTACCATACCCTAGTACCTGCACTACGAGAGACAAAATGGCAAATAATGGAAAATATTAATTAGATTTATGGTAGCTAAAGAATTTAGTTTAGTTTATCCTGCTGTGAGAATATCAACATGTGACAACAGCTGTTTTTAAAGGGGTTCCAAGGATCAGAAATGTGGGAGCTTCAATGTATAATCAAATGGTAATGGCAGGGATCTCTAGAAGTCTCTTGTAACATGTCCCCAGTCTCCTGTAGAACAGTGGTCCCCAAACTGCTGTCCCTTGCTTCCTTTCATCTGGTCCTTGAGGCAATATTCCTGCCACTGACAAACAATGGGGTATAATTCCTGCTACTGACACCAGAAATGGGGCACTATTCATGCAACTGACACCACCAATAGGGCATAACTACTGCCACTGACACCAACCATGGGGCCTCATTCCTTCCACTGACAATAAAAATGGAGCACTATTCTTTCCGCTAACACCAACTATTTCTCCCCATATTACCAAAGATAGGGCACTGTTTACTCCCATTGGGCACAGTCCGGTCCTCCTAAAGTCTTAGGGAAAGTAAACTGGCCCTTTCATTTGAAAGTTTGGAGATCCCTGCTGTAGAATATAGTTTCTTACTATCCCCTGTAGGACTATATATACAGAATACAAATTGCATCCCTTAAGTGATGTAAGGCAGTGGTCTCCAAATTGCGGCCCAGGGGCCAGATGTGCCCTTTTCTTGCTTTTATTTGGCCCTCGGGGGACTTTTTTACTCCGCTGATACCCAAAAATGGGGCATAATTCCCCCCAATGACACTGATAAGGGGCAGAGTAACTCCTGATGACACCTATGATGGGTCACAATTCATACCAGTGACACCAAAAATGGGGCACAATTCATACAAGTGACACCAAAAATGGGGCACAATTCCTCTCAAATGGCACTTTTCCACTGCAAGTACCGACTAGGCTCTACTCGGCCCTGCTTGGCCCTGTTTGCTTTTCCACTGCTGGTATCGCATGGTACTGTGTTGGAACGGTTCAGTACGGTTTGGTATGGTTTGTTTTTCCACTAAAGTAGTACTAAAGTTAATTGGGTGGGATAACAACGATTCTCTGACCAATCAGTGGCTAGTAGTGACTGCATGCAAAGGATTGTGGGATATGGTACCGGTATGGTACCTCTTGGAACCACAATCGAGGTGGTACTGTTTTAGAGAGCCGTACCGTTCGGTTCCATGCAGTGGAAAAGCGCCGCCGTACCGTACCATACTGAACCGTTCCTACACCATACCATGCGGTACCAGCAGTGGAAAATCACAAAAGCGAGCCGAACCGTTCGGTTCCATGCAGTGGAAAAGCGCCAAAAGATACCAACAATGGAGCCCAGTGACACCAATGATGGGGCACAATTTCTCCCAATGGCACCAATGAAGGGGTGCTTTTTTCTCCAACTGACACCAAAGATGGGGCGCCATTTCTCCCACTGACACCAAAGAGGTGGCATTGTTTATTCCACAAACATCAGGACCAGAATTTCTATGCCCAATGGCCGGAGTCTGAACCCCCCCCCCCCCCTTAAGTCTGAAGGACAGTAAACTGCCCCTTTGTTTAAAAAGTTTGGAGACTGAACACCAAGGTACGAAACCCACTGCACTTGCCAAACATGGAGATGGGAGGCTGAGATACATACAGACTCAAGGTCCTTGGACTGGACATACCCCAAACCTCTAAAGTAGTTTTGTTAAAACCAAAAAAGAGTATTGTATGGGGCCATCTGCTTCTATGGAAATCTGTACTCAGAGAAAGACAGAAAAGTACTAAATATATATGCCAGGAACAGAAAAGCCACCCAGTATTTACGTTTAGTCTCTGGAGTCAGTTTTCATGGAAAATGGTCATCTTTTGCTAAAATGTACCACTAATCCATTTTGGTTAAAAAAATAAAAATAAAACTGATTTAAATGGAAGTGCTGCCTCCAACAACCAATCAGATGCAACCTTTTTTTTGGCAAATTTAAAACCACTATAAAGGTTGCTAGGAGTTGCAAAAGAAAAACGCCCTGTTCCCACGTTTATGGAGAACTCAAAGAGAGAAAATCAGGCTCAGGCAGATGGCTCATTTAACCTTGTCCTCGTCACCTCAGTGGGCAGCAATTAATTACACGAGCTTCTTCATGGCCTACGTCAGGAGGCCACATGACCCAACAGGCCCGACATGATTAGATGGTGGGCAGCCCGAGCCATGTACACATTAGTTTACTAAACACCCACAACGGAGGGCTCCTCTTTATTTTATTAAACCATTATCTTATTATTCTTCACAAGACAGCAGCGTGGGCTGTAAAGCCTAGGATAATGAGCACAGCCCCGATAAGACGAAGCTGTGAAGATAAACAATTTTCAAAACTGAAATAATGATGCCAATAAAAAGGCTAGGGTCAGTAAAAAAATGTGGGTAATATGAGGACGCCCCAAAGGTGGCAATTTAAGAAACATATTAAGATTAAAAGGGCTTCCCCTAATTATTCAGATCTCTGCGGTCTACGTATAACTTATCTTTGGAAACAGATGCAAGTTGTATATTGATAAACAACTTCTCAGTAAAACTGGCACAATGTCACTCTTCCTTGCCGATTATGACTGCCTGCGCAAACAGCCGGCTAGGACTGGCAATTCGAAAACGGAAATGGGGAGCAATCTGAGAATAGCAGTAAGGACATACTCTTGGATACAAAAGAGCATCCAACGCAGGGTGCTGTTAGGGCACTCACCCAGTGGAAGCGACTGCAGGGGGAAAAACAGAAAATGCAACGACCGCCTAAATACACAAAGTGACAGTGTTTTAATAAATGGAACCTGACCTCTTATGGCCCTATAACTCTCACTAGCAAAAATAAATTGTAAAAATATAATAAAATTGCTATTAACACCAATTAACATGAACATGCTGGTCTGCTTCGTATCTGCCACTTAGGATGATAGTCACATGATGCTGGGTGGAGATTTGCACTGCAAGATGTTCAGTTGGCATGAGATGGATATTCGGCTGTCAATTAGCCTCTATGGGCTAGAAGAAAGATGGCTGATACATAGTAAAAAAAAAATATTTTTTGGTGCTTCTTATTCCTTTTTTATCCAAGACTCAGACAACGTACACCCGAGGTTCATTTTGGATTGAATCCAATTGGGAAAGTGTATGAATCTTGGGTGAAAGCTTGGATGTCATTTAAAAAATTAACACCTTAAGAATTTACGCCAAACCAGCCTTTCTCAACCAGGGTTAAAAGGAACCATAGTGTTCCTACAGAGGTTGCTAGGGGTTCCTTGAGCAATGAGCAATTTCTGAGTCTGAGACAAGTACCCATTGAAAACAATGATCGTTTTAGCTATTTGTATGAGGGATATTCTTCCCAATGACCAGAAGTGTAAGGACCATTATACCCAGTGACTGTGACAGAACCCACTGTCACTGTGTGTTTTGGAGGGGACTGTGCGCAAGCCTCCTACCGACAGACTATGGGCCAGAAGATACTGGAGACCTGGGGACATGCTGGCATTGAGTTAATGTAATGTAATGCTACAGCCCTTCTTACCCCATCCCCCCCCCCTCCTGTTTCTGTGTCTAATTGTGCGGATTCATGACACAAAGACAATGGTCTGGACTGGAGACATCTCTCCGCAGGGGGTATATATTGAGAGACTGCCTGTTTACCATAAGCTCATTAGGTTATCTGTAGCCTGTTTCAATGTACAAATGTTCAGTTCCCATTGGTTGTTCCTTGTCCCCTTCCCCCTTTTGCAAGGCTAAGGGGAGTGTCCCTAGCTGTGTGTAAAACTGTATGTCTTGGAATTTAATAAACAGTTTAAGCTCTGCATGTTGAACCCTCAACACCTGTGTGGATTGTCTCGTGATTGAGGGGTTAAGGGCTGGGTATGGCTTCTCCGCAGACTGTGGGTGCATTTGGAGGACCGGAGACACAGGTCCGGCGGATGTGCCCACCTGGGGTACTAAGATCCGTTACAGTGACCATAGCTAATATTCCATGAACTGTAGATATAATTATTAGCAGGGACCAGAAAGTAATTTTAAGGGTCCCTCTGTGGCTGGGAAAGGTTGTGCTAAGCTCTTTTAAGAAACTACCTAAGCTGTTTTAAGAGACTTCTTGGCTGCAGCCTGAGAGATGGGCAGGGACAGGATAAAGGATAACTCTGCTGATATTGGTCATCTCCACTGGACAATTTAAAGGATAGTGACTCTAACAGGGCATTGTAGTGATATTGCTCAGTTAATGTTGGCACCAGAAGGGGCTGAGGTAACATATGGCTTTTCAGCTGTTGTGGAACATCAAGTCCTAAGATACTCTGCCAAAAACGTGTTCTAAAAAAAGGTGAGTAGCTGAGTAGCATGTGCACAGGGCAGAGCTTACTGTCCCAGCAAAAGTGAATGAACGGGGACAGGCTTATTGAGCCAAGAAAGTGGCGATGAAGAACGGCTCATTTACAAAGCTATAAAAATAAACATTTTTGACGCTTTTGGTCATTGCCACCACTCCGCTTGAAAAGAAAAAAAATAAAAAATATTATATATATATATATATTTTTTTTTTTTTTTTTTTTTTTCTTAGCATTACTTTTATTCTTTTTATTCTCAATGTGAAAACGATTTAGCGTATTGATTTAGAAAATTTTAACTCTGAAATGTTGACTTTTTCAAGGCACTCATGACTAGGCAAGTCTATATGTTCAAATAGGGAAACTGGAGAAGGCACATTTCTTAAAGTGCCCAATTGTTTTTCCCCTTTTTCCAAAATTAAGGACTTAAGTGTGAAAAAAAAAGGTGGGTTTAATGTGCCTAAAATGAGTGGATGGGCTTAGTGTACCAAAGTAAAGTGGATGGGGAGGGGCTTGGTGTGCAAAAGAAGAGTAGATGGGTAGGTGCTTAGTGCACAAATGAATAGAGGATGGGGGAGGGACTTATTGTAGAAAAGAAGGGAAGATAGGTAGGGGCTTAGTGTGCAAATGAGGAGTGGCTAGGGAGGGTGATAACTGGTGTACCGCTCAAGGAGGACCCCCTATTGCTCAGCTGTGTCTGCACATACAACAGGTGATGGCCCTGCATGCATCAGAAACATGTAGGAAAAAGAAGTCTGGAAGGCCACACACTGCTTGAATCCCCTTTAACCACTTAAGCCCCGGAAGATTTTACCCCCTTCCTGACCAGGGGGTATTTTGCGATTCGGCACTGCGTGACTTTAACGGACAATTGCGCGGTCGTGCGATGCTGTACCTAAACAAATTTGACGTCCTTTTTTTTCCCACAAACAGAGCTTTCTTTTGGTGGTATTTGATCATCTGTGCGATTTTTTGATCATGCGCTATAAACAAAAAAAGAGCGTCAATTTTGCAAAAATAACAATATTTTTCTCATTTTTTTTATATGAAATTCCCCCCAAAAAATGTAAAAATCAAAATGTTTTAACATTTTCGGCCAATTTTTTTTATGCTAAATATGTTTAGTTAAAAAAAAAAAAAAAAAAAAAAATCGCAAAAAGCGTATTTTGATTGGTTTGCGCAAAAGTTATCACGTTTACTAAGAAAGGGAAAGATTGTAATTTTTGTGGGTTTTTTTTTTTTAACGCGTAATGGCGGCGATCTGCGATTTTTTTGCGGTACTGCGACATTGCGGCGGACAGATCAGACCCTTCACTGACATTTTTGACACTTTTGGGGTTACCAGTGACATTACTACAGTAATCAGTGCTATACATATGCACTGTTACTGTAAATTTACACTGGCATTGAAGGGGTTAACTTTGAGAGGGAGGGGCTGTGTGTGTCCCTAGGGGCGTGATTCTAACTGTGATTGGCTGTGGCTTGAGGTGTAGGAACAATAATCAACGGTCCTACATAGTAGAACCGTATGATCATTGTTTCTACACAGGGGAGAATGACCGGCGGCTTGTTTACATCAGCCGCCTGACTTTCTCCCTCTCCCCCGACGATCGCCGAGTGACCAGCGGACATCGGGTCCCCCGGTCACACGCACGGGGGGGGGGGGGGGGTCTGTGACGGCGCGCGCTCGCTCCCCAGAGCCTCACAGGCTAGCGACGTAGACCTACGTCACTCTGCCTGTGAGGGGCTGACTGCCGCAGTAAATATACTGTGCGCAGTCGGCAAGTGGTTAATGGTTCCAAATATGTAAAAGCGACAATCCATACAGCGCATGGAGGTAAAAAAAACGGATCAGCTAACACGTTTCACACCTATCTTAGTGGTTAGTCAAAGCTGGAGATAGGGAGAGTGGATAGGGAGGGGTTTAGTGTGCTTAAAATGAGAGGATGGGCTTGGCGTACCAAAGAACAGAAAAGAGGGGGAGGGACTTTGTGTGCAAAATAATATTGGATGGGGAAGAGTTTAGTGTATGGGGACAGGTTTAGAGTACCAAAGAAGAATAGATTGGGTGGGGCTTAGTGCGCAAAGGAATAGTGAATAGGAAGTGGCTCAGTGTACCTTTGAAGTGTGATGGGAAGGGGTTTAGCGTGTATGAGGAGAGGCTTATTCAAGCTAAGCCTAATATTTGAAGGGTTTAGGGAGTTAAAGTGGACAACAGAAGAGCATTGGGTTGCCTCTGGGGAGAAGAAGACTATGTGCTTAGTGTGACTGTAGAGCTCTAGTCATACCAGATGAAAATGTAATTTGCCAATTATTAGAGTATAGGGATTTTGCGCGTAGGAGTAGCTTTGTGTGTCAAAAGCCAGTATGTGGTGAAGGTTGTGGAACTTAGGAGGAGAGTAGAGTGGGTGACATGCTAAAGAAAGATTGAATAGGGTACAATATAATATGCCTATAAATCCGAACACTGCTTTCAAGCTGTAGATGAAAAGGTTAGAGCAATCAGGCAAGCATGGACTCCCCAAACACTGGGGAACTACAATTCCCACCAGCCAGGTACAGAAGCAATCAAACACTGAACCGTTACAGTAAAAGAAGCGAGCGCCTGCTGGTCACATGACCAGGCCTATAATGATGTGGCTCTTCTTGGCTGTAATTTCTCGCAGGCTGGCTGGTGCGTATCTGTAGACAGAATGCTTTGTCTCTGAACAATGGCATTCCAGAGACGACTCCGCTAAACACATACAGTATTTGTTAGATACATTGTGTTTGCTGACTGAGCTCAAAGCAGCGTGACTGCGTCTAAAATACACACAGTCCAAGGGACGCGGAGCAGAACACAAGCCGCCTTTTGTTGGGGGACATCGCGGTAATCCGCAAGAGCCTTCAGAACAACCAGTGTTTCTTAATTCCAGAAATAATGAATAATTTTTAGCTTACTTTGAGGTTTACTCTATATGCCAAACGCCTTCATAGTCTGAATTACATTTAAAAGTGGAGCCCCAGTATAGAAGCAGAACTTTGAATTAGAACGAGGAGCAAGTTTAATCTCGGAGTATAATAACTTCAATATGAACGCCCAAGAGTAAAGCCCACTCGCTGGCTCTAAGTCAGAATGTAAAATATGCATTGTTTTATAGTTATAGGACAACAATTTTTAAAAACCTTCTCTGAAAGTTGAAACCAATTTGGTGGCTTTGGGGGACACAACACGAGTTGGCGATACTGATTATCTGATGCATGGTTCAAGCCCTGAGCTGTTTAAATTAGCTAAATAAATTAAAATTACATCAAAAACGGAAGGCGTGAAGGCTTAGGGCTCATGAACACACAGGCTAGGATGACCGCTGGCCGCAGGTAAGTGCAAAATAGTGCAAAATCGTGCCGCAATTTTGCCACATTTTGCAGTCAGCAATCAAAATGATTATATCTGCGACTCTTCTGCATTCAGGAGAGGGATGTTGAACCTCCCCTAACTGCAACAGCTTCTAAACTCTTGTAAAAGCCTATGTGTACATGGACACATAGGCTTTAATGGAGTTCAGTACAGTACAGGGGGAGAAGAAGAGCACAGTACAGGAGCAGAAGCAGAGGTGGCTCTTTAATTAGGCAAAGTAGGTGGCTGCGATGTCTCTGGGAACTCGAGGCCTTAGGCGACTGCCTAATTTGCCTAATTAAAGAGCGGCCCGCTGCTCCTGGGATACCCACATCACACCCATGGAAGCTGTGGAGCACCCTACTGCTGCAACACATCATTGGGAGGTTGGCTGCCCCTTCCTGTTTTTTGCAGCCAGGCCAATATTAAGCCCAATGCATGGAAGAGGCAGCAAGAACCCAGAAGAGCAAGGCGGCCCTCTGAGGACATCAGAAGACAAAGAGCGGCCCCTGCTCCTGGGATACCCACATCACACCCATGGAAGCTGTGGAGCAACCTACTGCTGCAACACATCATTGGGAGGTTGGCTGCCCCTTCCTGTTTTTTGCAGCCAGCCCAATATTAAGCCCAATGCATGGAAGAGGCTTGCAAGAACCCAGAAGAACCAGGCGGCCCTCTGAGGACATCAGACGACGTTAGCAGCGCAGGACCAGGTGTGTAGTTTCGGGTTCCATACAGAACTCTGTTGGATTGCAATGCTTGTTAGGTATGTTTTTTGTGCAGAACCCAGCTATAGATATAAGAGGTGGAAAAAATAGGCAGAGGGGAATAAAAGTTCCTCTGTAACTCTTACTCACCACAGTCATGTTGACCCTTCATTAGTTTCGTCCTCCAGGTCTGTCTTTGGCTATGATTACAAGAATGTCCATCGTGTACATATCCTAAAAGAAGTGCCAAGGGCGCAAAACCTGACATTTTATGGCTTAAGGCCTTCATTTTCGCTAACAAGAGCCTTATAAATCCTGAAATTAGTTGAGCGCGGTCAAAACATACGGCGGCCTGCTGCTGTCTGCCATCACATGGCAGAGTGGCAATGACATCTTCTCAGGTGGACACATGACTCCCTGCCATTCTGTCTATTGCGGCCAGGACACCTCACAAGTGTCCCTTATTCCCTTGTCATGCCGTCACCTTAATTGAAAGGCAGGACAGACAGAGCAGGTTATGCCGTGTCTCGATGTCACACGGCATTGAGGGAGACAGGTTTCATGAGCCATACGGCCTGTCTTCTCGCGTCACCGTGCATTGCAACGGACACATTCAATGAGTTACAACCGCTCTGTGCATATGTCAGCTTAGATTGCAAGGAGCAGATTTTCGGCTTCCTGCTGTCACCCTGCATCGGGAAATAGATTGGACGAGTGATAAGGAAGGCCGCTTCTGTCAGGCGAGCATGTCACAACATATGACTCCGCCAGCAGGTTGGCGATTGTGCTCTGCGCAGCCACCAACTCACAGAATGTGACCGTTCCTTTAGGAATGTAAAGCGCGCCTCAGAGCCGGCTGCCTCAGACAAGTGAATGGACTTTTGTCACTGCTCCGGCTGACGGCCCCATAATATTTGGAAGAATCCCGAGGCTGGCCTACACAACGAGCTATGCAAGCCATCCATACATTCCCTAGAGAGCAACTCTGGGCTGTACACGCGCCGTCCTAACATGACACCACCGTTAACCCGCTATCACAAAAGATAGGCCTGCACAGCCATGACAGAATTACAGTCTCTCTGTTTACACAGGATCGCCTGTGAATGTTTACTGAGCTGTTTAAAATGGAGCTCAGACTCGTCTGATATAACATGTGATCAGGATGTAAAATGTTTATTTAGTTCAGGCGCCATAAGCTGGGGTCAGGAATCGGCTCAGCAATCAGAAGTGAGATAAACTAACCCACTCTCGTGCGTGCTGCTTGTTTACACAACAGCGGCCATTTTGGAAGATGAGGCAGTATGAGGAGACTGCGGATGATCTGTTCAGTCAGTATTCCTGCGTATTCTCTCACAGGAGGTCTGATTTAAGGAAGAAATCTTTAAGCCCTCATTCACACCTGCGCATTTGGTTGCACAATTCACAAAATGCAGCAATTCTCATGATGAAGAATCCAATTATTCGCAATAGGCCATTTACACCTGGGCGCTTTGTCACTTGCAGCTAAAAAAAAAAAAAAAAATGGCCTATTTGGGGTAGAATTGTGCATTTTTGGCCCCATATACTTTAATGGGAGAGTCTGTAAAATGCAAATGTAGGAGCATTTTTCAGGTGCTCCTTTTTAAAGGTCTATGCGGCCAAAATATGTGATTCTTCTCCTGTACTACACATTGTTTATATGTAGCACCACTTCTAGGTAGGTGCTAGGATTAGATAGATAGATTTAGTGTTGGCTATATCTTGATAGGTAAATTTAGTTGCCTAGCTGTAGCCAGTGTGGCTGTAGTTCTGTTAGGTAAATTTAGTTTGCTCACGCTGAACCGCGCAGCTGTGTTTGATTAGTTAGGTCTGCTGAGTATGCTCAGCAGCTGCAAAGTCTGATAGCTCCCCTTGTTTCCAGAGAGCTTGAGAAGTCTCTGGGTCATAGGTGTAGAGTTATGCAGATGGCAGCATGAATATTGATGCCGCCTCAGTCAATCCCAGGGAGTTGGCCCTGAAGGCATTCTAGTAGAGCACACTGGACCCTGGGTCTTTACCTGGAGAGGATCAGTCCAGCTTGGAGGGGCTCGCCATTGCTGCCACATGTCTGCTGTTGCGAGGCCTCAGGTGGGCAACCTGAGGGCCTGGATGCTGAGACCCTAGAGAGCTGACTGAAGGGCTGTCTGCTAAAGATCTGGTCTGGTATCACTGGAGATAGGTGACTCTTGGAACTTGGGAGAAGGCAACCAGCTATCCTTGTGCCTTGTCTGAGTGCAAACGGTTCTGAGGGATCCTAGAGACTTTTGGGCTGCTGCCACCCCTCTGGTTTAGAGAGTCAGTCTATTTAAAGGGGACACCGGCTGGTGTGCTGAAGAACTTAGTCCACCTAATCCTCCGTAAAAGGGACTCTGCTCTTGTGGCTCTAAAGGAAGGCTGCTTACACCGGCTGGTATCCTGAAGAACTTAGTCCACCTAATTCTCTGTAAAAGGGACTCCACTCTTGTGGCTCTAAAGGAAGGAGTTTGCATTAACTACTACTACTGCTTACAAGCTAAAGTCTATGGTTTGTTGCAAGCACAGACTTTACTACAGCTTTTCCAGAAAGAATACTTGACCCTCAAGTTCTACACCGTTCCTGTTTTTGGAGTACCTCACTCCACTGCCTCAACCCTATCCAAGTTCTCCAAATATAAAAACAACAAAAACAGCACCCCTAGACTGGTCATTATTAGAGAAATGTGTGGATGAACCTATGTGCCTGGCTGTGGGGAAAAGCTGGACAGTATTCATGCGGCTCCTACAGTAGTAGTACTATGCATACAAAAGCACACAATATTAAAAAAAAAAAAGGGCTCCAAGGGGTTATTCATACAGGACATACATAACCTTACAGGCATTTACAGGTTTTTTGTGCATTCCCCATTAAGGGAGTCCCACTGCTGTCAACTGGGATGCTGTAGGTCGCTTACTCATAACCAGTAAGTAACAGTGGTTATGAGTAAGCGACCTACAGCATCGTGAAACGCGTCAACCCGACACGTCTGTTTGCACACTGTCTGTCTACATCATTTTATGAGGAATAAAGAAACTTTTGATTTCATTATAAATACCCTGAGTGCGGTCTCAAACTTGGATTTCTTCTATTCTCGGATGACGGATCTGACCTGCACCGGGTTTGGAACATACACCTGAGCGGCTTCCCCCTTCTTCATTGACTCAACTGGGATGCAGTGGCAGCACGGACACAGCCACTGCTCCCAATGGGACACCTTTGTGGGTGCAGGTGCACGGCCCTGAACTCATCGAGTGTATTATTGTGATCAAGTAGCCTAAACCAGACTGCCCAATGAGAACAAATTATTTCGGGCGTCTGGGTTTAGCACATCAAGTTATTTTCGTAACAACAGAAATCCCATCTTCAGAAAAGACAAAATGAATAAGAAGTTCTTTTCAGAGAACCAAACAGCTCTGCCATCAGAAAGTCTAGAAAAGTTTTAATTTACATCAGAGCTCTTCAACGGAATGCATTAAGCTTGTTTTTTAATATCTAAGGAGTCTAAAAACCATCTGATGTATAAAAATAAAGACACCAGCCTTCACTTGATAAATCCTCAGCTGGATTTTTGTTAGCTTGGCAACAAAGTAGAAAAGAAAAAAATACTTGTTTCATAAACCGCACGGGCATATTACTGCGCATATCAGCACTCAGGGGACAATCACTACAAAACCACCGGAAGGAAGACAAGATGTACACTAGGAACTGTAGAAAAAGAGGGTAAAGAGCTGTGTGAGATGAAAGGTTTTCTAATCTGCAAGCCATGAAAAAAATGACACCACCTAAGCCAAAAATGTGGGTATTCAGTGGAACATACCTAAATAAATAAAAGAGTTAACTGACAATAACCTGCGTGGCCAACAATAGGCATACCAACAATATTAACCACTTAAGCCCCGGAAGATTTTACCCCCTTCCTGACCAGGGAGTATTTTGCGATTCGGCACTGTGTGACTTTAACAGACAATTTTGCGGTCGTGCGACGCTGTACCCAAACAAATTTGACGTCCTTTTTTTCCCCACAAACAGAGCTTTCTTTTGGTGGTATTTGATCACCTGTGCGATTTTTTGATCATGCGCTATAAACAAAAAAAGAGCGACAATTTTGCAAAAATAACAATATTTTTCACATTTTTTTATATGAAATTCCCCCCAAAAAATTTTAAAAATCTAAATTTTTTTTAATTTTTGGCCAATTTGTTTTCTGCTACCTAGGTTTGGTAAAAATAATTAAAAAATCACAAAAAGCGTATTTTGATTGGTTTGCGCAAAAGTTATTGCGTTTACTAAGGGAAAGATTTTTGTGATTTTTGTTGGTTTTTTTTTTAACGCGTAATGGCGGCGATCTGCGATTTTTTTTGAGGTACTGCGACATTGTGGCAGGCAGATCGGACCTTTGACTGACATTTTTGACACTTTTGGGGGTACCAGTGACATTACTACAGTAATCAGTGCTATACATATGCACTGTTACTGTAAAAATGACACTGGGAGGGAAGGGGTTAACTTTATTGGAGAGGGAGGGGTTAAGTGTGTCCCTAGGGGTGTGTTTCTAACTGTCATTGGATGTGGCTAGTGGTGTAATAGCACAGATCAACGGTCCTACATAGCAGGACCGAGTGATCTGTGTTTTTACACAGGGGAGAATGACAGGCGGCTTTGTTTACACAAGCCGCCTGCCTTTCTCCCTCTCTGCCCGACGATCGCGAGTGACCGGCGGACATCGGGTCCGCCGGTCACACGCGCCGGCTTCGTCGGGTACGAGCGGGGGCGGGAGCGCACCTCTGGCGGCGTGCACTTGCCCCCTATTCGCTCCCAGGCTAGTGACGTACCGGTACGTCACTTTGCCTGGGAGGGGCTGACCGCCGCCGTATATAGTTGGGCGGCGGTCGGCAAGTGGTTAAAGAACCCCAATGAAAAGAGTCCTAATCTCCATTTAAAAACGCAATATTTCCCCATACACTCATTCAAGAAGGTGGCTGTTCCGTAATGCTGGGTGCTGTAATGACCATAGGCTAGAAAACATGGACAATCAAAAGGGAAGAAATGTCATTACCGGTAGCACACCAAGGACTCCTTCGAAAAGGTCCAAAGCTTTATTTTTGTGGTCCCATAGTAAACATACCACAACATTTCTCAGCCACGCAGGGCCCCTTCATCAGGCTATTGACTTGCCTGACGAAGGGGCCCTACGTAGCTCCAAAACATTGCCATATGTTTACCATGTGACCAGGAAAAAAAGGTTTGGACCCTTTTGAGGAATCCTTGGTGTGCCGATGACATTTCTTCACTCTGATCTCCATTATAGCGCCTTCTGGTTTTCTTTCCTTACCTGTGTCCCACGCAGAAGATTTCCCTTCATTTCCTGACCTGGAGATGCAACAAGAAAGGAGAGGAAATTTCTTCAAATGTGAACAGAACTTCCATCTTGGGGGGAGATTTACTAAAACTGGTGCACTCAAAAATCTGGTGCAGTTGTGCATGGTTGCCAATCAGCTTCTAACTTTAGCTTGTTCATTTTGGGCTCTTTCACACGGGCGGTCCGATCAGATCCACCTGTCAGTTTTTTAGGCGGATCTGATCGGATCCTCCATGCAGCTCTATGGGGCAGCGAATGTCAGCGGAGACACCTCTGCTGACACCTGCTGCCATCCGTATCCGATCGTGTCCGTGAAATCTGGACGGATGGAAACCCTATTTTTCCATCCGTTCAGTAATCGGATCGGATGAGAGCGGACAGGCGGTCCGCTCTCATCCGATCCCCCATAGAGGGCAGCGGGGGCTGAGACACCTCCCTCTCCGCTCTGCAAGCGGAGACGGAGCTGTCATCCTCCGGCTCAGCGGGGATCGCGGATCGATCCCCGCTGAGCAACACGGATCCGCCTACGGAGGCAGACCGTGTGAAAGAGGCCTTAGGCTTTGGCAATAAAATCTGGAAACAAATTGGTTTCTATGCAGAGCTGCACCAGATTTTGTATGCTCCACTTTTAGTAAATAACCTTCTTAGAATCATCACAGAAATCGTTACCATTGGGGAGTTTTCCCTCATCTCTTGTGACAATTTAAATTTCAGCATCGTCCTTCATTTTCAGTGACCGATTACCAGGATAGCACTAAAAATTTGTCAAAGGGTCTAATCCAGCCTTTCTCAACCTTCTCTGAGGAACCCTTAACCACTTTACCCCGCTCACATTGCTGCTACTGCAGCAATGTGGCTCGTTATCGTCCAGCGACGTAGACCTACGTCGCTGGACTCCGCCCCTTGTGGGCGGCGCGCGCGCCGCCGGAGGCTCGCTCCCGCTGTGTTCAGTCACAGCGGGAGTCGGGCCAGGGGAGGAGCGGCAGCGATCGCCGCTGCTCTTCCCCGATCGTCAGGGAATCTAGTTTGGAGATCTGCCCGCTTGTGTAAACAGAGCGGGCGGATCTCCTAAGTGACAGGGAGTGACAGATCGGAGTGTTCAGCATAGCTGAACATCCGATCTGTCCTTGTGTCACACAGTCACCTCCCCCCGCCCACACGTTAGTAAGCACCAGGCATACATTAACCCCTCCCTCTCCAATAAAATTAACCCCTTCCCTGCCAGTGTCATTTTTATAGTAACAGTGCATATTTATAGCACTGATTACTGCAGTAATGTCACTGGTACCCCCAAAAGTGTCAAAAATGTCAGTTAGGGGTCCGATCTGTCCGACGCAATGTCGCAGTCCCGCAAAAAAAAAAAAAAAAAAAAAAAAAAAAAAAAAATCGCAGATCGCCGCCATTACGCGTTAAAAAAAAAACACCAAAAATGACAGAAATCTTTCCCTTAGTTAGTAAACGCAATAACTTTTGCGCAAACCAATCAAAATACGCTTATTGTGATTTTTTTTACCAAACATAGGTAGCAGAAAACAAATTGGCCAAAAATGTAAAAAAATTTTGATTTTTACATTTTTTTGGGGGGGAATTTCATATAAAAAAAATGTTAAAAATATTGTTATTTTTTCAAAATAAACGCTAATTTTTTGTTTATAGCGCAAAAATGTAAAAATCGCACAGGTGATCAAATACCACCAAAAGAAAGCTCTGTTTGTGGGAAAAAAAGGACGTAAATTTTGTTTGGGTACGGCGTCGCACGACCGCGCAATTGTCAGTTAAATTCGTACAGCGCCGAATCACAAAAAGTGGCCTGGACGTAAGACAGCAAAATCCTCCGGTGGTAAAGTGGTTAAAAAAAAAAAATAAACCTTTCTGGTTTGAGGGCGTCCCCTCTAAGGCTCCATGTACACGGGACGCTGGAAATGGCCGTTTAGGAGCAGTTAGGCGTTTTTTTCAGAAGCCCCTGAACCCATCTACATTTTATCTTATCTGTCCATGTACACCAGGTCGTTTACAGTCATTTGCAGGCAGTTGCGTTCAGGGACTGTTTTTAGAACACAATTATTTGCGTTCGAACGTGTGTTTCCCGGCGTTTCAAACGCACAAACGCGTCCGAACGCGTCTGAACGTGATGACCCGCGTTTAGCGTTCGCGTTTTTCCATTTTAAAGGGGAATAATTTTTTTGACCTCTAGGAACGCTTCTAAACGCAAACGCCCGCAAACGCTGCTAAACGCCCGCTAAACGCGGGTACAAACGCGACTGAACGGACGTTTCAAACGTCCTAAAAATTCCAGCATTCAAAGGGACTTAACAACGTCCCGTGTACATGGAGCCTAAGTCCTATGTCTACAGCTCATGGTACTTTAGCATGATGGGCAGTGAGAAAGGTTCTCCTTACATTTGTGGTTAGTGAGAAAAATCTCTCGTTTGAGATAGCGAAGAGATCATTGATGTCACTTGTTATTTATCCAAGAGGCAGAAATTGCTCATTATACACCAAAACTTGGTTAGGACCCAATCTTTGTTCCAACACGGTAACGCTGGTACTAGGTACCATCCCTTGTAATAGTCAAAAACAAAAACTCTCTAAGGGGTAAGTGAGAATTTAAATGTAACATTTATCATAAAAAACATATAATATTTTGTACAGAATGTAAAAGCAACTGTAAAACAAAAATTCATACATAAATATTAAAATCACAGTTTAGACACTTTAGCAAATGTCTATGCGTTTCACAGAAATTCCGCATGGTATAAACAATTACCAAAAAAGCCTTTTTTGCCATTTTAGAACTATAAAATTGTCAATTTGCTTTCATATGGAATATTGCCTCTTTATCCCATTAACACAAAACAGTCTTTACACGTTCTAAAGAAGCGGAATTTCCGGGAAACCCGTAGACATTTGCTGAAGGGCCTAAACTGTGATTTTAATATTTATGTATGAATTTTTGTTTTGTGGTTGCTTTTACATTTTGTACAAAATAAAATAAGTTTGTATGACTAATGGTATGTAGTGAGAACTAATAAAACACTGGTGAGGAACATTTAAAGTCTCACTTACTGCTTTTTTAATTTTGGGAAATTGTGCATTACTCAAGCAACCTCTGGAGAGAACCCTGGTTGGGTAAAGCTGGTCAAACCATTCCCTACTCTAGCAATAAAAATACCAAAGACAAACTACCTTTATTTACATTTTAAGGTTTGCACCCATGTTATGTAAGACGTTAATGAAATCCATATATAGTACATAGCTAGACCTGAGGACTGTGTAACATGGGGTTGCCACATATGGGCTGGCCAACTGGTTACATCTCCTGCCCTGAGAGACTTGGTGCATTTTCTCCACCATATCTAGTTTTCCCACTGCCTACTACTCAAAAACATACAGGTTTGATTAACTGGTCTACAATCACAGAGACCTCACTGTGCAGGACACTGGATGGGACTGGGGACTGTAGACTCCTTTTGGAGGAGATACTTGTGTACAGATATGTATAAAGTACTCAAAACCCATACTTGAGTAAAAGTACAAGTGCTCGATCAAAAAGGGACTTGAGTAGAAGTGGAAGTGCTCGATCAAAAAGTGACTTGAGTAGAAGTACTAAAGTATTCAACAGTTTTTGTACTTAAGTATTGCATTTTTTTTTAAAAAATGTTGCTACTCAAGTACTGAAAGTAAAAGTACAAGTACTGTGTTATATAGTTATTAAAGAAAGAAGTCAAAAGTTTGAACATCATATTGTTTTTTATTATTTCAAATGCATCTTTTATTTATACATACAGTAGCATTTATTTTCGTATGCGCTGATAATACACATGTTTTGAGCTTCATGAAACCTGCCATCTACTGTTCTGGCAGTGGTAATTTTTATAATAGTAACGAGTAACTATGCAGCACAAAAAAAAAAATATTGGAGTAGAAGTATTGAAATCATTGAAAAAATGTAGTGAAGTAAAAGTGGAAGTAGGAGAAAAAAAATTCTACTCTAGGAAAGTACAGATACCGCCTTTCCGTACTTAAGTACAGTAGTGAAGTAGTTCTACTTAGTTACTATATATCTCTGCTTGTGTATATGCAGATCCCCAACTTTCTAATATGAGAAAGAAAGTAAAGGACACATCCTTGCCACGCACCCCAACTAAGCAAGCCATGAAGCATAAACACACTAAAAGCTTTGGCTAAACCCACAAGTACTTTTTTCACCACCACTTTTACATTATACTGGCTTTTCAAAATGACAAATGCAAGAATTCAGAGATGGGAATAAAAGCCTAATGCATTAACACTTTTAGTAGTTAAAAAAAAAAAAAATGTGATAGCATTCTATACGGCTGACCATAGGAGGAAAGAGGCAGGAAAAAGGCAAAACTTCAAGATTTTCCAGTAAAAAGGTTGAGATTTACATATTAAGTATGCAGACATTTGGGAAGTCCTAGGGCACTTTAGTAGATGAACTTCATGGTGCCCGTTGACTTTAAAAGCATATGAGAATTCTAAGTGATGTGTCCAGTTACAAGATATCTCATAGGACTAAATTACGTTTTGGCTTCCAATACCTCCCTTGGGGACATCAATATAAATATTAGACTTTTTAGATGCCCCATCCTTTCAAATCTTCCTCAGTTTTAAGGGGACCTACTATTAAGTCATCCCAAAAAAGGGAAGTGGGGAATGGGATGTTGGCCTTTACTAGGGGACTAAACTAGGGAAACTTTCACTGCTGCACTCCTGATGTAAAATCAGAAGGGTAGCACAGTGGCTTGGTGGCTGGCATGTCTGTCTTATAGCATTAGACTCGGTTCACATTAGCGCGACTTGTCAGCCTGACAAGTCGCGCTCCCTCGCGGTCCATTGACTGCTACAGGACCCATTCTAATAGGAGCGACACAAGTCACTCCGACTTAGAAAAAGGGTCCTGTACTACTTTGGGGGCGACCTCGGAGCGACTTGCATAGACTTCCATTATGTGAAGTCCCTGCAAGTCGCTTCGAAGTCGTGGTGCATGGGACTGACAAGTCGCCTCCCTAAGCAGTAAGGAGTCATGTCGCGCTAATGTGAACCGGCTCTAAGGGTCATCAGTTTGTATCCTACGCAGGGCACTGTCCGCATTGAGTTTGCATGTTCTCTCTGTGTTTGCATGCGTTTCCTTCTAGTACCTGATATAATTGTACAGTATGTAAACCCCTGTGTAAATTGTTGGTGCCATAAATACCTGTAATAAATATATAATAAATAATGTGACTCAATCTGCCAGCATGCAGCCGAATGTGAAATAACCAATTAAAGTAGAATCGGCCTTTACCATAACCATTGCTCATCGATCACAGCAAAACAATCCCATCCATTTTGCCCTTTCATTTCCAATAATTTTCACAAAATAAGTAATATAATAAAAACACGCATTCCCAGTCTTATTAGCTGGATTTGGTTTGGTTCAAGGTTACTGTAAATAACATGAAAAAAAAAAGTGACATTGAAGATGTACCGTTCCCCAGACACCATGATTGAATCTTTTGTAGCAGAATATATACGATGCCATGAAAAAAACACAACCGCTGAGAAAAAGGCTCAAATTAATTCACAGAACAAAGCGCGGCAAGTTGGCTCATCTCTAGATGTAAATCCTGCAGCAGGGAGGTTGGGAAATATAAAGAAGTTATATGCTAACATTAACTGGTAGCTGTGGAAAGACAAAGCGTCTACAATCACTTATTTCAAATGGCTTCGAACCCAAAAAACAAAAAAATAGAATAAATTAGAAATTGGTATAGGAGATGTAGAAAGATAAACACACAAGACAACAAACCAGCCTGAGTCAACTAAAAAACCATGCTTCCCGCATGGCCATATATCGCAAGACCACACTCTGTATTGAGAAGCCCCACTACTTTCAAGACCAAACATGTATTATAGTCCCGCTAACATTTGGACTGTTGGGTGTTAAGGAAAGCCCGGAGGTAGGAGGAACGAATGAAGCGTAGGGCTGGCATGACAGGGTGGAAGGGGAACCAGACAGCAGAGATGTAATGTACAAAGGAGAGAGGTGGGAGTCTTACTTATGTGATTGGTTGAGTAGACGGGGTGATGGGGATGAGCATAGAAGAAAAGACTGCAGGAAGGGGTGGTACAGTAACAGTCGGAGTGGGGAGCCATCGGATGAACGTCCTGAGATAGGGTAAGCGGTTGGAGGGGTAGGTACGGAGATGGCTGTCAGGACCCCTTGGATGGGGTTAAAAATCTGTTGGTGTGATACAAGTGGGGAACCATCATTGATATGGTGTCCTCTGGTTGGGTGTGGTCCAATAAGAGGGACCAGGTAGTGTTAGAACTGTAGGGTCTGCGGGACAAGTGGTAATAACCCCGAGTCGTGTTCTGCGGCTGGGGACATCTAGCTTTAGGTTTAGGTTACTGTTATTTTTTATTTATGTTGTTTAATAAAAGACCAGAATGCCATTTCACTCCACCTTGAGTCTTGTGTCTTAATAGGGTAAAAGGGGGGATGGAGCTTATAAGGGGTTATATGGTAGTCATATGGATACCTCTGAGCTACCCTAGTCATAAAATAAAAGCTATAGAAAATAGACCAAGGTAAGTAAAAGCTTAGCAAAAAAAAAAACAAACAGAAGCCTGCTGTGACAGAACCCACTGTCACTGTGTGTTTTGGAGGGGACTGTGCGCAAGCCTCCTACCGACAGACTATGGGCCAGAAGATACTGGAGACCTGGGGACATGCTGGCATTGAGTTAATGTAATGTAATGCTACAGCCCTTCTCCCCCCACCCCCCCATCCTGTTTCTGTGTCTAATTGTGTGGATTCATGACACATAGACAATGGTCTGGACTGGAGACATCTCTCCGCAGGGGGTGTGTATTGAGAGACTGCCTGTTTACCATAAGCTCATTAGGTTATCTGTAGCCTGTTTCAATGTACAAATGTTCAGTTCTCATTGGTTGTTCCTTGTCCCCTTCCCCCCCTTTGGCAAGGCTAAGGGGAGTGTCCCCAACTGTGTGTAAAACTGTATGTCTTGGAATTTAGTAAAGGGTTTAAGCTCTGCATGTTGAACCCTCAAAACCTGTATGGATTGTCTCGTGATTGAGGGGTTAAGGGCTGGGTATGGCTTCTCCGCAGGCTGTGGGTGCGTTTGGAGGACAGGAGACACCGGTCTGGCGGATGTGCCCACCTGGGGTACTAAGATCCCTTACACCTGCTATTCATTTTCAAGGCTCGGTCAGATTGTGCTGATGCCTCTCTGCCCATTACCATGCTTATAAACCACCTGGAGGTTCTAACACTTCCCCCACCATATACAGAAAAACTGGCCCAGAGTTTGTGCATTCCATAATTTAACGAGTCGTATTTGAACACCGGTAGTTGCAAAACCCAAGACTTCTGATTGAGGTTAAATGACAACTTGACCCAAAAACACTTCCAGGTTCGCATGGGAGCTAGCAGTCAGATACCCACCGCTGGCTCCTTAAAGTGGCTATAAATGAAAAATGACCAAAGCAAAGCCATCTTTAGGCCCCTCTCACACGGGCGGTGCGCCCCGACTGACTCGGTTTTGCTCAGCGGGGGCACATGAGCACTGCAGCCCAACTGACTAACTCCTTGTGCTGCTTCTCCCTCTCCCAGTCTGAGCTTTACTGTACAGGGACAGCAAGAGGCTATCAGGTCTATTTCAGCTACTTGCTTTTACCAAAATATTAATTTTCTGATGTACTGATTAATTCTGACCTGCATTATTTGTTACTTTTAGAGCTGCCTGGAATTCAGCTTTAAAGGAAACCTGTGCTGAAATAAAAAAAGAAAAAGAAAAGAAAAGAAGAAAAAGGAGGCTGCCATTTTTGATCTTCTGAAGATGCTAGCTGCCTGGCTGTTTTTGGCTTTAATCATTTCTGATCTACTGCCCACCAACAAGCATGTAAGTTAGAAAGTCAAAATTAAGCCAGTGAGTCCCTAATCTGCATATGTTTTCTTAAGCTGGATACACACTATACAATTTTCTATAGATTTTTTCCTTTAGATTTACCAAAACCATATAACATGAGGTCAGACCCAAACACTTTCAATGTGTATGCAATCAGACAGGCCCTTGCACTACATAGTTGAAGGTAAATCTAAAGTAAATCCTACAACAAATGTTATATAGTGTGTGGCCAGCCTAATGCCCCGTACACACGCAACGATTATTGGCCATGAATTTTCGGCCAACGTCTGATCGGCCGATTTTCGGCTTGTTAGTATGATGCTTCCGACAACCGACTCCGACTTTTCGGCCGAAAAAAATCTGGTGTGCAGGCTACAAAATTTTTGTTGGCCGTCAACACAACGGCCGATTTTCCGTCAGTACAGATTTCGGCAGACAAAAATCTGATGAGCAAGACTAGGCATGCTCAGAGAAGAAAAAACACACGGAAAGTAAACCAGAACATGACATCACTTCTGAAGTAGATTCTTGTTGGCCGAGAAAATTCGTGTGCAGTCTAGGCACATTCCAACCAACAAAACACCACTCTGGACAAAAGTCGGACGATCGGTCGGCCGATAATCGTTGCGTGTGTATGAGGATTTAGTCAGTGATAAAGTGCACAGATGCCTTTGGATTGCCATGACAGCCAGGCTATTGGCATTTTCAGAAGAGGGCAGCAGTGACAGATTGATCTTGGTACAAGTTTCCTTTATATTCCTCAAGGACTCCAGCTGTGAGCTCTCCGATCAGAAATTCCAGTTCAGTCGGGCTGCCTGGTCATTATAAAACCAAATGATGGCAGCACACACTCCCAATGGATCCTCCATAATGGAAAATAAAGGATTAGGATACCCAGCTGTGAAACATTGACACCTTAATTACAGCCATGTAGGGGGGAGCAGAGACACAAACTAGTAAAAGGAAATCTAGCGGAAAGAACAGAAATCAAAAGCTGGATTTTACACACCAACACTAATAAAAATGGAAATATTAGTTTGAGTGAAGTGGGCCATCTGGATGTGCAAAGACCATGGACTTCAAGGGGTTTATTTACTAAAATTGGAGAGTGCAAAATCTGGTGCAGCTCTGCATAGAAACCAATCAGCTTCCAGGTTTTTTTTTTTTTTGTCAAAGCTTAAAGGGTAACTCCACTTTCATGGGGAAAAAAATAGCAAATAAAGAAAAAAACAATATAGCGTATACAATTGCGACACAAACCATATTGTAATTGAATGTTAATAAAAATGACCTTTCCTTTTCAATCTGCAGCTGTTGTAATTTTCTGCAAATGCAATGCAATATGGCCACCTGAAGCTGTTCTGTACACAGAATGTATACTGACCACACCCCCAGAAACATAATTTCCTGCTTGTGTGATTGGCTCACCAATTTTCCCAGAAGTCTGCACTAAGATACAAGTCAGATTTCTGGCATCCCCTGCAACAAAAATGTCATTTTTGGTGAGATACTCCCAATAGGAACACGTCTAAAAGGATGCAGGCCCAGAAACTTTCCTCATTAGTGTCCTGCAGCTGTCACAGCTGATAGATGATTATTAAACCACTCCCATTAGACCCACTCAGCACAGGAGAACAGAGGAACAAACAATGATTTCCTCAGAATAACAAATGGTAGAAAACTGCCACAAAGTTTGTTAAATTCCTTGCAATGTACAAAGATCACCCAGAGGGGATTGTTTTTTCCTCAACAAAAGTGGAGTTACGCTTTAAAGCGGAGTTCCACCCATATTTGCAAGTTGCTTTTACTGCATTCCCACCCGCAGTGCAGCCCTGAATGGATATTATTTTTTTTTTTAAATTGCGTCTAAATTTAAATTTAAAATGGGTCAGCGGCACTTCTGGTCCCGACCGCCTAGGCGATGTCATCATGAGGAGATTCCCTTGGACTCGCCTCATGATCCCAGAAGTCCAAGGGAATCGCCTGATTATCTTTTGATTGACAGGTTGCCATAACAACGGGGCGGGTACTTCCGCTGCCACCGCTATGGCAGCCTACAATCAGAAAACTGCACCGCACAGGGTCATCACTGCGCAGGCACGAGATCGGGAGGTGCATGCTGGGTAGTCAGCTGCACCTATTCCCGGAAATAGACATGAGCAGGCTTCAGATGCCCAGAACTGCGATGGCCCCTTGCTTGCTTCCGAGATCAGGTTATTTTTTACAGATTAAAAAAAAGCACACATAGTTCTATTAGCAAAAGTATTTGCTAGTCAGTGTTGATAAGGAAATCCCTCCCATGGAGCCGTCGTGTTCTCCTGAAACCGTCCCTGCCAGACGTACACAGTGAACATTGCTAGCGGGTATAGCCAATGGCAAAATTTGCATGTAAAAATCCGGCATTTTGGTTGTAACCAAGGCGATCGATGGATCGACTTGGGTAAATCTGTCTGCCCATAGATGGTTTGAATGTAAAGAAAATTGCTCGATTCCCCCATCAACACAGTCAGTGTTGATGAGGGAATCCCTCCCGTGGAGCCGTCATGTTCGCCTGAAACCGTCCTGCCAGACGAACACAGTGAACATTGCTAGCGGGAATAGCCAATGGCGAAATTTGCATGTAAAAATCCGGCATGCTGGTTGTACCCAAGGCGATCGATAGATCAACTTGGGTAAATCTGCCAGCCCATAGATGGTTCAAATCTCGGCCGGTCCCGGCTAAAACGGCCAAGGTTCAAACTATCTATAACCACCTTCAAGTGTTGGTGCTGCATGGACTATTTAAGATTGATTAGGTTATCTCTCGGCTTTTCCTTCTTCAGCATGTTTGTCAGATCATTTTAATATTGCACATGTGAAAAACTCTAAGTCCTGGCCTACTATCTCCCAGTCCAAGTGCTGCTGTCTAAGGGGTGCCATTCACCGGCACCCCAAAGCACCCCCGAATTGAGTGCATGTTGCAAAGTAGTGTAGCAGAAAACATTGGGAGAGATTTACTAAAACTGGCACACACAAAATCTGGCCAATAAGCTTCTGAATTTTATTGTCAATCCTAAACGAACAAGCTGAATATAGAAGCCAATGGGCTGCTATGCACAGCTGAGCCAGATTCTGTGTGCACCAGTTTTAGTAAATCTCACCCCAATGGATGCAACTTTAACTGCGATAAAGTAAAACCTTCTCCATTTTGCCGTATGTTGCTGTGCCTTTAAGCCCACTCATTTTGAATGAGCTGTTTCAGGTACCGCAATGCAACACTCCCATAGACATCAAATGGTGGTTTGATGCATATGCATCAAATAAAATCTTTCAGTCAAATTCAGGTGCTTACATTAGCTGCATTAAAAAAAATAAATGTAGCCATTTATCATTGAATATAATCTATATAATGCTAAAAGAAGTAAACAACTTTTAGCTGACCCCAGCCAAATACCCAAATCATTTCCCAGCATCGGGATATACATCTTCTCAGCATCCAACATAACATACACCAGTCAACACACCCCGATTCATCAGGGAAATCAAGATACGGCCAGCTCTTTCAAAACGTGTCTTGAGCTTGATGAAACAGGGCATTGTAAAACCATAGGTAGACTATTATCTCGTCAGTGACCCGAGGTCGGAGGACAGACGAGTTCTAGCGTCACCGCCTGTAGTAACATGCATCAATTCAGTTCGTTGAACACCTAAATAGCTCTGCAGAAAATGGAAATAGTATATCAAAGCTTGAGCCTTCGCCCACAGCAGCAAGGTTATACTTGTCGCCGTTCTAGTGTGGGTTAGAAGATAGACGATCACTTCTGATTGGCTACTACGAATAAGACCTCCAGTTGTCCTTTTTTCTAGTGTCTCTACATCAGGTACAATGTTCTTCTTAATAAGGTTTACATATCAGACACAGCCCCAAACCAGTACTCAAGATGGAAGCAAATGACACCATTGAGGTACTTGGTGTCTGTTGTCTAAGATATGTTGCATGCCCCAACTGCAACGAGAGGCTTAATGAATACTGGTGCATCCCAAAGGATGGATGACTCTGTTTGCCAATGGATATGGAGTAAAGTCAATCCAAAATAAGTAAATATTGGGTGAAAGACCGCAGATCCAAACACTGTCTAGCTGCCTGTCCAACGGTGTTCATCTATTGCTCAAAATTGGGTGCCATATTGACAGCTGTGGGCCAATGCCAAGGGCAGCTGGGAGAGAACCGAGCATCAAAATGTAATAACTGTGATAACTTCTTCCATATTTTCTCCTGCCCACCTCTGAACTTTTTGGCCAAACTCAGTAAGGGAACTCTAACAGTAATGGGGGGGGGACCCTGTGTGATTGGCATAGCTTCAGGGGTTCGACACCCCTGAATGAACACAGTGGGTTACTTTACTAAAACTGGAGAGTGCAAAATCTGGTGCAGCTCTGCATAGAAATCAATCAGATTCAAATTATTTTTTTCAATGCTCAATTGAACAAGCTTAAATAAAAAGCTGATTGGCCACCAACCTCCTAATGCAGCGTATCTCTGATGCACATGCATTCCAGGGGAACGCAATGTATGATAATGCACTACCTAGCATAGTGGTGCACTGCATTACAAAAAAATGATCCCATTTTATCTTGGTGTGTTAAACACAAAATATGGTAATACATACATGCCCTACTGACCCCATCCACTGCTCTTCTAACACCGTCCACTGCCCTACTGACACCGTCCTCTGCCCTACTGACACCGTCCTCTGCCCTACTGACACCGTCCTCTGCCCTACTGACACCGTCATCTGCCCTACTGACACCGTCCACTGCCCTACTGACACCGTCCACTGCTCTACTGACACCAACCTCTGCCCTGACATACACACACGTGTATTTGAATTTTGGAGTTCACATCCTAATGCAACAGGCTAGGCAATGTCATTAATTGTGAATGGCACCCCAACCTCCTAATGCAGCATATCTCCGATGCACATGCATTCCAGGGGAACGCAATGTATGATAATCCACTACCTAGCATTGTGGTGCACTGCATTACAAAAAAATGATACATGTCCCATTTTATCCTGGTGCGTTAAACACAAGATATGGTAATACAAGAGGAAATGTGTTAAAATGCGTAGATTAACACAGCACACCAGGATACCTATGGCTCTTTATGGTTCAGGAAACATGGCACCATATGAAAGTGATGTTTTTGGCCCAACAAGGTGGCCAGGTTGTTGCTGAGTTTTTCATTTACTACGAATCCAAAGATTAGGGCTTGACTACCTAACTTGATCTATGGCTAAAGAAGTGCGATATGGCTGTATGCTAGAGAGACAATCAAGACTTCATTTGAAGAGATCTCAACTCTCAACACCAAAAGCTACACAAAGAGCCAAATGGTCCAACTGTCCAATACTGCATTTTCAGTTCAATAGAAGCATTGCCTTTGGGGATAAAATTAGCAAAAGCCAATTTTAACCAAGACCTATCAAATATAAAAACGATATTGCAGAACGTGTCAAATCCATTCTGCCAGCAGGTAAATGACTGTTCTGCTTTGCACCATGGAAAAGAACTACATTTCCCACCCGTAGGGACCGCTAAATGTACAGCTGTTCAGAGTCTCGACAAATGAGCACAGATGTTCAATCATACACAAAGGTGGATCAATCAGACTGAATTTTGTTTCTCCCGTAACATTTCATTCAAGCCCTGTGCTATGGGAGACATTGGAGGTGAGTCAACAAATCCCAGGCCACCAGAACAGACATTCCTCTGCTTTTAACCTCCACATATTTTCCTTTTTTTTTTACATCAACCAAAGATGGATTTCCCACATGGGACCCAATACATCTTTCTTGCAGAAATTCCCCAATCGCAAGGAAAAAAAATAGTGTGAACTCCAGAAAGGTGGTTTAAAATTTGAGATTAATTCAAGCATGCAAAAGGTCAAAATTAGGGAGGAGCGGAGTGATTTTGGCAAATTAGATTTCACAGAAATATTACAGATTTCTTTGTTGACCACAAAGAGGAAACTCTTATGGCACTTTTCCACTGCAAGTCCCGGCTCGGCTCTACTCGGCCCTGCTTGGCCCGGTTTGCTTTTCCACTGCTGGTACCGCATGGTACGGTGTTGGAACAGTTCGGTACGGTACGGTTTGCTTTTCCACTAAAGTAGTACTAAAGTTAAGTGGGTGGGATAACAACGATTCTCTGACCAATCAGTGGCTAGTAGTGACTGCATGCAAAGGATTGCGGGATATGGTACCGGGTATGGTACCTCTTGGAACCACAATCGAGGTGGTACCGTTTTTGAGAGCCGTACCATTCGGTTCCATGCAGTGGAAAAGCGCCGCCGTACCGTACCGAACCGTTTCTACACCGTACCATGCGGTACCAGCAGTCGAAAAGCACAAAAGTGAGCCGAACCGTTCGGTTCCATGCAGTTGAAAAGCGCTTTTATTGTATCTATTTAGAAAATTGTATTTAAGTATCTTTATACAGGTAATTTACTTTTTTCTGTCGGTTTTCTGTGTGAAAAAAAAAAAAAAAGTAATGATGAGCCCTTCTTTGGCATAACAACAGGTCTAGCATAGATGAAAAAAGCTTCCGAAAACCATCAGGAGCCATTTATACCCTTTAAAATACCAAAACCACCTACATTTTGTTTTACTCTTTGACCCCACTCCTTTTTTGCCAAAATGGTGACATTTTCGTAAAATCTCGCATTTTTCGCCTAAATATCGGGAAATGAAAGCGCTTAGTTTGCTCACCCCTGGTCAAGAGCATTCCCGTCTACTGAAATTAGACAGACCTATTTCTGTTTTCTTTTTGAACGTGTTTTATTATTTTTAAGAGAAAGCGTACAAAGCATTGTGAGGTTGGCACAAGAATACAATTTTCCCCCTTGCGTATAGAACACCAATACTTTTATAAAGAGAGGAATAGAGGAGGTGTAAGACACTTTCCCCATCTTTGCTATTGTGCGATAAAATAAAAGTCAGCCTAGGTAACATCAAATATTGAAAACAGTTGCATTCAAAATCAGCATGAAAATAAAGGAACTGCGAATAGATGGGACCTTTCTGTCCCCTTATCCATTCTCATTTCAATGTGGATCTGAAATAAACGGAACATGCAACAATTTCTGTTTTCAATTAAATATGAACTTTTTCTAACTACTTTTTTCTTTTTCTTTTTTTACAGTCGGTGTTTCCTTTTTTTTTTTTTTGAGAAAAAAAAAAAAGCTAAAGAGGGGGCCATTCTTTTGGCATAAGAACAGGTCTAAAATAGATGAAAGAAACTTCTGAAAACTCCAAGAGCCATTTAAAGCAAATTGCACCCTTTAAAATACCAAAAAAACAGCTTACGTTTGTCTTACCCTTTGACTCCATTATTTGTTTGCCAAAATGTTGACATTTTCCTGAAATCGCACATTTTTTACTTAAATATCAGGAAATGAAAGCTCATCCCTGGTCAAGAGGATTCTTGTCTGCTGAAACTTGACAGAACAATTTCGGTTTTCAATTAAATATAAACTTTTTCTAATAGTGGTTACTTCTGGACTGGAAGGATTTGCCCCCTTTAATGACCAGGCCAATTTTTTGCGATTCAGCACTGCGTTATTTAACGGACAATTGCGCGGCCGTGCGATGCTGTACCGAAATAAAATTGAGGTCCTTTTTTTCCCCCATAAATAAGAGTTTTCTTTTGGTGGTATTTGATCACCTCTGCAATTTTTATTTTTTGCGCTATAAACAAAAAAATAGCGACAATTCTGAAAAAAAAAAAAAAAATCTATATTTTACACATTCTGCTATATAACATTCCAAAAAAAAAAAAAATTAAAAATCTAATTTTTTTAACATTTTAGTCCAATTTGTTTTTTGCTACATATTTTTGGTAAAAAAAAACGAATCAATAAGCGCATTTTGATTGGTTTACGCAAAAGTTATCGCGTCTACAAACTAGGGGAAAGATTTATGTAATTTTTATTGTTTTTTTTTTTTTTTTACTAGCAATAAACTAGTAATAATAAAATTGAGGTCCTTTTTTTTCCCCACAAATAAAGCTTTCTTTTGGTGGTATTTGATCACCTCTGCGATTTTTATTTTTTGTTTATAAACAAAAAAATAGCGACAATTCTGAAAAAAAATCTATATTTTACAAATTCTGCTATATAACATTCCAAAAAAAAAAAATATATATAAATCTAATTTTTTTAACATTTTAGGCCAATTTGTTTTCTGCTACATATTTTTGGTAAAAAAAACAAATCAATAAGCGTATTTTGATTGGTTTACGCAAAAGTTATCGCGTCTACAAACTAGGGGAAAGATTTATGCAATTTTTGTTTTTATTTTTTTTACTAGTAATGATGGCGATCTGCCATTTTTAGCGGGACTGCGACATTGCAGCAGACAGATTAGACCCCTAACTGACATTTTTTACACTTTTGGGGGAACCAGTGACATTACTACAGTAATCAGTGCTAAAAATATGCACTTTTACTGTAATAAAGGACACTGGAAGGAAAGGGGTTAACACAGTGGGTGATCAAAGGGTTAAATGTAAGCCTAGGGGAGTTTTTCTAACTGTGGGGGGGGGGGTTGAGGGGCTTTTTAAACGATCACAGAGACCTGTGATCCTATATAGAAGGATCCCAGGCGCTCGGTGATCATTCCAGAGAGAACAACGTTGAGCTGTGTTTACAATAGCTGACCGTTCTCCCTCAGCGGGGAGAAATCGCGAGTGGCTGGCGGCAATGGGAGCCGCCGGCCCCGTACGCTCACCCCCTGGCAGCAGGCGCGCGACCGATGTAGGGCCAGCCTGCTGCAGTGAAACTGCAGCGGGTGGTCCTTAATTGGTAATTAGTGATGTTTGCTTAATTGTTCCAAGTAAGTGACTCAAGGCACTGAAACCAATGGGGTTGATTACTAGAACTGGGGTGCAAAATCTGGTGCAGTTGTGCATGGTAGCCAATCAGCTTCTAACTTCAGCTTGTTAAATTAAGCTTTGACAATAGAACCTTAGAGCTGATTGGTTTCTAAGCAGAGCTTCACCAAATTTTGCACTGTCCAGTTTAAGTAAATCAACCCCATTGGATTGATTCTGCATAAAAGCCAGGCAAAAAATTCCAACTTCAAGGCGCCAAAGTCCATAAATATATAGTTAGATAGCAAAAGCAGATGGGCCAATGTCCTAGTAGCTCTCACAAATCTACTTGGAGTATTGAAAAGAAGACTATAGACTTGGTACGAGGTCTATAAAAGCCAGGCATTTTTTTTTGGAAGGAGAGCGCAACAAAATCTGTCATGAATAGTTAAAACACCAAATCTCTAATCCAGGTGTGTTGAATATAGGTCCTAATAGCAGTAGTTTTTGGCAAGCTTTCAGGAGGCTTTCCTTTTCCAAAATTGATGCAATCTAGACTAGGTTTTTCAAGCACATTCGGTTTTAAAAAATCAGGACAACACAATTGGGACAGTTAGGAGGCATGGAGAAGCCTCTAAATCAGGCATGTCCAACCTGCGGCCCAGGGGCCTCATGCAGCCCACTGCCCCCTGACAATTTTTTTTTTTGATGGGGAAGAAGGAAGTCGGGTCGGGGGCTCGGCCACAGCGGCTTCCAACTAACTGTAGGCAGAGGCTGCCTCGGAAGGGATCATCCTCTAGTTGTGTTAAATTAGTGCTTGGGGGGGGGGGGGGGCAGCAGCGCGGGAAGGGCACGGTGGCGTTTTATTACTTATATACCTTAACTATAGTTTATATTTTATATGCGGCCCGAGAAACTTTCTCTACACTCAATGTGGCCCAGAGAAGCCAAAAGGTTGGACACCCATGCTCTAAATAGTCACGTCACACTTTTTGTCTTCTTCACTCCTCTCTCCAGCTCCTCAAAATATAATGGGTCTGGAAGAACAACTTCTAATACAACCTGACCACTATGCTTGTCCTTTGAGCATGCTGTAAGCTGATACATGTCCACAGACAAACAGTCAAATGCAGAGACCAAAACAAAGTCCAAGAAGAAGCCAATTTATGTGCCAATCTGAAACACAAGCACATGAGACAGAGAAAATACCTTGTGTGCATTACTCGGATAATAGTGTGGATAAAGGTTAAATCTTGCACGTATCAAACAGAGGTGCGGAACAGCTCAAACAGTAAACCGCTGCCTGACAGGCGAAAAAGAGCAAACACAGGAAATTACTTCTACCAAACGTAGAGAGTTACCAAATGACCGGTTATATTCATCCTCACCACCTAGATTCTTGAAAAATAGGCTCGCTGTCAAATGTCCTCAGCAAAATAGGCCACAATAAAACATGGATCCAAACAAAAACAAAACTCAAATCCAACCTAGGAGTCATGTTTTCAAATGATAGGCTTAGTCCAATGCGGGTTCAGATCTTAAAAGAGAAGTGTATATTCCTAAAATTAAGCAAGTTCGCAAACATAACTTTTCAAATTTTTCCTTGTTTTTGCTGTTCTTTGAGAGCCTTGCTGGGATCAAGCGACCCTCAGCCTACTGTTGGGCGGCATGATAGATGACCTCTCCATTGGAATGAATTGGGATTTGGAAACCTTTGGGACCGGCAAGGGGTGATTGCAGCTTTACATGGACCATTCAGGTTTGTGATCAGGCAAGTATAAAGCCCTGTACACACGATACGAATTTCCGCCAATCGGTCGTCCGTTTTTTGTGGCATGCTAGTCTAATGTGGAAGGTGAAGAGGTATTTTTCATATGAATTTTCCCGTACAACAGAATTCTACTTCAGAAGTGATGTCATGTGTTGGATTGCTTTGTATGTGTTCTTTCGTCTCTGAGCATGCCTGGTCTTGCTCTTAAGATTTTTTTCCGTCGAAATCTGTACTGACTGCACGAAAATCGGACGTTTTATTATGGACAACAAAAATTTTATAGCCTGCACATCAGGATTTTGTCAGCTGAAAAGTCGAAGTCGGCTGTCGAAAACACCATACTAACAATGCAAAAATCGTCAGATCAGTCGTCGGACGAATTTTCCCTTCCGAATTTCTTATCGTGTGTACGGGGCTTAAGACCTTGAAGTCCTTTAGATTTTTTGGAATTAATGATTGGGGCAAAAGAAGTTAAATGAACCAAGAATGGAACATTTTTTTATACTTATGCATTCTTAAAATGGGGATAAGACCAAGGTGAGCTACTGGCTATGCTTCTCCCAGTGGCCTTTGATTGGCTTCTACCTCAACCTCGCTATCCCCCACCTTTCCACTTCCCCCTCCCCCACACCAGGATCAGATTCCACTGTTCCCCAGCAATCATTTCAAGTTAGATGTCACACCTGATCAAATAGGTCTCCAGCTAAAATATATTCTAATTAGGTAGCCATGTATACTGGTAGGCTATTACCTAGTCAAAAGCCAAAAATGAATTCCATCTACGTTAATCCGTTGATAAACGTGGGCACATTTACTAGTATTCTTTACACAGCATAGAGTACACTTTAAAAAAAACCCTCCAAGATATTAGGATTGGGGTGAGTAGAGTACAACAATGTGCTTCACCTTTGCTTCCATGCCTTCAATTCAGAAGGCTTCACCTCCAAAGTTTAGGTCGCAGTAGGCTTCTATGTTATGTAGCCTATTAAAATAAACTCCTATGGGGAGTCTCTAACAGCTAGACAAGTGAAGAGTAGAGTGCAGAGGGTTAAAGAGTATCAAGACCCAAAAAAGAGCAGATTTCTGGCATGAAGGTAAGCGCAACATATAAAAAAAACCTTCACCTCACCCTAACCGGCAGATTGCACAAAATTAAGTTCTTTTTTAAAAAAAAATACAGATTGAAAAAACAAAATCCCTAATTATTAAAGAATTCCAAAAGATATAATAACACTAAATTGTTTGTTGGATTTCACACTTTCCAAATGCCATTCCAATAAATGATTGGTCAAGTGCTTTTTTGAGCACTACCTATTACTCATTTACACCAGCTTTTCAAATACCAAGCGCAAAAATGATGAGGCTTTTAGAAGTTAAATAATTAATTTAATAAAGAAGTCTTGACTGCTGGATTTGTCAATTATGTCCCCCCATTGTGACCCAAGTAAATAAAAAAAAAAACAATTCAACAAATACCTATAAGCAAAATAAAGTGTACCCAATAAATAACATGAAAACTGTTGGATTGCAGGAGGGCATCTTTGGGGTCTTCAAGCTTTAAAGCTTGACTAAGATCCACCCATGTCCCGAACCGCACTGCACTGGTTTGAGATCAACTCTGCAATTACTATTTTCTGCCTTCCCATGAGACTGAGCTCATTGTAAAGACAATATATGCCAACATGGGGGAAGCACCATTCCAAAAGGTGCGTTCCATGCTTTGTAAGCATTCCACTAAAGACCACCTTAACTACCAAGCTGCCATGACAAATCTTTATTGAAGACTGCTGATGTAATTAATAAGGGATGGTGGGACAACCTTTTCCCTTTATCCAGTTCAACAATTCAATTAATAATCAAAATAAACAACATGCCAACTATTGGACTGCAGGAGAGCATCTTTGGGGTCTGATAGCCTTAAAGCTTGACTAAGATCCACCCCTGTCCCCAACCGCACTGCACTGGTTTGAGATTAACTTCAAAATGACTATTTTATGCCTTCCCAAGGGATCAAGCTCCCTCTAAAGACAACTGACACCAAAAAGGGGGAAGTACCATTCCACCAAGGGGGCTCCATGCTTTGTGTGCATCCCACAGACAACCAAAGACCACCGAAACAATCAGGCTCCCATGATAAATCTTAAATTTTTCCCTGTTGACGAATGTAATAAGACGGTTGGATAACCTTCTCCCTTTGTCCAATTCAATAATGACAATCAAAATGAACCATGCCCAATAAATAACATGACAACTATTGGATTCCAGGAGGGCATCTTTGGGGCCTGCTAGCCTTAAAGCTTGACTAAGATTAAAGACCCGTACACACGAGTAGAAATTCGGCCGAGAAATTTCGTCCGACGACCGATCTGCCGATTTTCGGATTGTTAGTATGGTGCTTCCGACAACCGACTCCGACTTTTCGGCCGAAAAAATCCTGGTGTGCAGGCTATATAATTTTTGTCGACCGTCAAAACACGTCCGATTTTCATCTCATTAGTACAGATTTCGATGGGGGAAAATCTTATGAGCAAGACTAGGCAAGCTCAGAGATGAAAGAACACAAAGAAAGCAATCCAACACATGACATCACTTCTGAAGTAGAATTCTGTCGTGCGGGAAAATTCGTGTGCAGTCTAGAGCACATTCCAACCAACAGACACCACTCTGGACAAAAGACGGACGACTGGTCGGCGGAAATTCGTTGCTCGTGTACGAGGCTTTACCCTTGTCCCCAGCCACACTGCATTGGTTTGACATCAACTTCAAATTCACTATGTTCTGCCTTCCCAAGGGACCAAGCTCCCTGTAAAGACAGCTGACACCAAAAAGGGGGAAGCAGCATTTCACCAAGTGGCCTCCATGCTTTGCAACCATCCCACTATTCCCCAGACTACCAAAGACCACCTAAACCATCAAGCTGCCATGACACATCTTTAATTTTATCCTGTTGACCTACATAAGGGATGGTGGGGCAACTTTCTCCCCTGGACCATGCTTCCATAATAATATCTCAGTACTCCCTATAGCTCCTACCCTTGCGGCTTCTCCGTACTACTTGACCATTGACCTCCATCTAGGTAAGGCTCGTTGCTTCTATACTGCACACTTCCCCCAGTCCATTACTATGATTCCTCTGGATCTTTCTATAAAGGAGACCATAAAGAAGGACAACACATAGAGAGATTTGGTTCCAAATGAGGGATACTTGGGAGCTATATGGTTGGTTACACAAGATATTAGGGTGGGAAGAAGTATAAATCAAGCCTTGGTGATGCTAGTCAACCTAACAAAATGAACTTGCACTATAGGAGGAATCCAGAATGACAAACAAAACATGTAATAACTCAAAAGAACATACAAATTCCAGCCCGTGTTAAAGTTAGGTGTCAGTTGCCCAGCACTGTGAGGCAAGCGAGCTAACTGCTCAGTCACTGATGGGCCCACTCATGCATCTACAGCACATATTCAGAGCGTTTTCAGGACACTGCTTAAGTCTGGCTCTACGGCAGATCTAAGATGTGCAAGATGAAATTCTATTCTTCACGCTGGAAACTGATAAGCAATCTTAACAATCAAAGGTTCCTCGATATATTAACAATGCAGTTCATACAACAATGGGCATAAACTACGCAGTGCGCATGCATTTAACCAAGGCACAATGAGGCCTACGAAGCCGAATTGATCTGCCGTGAGTGACAATGAAATTACAATGCCGATCATTGTCTGCGGAACAAATGGACTGCACATTTCAATTGCTGCACAGTCACTTTCCTCTGCATTTTGCTGTGGATGATACAATCTGTGTGATATTTACTGGAAATATACAGGTGCGCAGCCCCTGACCTTATTCCATCACAGATAATGGACTTGTCTATGTGTTTGCCGCACACTGGGAGACCTGTACATATTCTCAGATGCATTAACACTGAAGTTGGGAATCTTGAGCGAAAAAGGTTCATGGGAAATCATATCCTATATTCCGGAGACAAATAAATATTATAAAGTAGAGAAATGATATACTAGGCTGCTTCAAATTTCTTCTTGGAGGTTGTCAAGCGGCTGATATAAACCGCAGCAGTTAAGCTGGCCATGTGGCATATGTATGTAAACCCCAACAATTAACTCATTTAGGGTTCATTTACACTTGTGGTGGTAAAAAAAGAAAAGCGGTAGAGCCACATTTTAAACTACCCACCAGTTGCCCCCTTAAGTTCCAAAAATAGCCAAATGGGGTTGTACACATGCCCTAGTCGCAATGTTTTGCAGCAAAAAATGCCCCCCTTGCGTTCGGTGGTTATTACTAGGGATCGATCAATTATCGACAAAGCCGATATATCGAGGGCCGATATGCACTTTTCCCCGATATATCGGAATCGGCCACCAAGGTGACCGATATTGCCGATATTTCAGGAAAGTGCATGTACCAGAGTGATGCCTGCAGCTAGAGGCATCACCCAGGTGCCGACGTCCATAGCCGACGGTCGGCTGTCTTGTGATGACAACCGATGCGGCTGAGAAGAAGCTGCAGAGTCGTCGTCCCTGGATGTACCCCCTCCCCCCCCCCCCCCACGGCTCACCCGGGTCTCCCGTCCCACCGGGAGACCCTGGCAACCAGCCTGCATGGCCGTCGAAGGCCCGATCAAAGCCGCATTCAGCTCTGATCGGATCTCCATGTAAAAACCCAGAGGTGATATCATGACTTCCGGGTACTCGGCGCCAGATTAAAAAAAATGACAGCATTCAAAACAACCAAACTTGGCATTTTGAATGCTTTTAAGTGCAGAGGAGGGTTTTGGGGTCTTTTAGACCCCCAAATCTCTCCACAAGAGTACCTGTCAAGTGTTAAAAATTAAAAAAAAAATTAAAATGTAATAAAATATTGCCCAATATCGGCCAATACCGATATGCAATGGCCAAAATATCTGTATCGGCAACGAAAAACCGATATCGGTCGATCACTAGTTACCAATAATTACCAATGCTGAACACAACCCATTCAAGTAAATGGGGCTGAGCTTCATGTGCAATGTGCAGGGGATATGTAACCTCCTCGCCGCCTACCAAAGGCTCCTTAAAAGACTGCTTTTTGAAGGGCTGGCAGGGGGCTGCTATCGAAACGTAGCCTTAGTTTGCCCCCCTTTTTATCTGTTTATTGGAAGTTACTTGTTATACAGTATCGGTTTGGCAAGTGCAAAAATAAATGTGTTGATCCTGACAGAAACTTCCTGTTCCCTCTGCTTCTGCTGCACTCTTATCAGTTACTTTGTTCCCAGCTCCTTCTGATGACTACAGAACACCTCCCCTCTAAAGAAAAAAAGAGGGTGGGGAGGGGGATGTTTGTAATTCTGCCCAAGGGTGACAACTTGTTTCTCTCTACAGATACAGTAGGGTGAGTGTGCATGGTAACCCTAGCACAGGAAGTAGGTTAATGGCAGGATCATAGGGTGCAAAAAAAAAATCCACATCTAAAGACTGGGAAGGGTCGATACATTACATGCTCTTGGGTTTAAAAAATAAACTAAGCATATGTCCATTTTAGGCACCTGAGCTGATGGTGTATATATTTGGTGTGAGTTTGTTCAATAAATGTTCCAGATCTTATACAAGCTATTCTCGGCTAGTTCTGTATGGGGGCGGCTGTAATATCGGATACCTATGTCAGAGACTGAAGGATGGGGTATACTGACAGAAGCACACAAGCACATTGTGGGTCGCGGTTCCGTTACATAAGCCTATGTCCATTTTAGGGGTTGTGTCCATGACAGCCTGCACCCCTCCAGGTGATGTGTCCATGACAGCCTGCACCCCCAGGGACGTGCCCTTGACCGCCTACACCCCTCCAGGGGGCATGCCCATGACAGCCTGCACCCCTCCAGGGGGCATGCCCATGAAAGCCTGCACCCCTCCAGGGGGCGTGCCCATGAAAGCCTGCACCCCTCCAGGGGGCGTGCCCATGACAGCCTGCACCCTTTCAGGGGGCGTGCCCATGACAGCCTGCACCCCTCAAGGAGGTGTGCCCATGACAGCCTGCACCCCCAGAGGGTGTGCCCATGACAGCCTGGGTCAACAGGTAGGTGCTGAATGATACTGGTAATCATTCATCCAGGAAGTGGGCAGCGTCAAGTGGTGGCGGACAACGCAGAAGGCAGCACTAGAGCAGGGAGAGGGACACATGGAATATTCATTAGTTAGTATACAAAATAGCTACATGAAATGTATACAAAGGATTAAAGGAAATCTGTTAAAGGAAACCTGTTAAATAAAAAAACACAGCAGCACCCATTGTTGATCCCCTAGTGAAAATGCTAACTCTCTGGCTATCATACTGATCCCCCAGTTTCAATGTTTTCAGGGGTCCAAATATTCTGTCGTCACTTGCTGCATGCTTATTCCAGTTCTAAACTGTAAAGAATTCCCGAAGCCAGAGGCAGCTAGAATTTTCATAAAAAAATTGCAATCTCCATCTTTCTCACATAAAAAGGTTTTCTTTAAAAGTAAGAAAACAGCGCGACAACGTAAAAGGTTTAAAAGCCTCTATATAGCACTTTCCTAAGTGGTGTTCAGATAAAACCAGAGAGGATTCACGAAGGTCGGATCCTCATAAACCACTTTATATTCTAGAAGCCTAATTGATATTCAAATGCCGATGGAAACCCATACCCAGAACACACACTTTTGCTGGAACAGGTAATCAAGCAAATGGTGGATTTCTCAGCCAATTGTCCCTGTTTGGGTTAGGTGATTTATTTAGTCACGATCGGCGAAACATAGAGTTTCACAGCATCTTAAGGGCCCATTTACACTGTTGCTATGTAACGTGCTAAAATGTCCAAATTCCCCAAAATAAAAATCATGTCTGTCCTCATCGCAGCTCTGTTTGGAGTTTTGAAAAAGATATCATGATCATTTTATTCCATTGGGAGGCCCATAGAAGTCAATGGCAGTGCGTCAAAATGTGAACAATTTGCATTTTTATGCATTGTTTATGCATTGGAAACATGAATTAACAAGCCTTGGTCAATGACTGTTAACCCTATCCACTCTAAATTCTAAATTCAGAAGCACGTCAAAGCCCATGTCACAAAGAAAATGCACAATGGCACATGACAACATACCTAACACTACAAAAAGATGCACCTTGCATAGCTCTACATGAACTCTAAAGCATATGCCCATTCACCAAGACCTCATGCTTTAGCACAGTGATGGCGAACCTTGGCACCCCAGATGCTTTGGAACTACATTTCCCATGATGCTCAACTGAACTGCAGAGTGCATGAGCATCACGGGAAATGTAGTTCCAAATCTGGGGTGCCAAGGTTTGCCACTACTGCTTTAGCATGTGAATGTAATTCCAAAAGTTATTTTCAACCTTTTTATAAAAAGACCTGGTAATCTTGCCATGACGTTCCTTCTATAGGCACTTCCTATTATAGAGTAATTTCAGTCAATAGCCTTTCCAAACCTTTTCAACACAGAGGAACCCTTGAAATAACATTTTGGTCTCAGGAAACCACTATATCTACAATATCATTACTATATCTACACTACATTAGTGTGATAGTCAGTGGGAAGAAGGCTTCTTACACTTGTGGTCATTGGGAAGAAATTCCCCCCTTACAGATAGCTAAAAAGATCAATGGTGACAGAGGGAACTTATCTGAAAGGAAGACATTGCTTAAGGAACCCTAGATTTCCATTGAACCCTGGTTGAGAAGCCTTGGTCTATAGTGAAAGGGTCATCTTGGGTGTATGAATCTGGTACGCAGCAACACTATCATGTAAACCTTGGGGTTACAGGTGGTTCCCAGGTTACAAACAAGATAGGGTCTGTAGGTTTGTTCTTAAGTTGAATTTTTAAGTCGGAACGGTTAAATTTATTTTACGCTTTATGGATAGCATAGGGAATGGTTACCACCCCAGTAACATTTGTTTTTCTGTTTGTGCCCCTGTTCAGAAGATTCCACCTCACTTTCTGTCCCTATGACAATTGGATTTTGAAAATTTTGGGTTGTTGTGGAAACAAGGATTGGTGATAAAGCTTCAGTGGAGACACCTTTTTCCCATGATAACACTTACAGGAGTGAATTTCCCCTCTTAAGGGTAGATTTCCTTTCATTTCCTGTTGTCTTCCTCCGTTTGGAAGTATGGGTCGTTCGTAAGTCGGATGTTTGTAACCCGGGGACCACCTTTATATTAAAATTATAAAAAATATAAATCTAATATAGACATACATCTTTACTATAGGCTACCTATTTTTTTTACGCTTTTCCCCATTATTTAGCCTATAGGCCTTGTGTTCGAGCCATCCTGGTCACCATGCTAAGCATCACCCTGCCCCATTTAGAGAGTTGCCTGGTGGCCTCCTAATTCCCCCTTGTCGGCTTAGAGGAGAAGACCCCTTTTTAACATCTTTCTGGTAGGACAACAACATGCTGTTGTTGCTAAGCAATTGTTTCATAATTTATACTATTTTGTCACTATTATATAATAATAATTTTCTGTTATTATGCTTCACGTTTGTCTTTATAGCCTGGACCCTGTCTACTCCTGATGAAGCGGAAACTGGTTTTCCGAGAATTGCGGCGAGTCTAAAACTGCCTACTCAAGATCATTAAATGCAGTCAAATTGGAAACATTTTGTTAACATATTTCAAGGTATAATGATTAAGTATGATTGGTCAAAGGGTCATTTCAACAACAAATTGATTTTATTACAATGCTTTTGTGTATATACTAGTACAAATAAAGAATGATAGAGTTTGAATGAAAAAGCTTTTGTGTGAATAAAGTGCCTCCAACCAATTTGTGAGTTTCTACCTAATTCCTTTAATGGGGTGAGCACATCCTGTACCAGTCTTATAACTGTGCTCCTGTGTTCTCACCTGGTCACTTGGGCCCTGTGTTGGCCGAGCGCAAGATCTGTTTTTTATTTTTTTGCCAATGCGTGTTACCATAAAAACAAAAAAAGCTTCACAAATAGAAGCAGCTCCAGACCAGAGGATAAAGGAGTCTAAGACCCCGTTCACACTGGGGCGACCTGTCAGGCGACCTGGTCGCCTGACAGGTCGCCTGCCATAGAGAAGCTGTGGACCCGTTCTAATAGGAGCGACACAAGTCACTCCGACTTAGAAAAAGGGTCCGGAGCTTCTTTGGAGCGACCTGGAGCGACCTGCATTTACTTCAATGTTATGAAGTCCGTGCCGGCCGCTTCGAGGTCGCGGTGCGAGCTGCGCAAGTCGGATCGCCCCAGTGTGAACGGGGTCTAAATGAATCTATTAGTTTGTACTAAAAAAAGGATCATTCAACGTGTTTCGGGGATCCGAGAAATTCCCTCACGTTCACGCATATACAGCTGGCCAGTGACTCTCTTGATCCAGCAACTAGCTTCCCTGCACAGAGTCACAAAGGAAATCTATATTTTGAGTCCATTCAAGGTTCCTTTAGTGGTACACAGAGATGAAAAAACTCCCAACATAAAGCTGGATACACACTATACAATTCTCTTTAGGATTTTTTCCTTTAGATTTACCAAAAACATAATATGGAGGTTTAATATAAACATTTTCAATTTGTATGCAATCAGGCAGGCCCTTGCACTACTCTTCCTCATTCAGCAGTGGGTGTGGAGTCTGGGTTTACACTGTGTGAGCGCTGATTGAAGGGAAGGGACACTCCCCCCCCCCCCTTCCACACAGGCAGAGGAACGAAGGAACACATAGAGCTGTAGTCTACATAGACCAGCTTTCTGCTAATCTCCCTCTAAGCTCCCTCCCCGACACAAATTTTCAGCTGCTTTTATCTCAAGTGTCGGAGAACTTGTCAGAATTAAACCTGCTGATAACAGAGGAACAGAGCACCAGAGACAAATGACTCTTAGAGCTTTGGAGAGAGATAAGTAAACACTAGGGCAGATTTCATGGGGTTTACAACCACTTTAACTGAAGCCCAGATGAAGGGAGAGTCTCCCTGACCCCCAAATCACATTTTTTTTTTATTGAAAACTAATAAATGTATTTGGCCTCCAATCCTTTGGTCTGGTGCTCCTTCCATGTGTGCATGCTTGTTCTGGCAAAGACAGGACTTGATAAGGCTCTATATAGCAAAACACGTTGCCATGGCGACCCCCCCACAACAGATCTTGCCTGACCGTCTTTACGATCCTGCACACCAAGACAGCTTACAGCTAGTGACGTCATCCCCAAGCTCCCGACTTTCACCATCATATGCCGCAGGCTGTTCCTCATCTCCTCTCCCTGCCTCTCATAGGCTCACAGTGCCTCCAGTGGTTGACTGTAGCTTTTCTTCATCCATTGCTGGAACCACTGGCTCTTGCTAGTGACATCATCCCGAGGCTGCAGCACTCGGTTTCACCATTCACCGCCACTAGTCTCCCCCCCCCCCCGCTTCCTTGCGGGTTGGGCACACCGTGAGTAAGTCTTTAGGTGGACTGTGGCTCCCCGGCATCCATTGCTTGGGTGATAGCAAGTACAACAGGAACGGCCACTTCTTTTCTTAACCCCCTAGAGCGCCAACACTTGCTCCCTGATAGCCACAGGATTGACTCCAACTTGGCTCCATCCTATTGGTCTGGGCATTTGGCCTCCATCTCAGGGTTAGTAAAGCGGGCATCCTATGGCTACTAATATATATATATATATATATATATATATATATATATATATATATATCCACAATTCTTACGTTAATAAACTGATTTTTGGAAGTTCTGCAATAGCATCAGTGTATCCATTGACTACAGACCTAAGCTCTTTTTATGAGAGTTCTATGTGGCGATGTTTTTCTGGTATAGCACATTGGCAGGCATTTTCCATTGTTGTCTATCAGGGAGCTGGTGCAAAGCAATAATATGCAGCCAGAGCTGGCATGCATTCATGTAGACAAGAGAAGCTGGGGGATATGTGCCACACAGAGATGCAAAGAAGAATAGATAAAACAAATGGCAATAGTTTACGATACACCATGCTGTAGCATAATGATGTCTCCATTTAGGGTCTACATTTACTCTGAGCTGTCAGGCGACATTAGAGAGTATACTAGCTCATTCAGGATTCGATATAGACAAGCGGAATCCAATCACTTTGTGAGCTTTAATTCAATAAGCCTTTATAAGCTTTTTATATTGAAAGGTTTGTTGCTTTTCTGAAACCGAGCTTACATCGAGTGTTCGCTTTACACACAAACTCTTCTTAACCAAGCACTTTAATACAACGGTTTCTACACCCCCCCCCCCCTCACCCCCGTTTTATTTCTCATACAGAAACCGGGCCAGTCTGCTGGTACACACCCAGATAGTAAATCTGTTCACACCTCTTATGCTCCAGCTACAGATGTAGCAGATCTGGTACTATGCAGCTATGCGTTTGTCATGTTTATAAGCATTATTGATTCATATTCTAGCATCAGCCTCTGTACTCATCCATAGAGAGCCTCAACCACTACTGCCTGCACACACCGATGCCAAGGATAACCTGCCGACGGGCTTAATCAATAAAGCAGCGCAAAAGGCGGGGATGTGCAAAGAGCAGAACTCCACAACAGCCAAATGGAAATAAACTCTTAAAAGGAACCCTCTTAAAATAAGTGCCAATTGTGCATTGAAATCTGATCAATAGGGGCTCACTTTAACATGAAACTTAAGGGTTAATGATCATCTATCCAATGGTCCCTTTACTGGCATCTTCTTGTGTGTGCCAGTTTTCAGCCATCTTCGTTGGCCGGTGCGGGATGACGTCACTCCTGCATGTGCGCATGAGCTAGTCATTCTGGCACATAGGGATCGAGCTGACAGCTGTAAGCTGTGCTGCGCATGCGTAGCTCAGGTTACAGTCCGGGGATCGATGTAAACAGACAGGTAGGTGTAGTTTATTGTAGTGTATTATTTATATGCCTTGTTGATGTCAGAGGAAAATGGGCAGATTGGTTTGAGATGATAGAAAGGCAACAGTAACTCAGATAACCACTCGTTACCACCAAGGTATGAAGAATACCATCTCTGAACACACAACGCATCGAACCTTAAAGCACCGGGTGCCACTCCTGACAGCTAAGTGTGTCCCGGGGACACACAGAAACCGATCCGTCGGCCTGAAGAAGGAGCACATGCTCCGAGAACGTGTCGCCGGCGCCCTGACGTCATCACGCTACCGGAAGTGACGACGGATCGGTTTCTGTGTGTCCCCGGGACCAGGAAGAGCGGCCAGCTACCGCTCACAGCCTGTTAACTGTCACCGCTCGAGCCGTCCTGATCCGACCGGAGTGTTGTCATGAGCCTTTTTATTTATTCAATTTGTGAGTACCCTTTGTTCCATTGATTTTATGAAATAAATCTCAAGTTACTGCACTCAGATTGGCGCCTGTGTTTTCTCCCTCAGAATTTGGCATAAACAACATGAAAGCATGGATCTATCCTGCCTTGTAATAACGGTTCAGGCTGGTGGTGGTGGTGGGGTAATGGTGTGGGGGATCATTTCTTGGCACACTTTGTTGCCCTTAATACCAATTGAGCATCGTTTAAATGCCGCGGCCTACCTGAGTATTTGTATCAATGGTTCAGGCTGGTGGTGGTGGGGTAATGGTGTGGGGGGATATTTCCTTAGCACACTTTGGGCCCCTTAGTACCAATTGAGCATCATTTAAACACCATGGCCTACCTGAGTATTGTTGCTGACCATGTCCATCCCTTTATGACTACAGTGTCCCCATGTTCTGATGGCTCCTTCCAGCAGGATAATGCACCATGTCACAAAGCTCCAATCATCTCACCACTGGTTTCTTCACCATGACAATGAGGTCACTGTACTCCAATGGCCTCCACACTCACCACATCTCAACCAATAAAGCACCTTTGGGATATGATGGAACGGGACATCTGCATCATGGATGCACAGCCGACTAATCTGCAGCAACTGCGTGATGCTATCATGTCAATATGGACCAAAATCTCTGAGGAATGTTACCAAAACCTTGTTGAATCAATGCCACAAAGAATTAAGGAAGGCAAAAGGGGGTCCAACCTGGTACTATCAAGGTGTACCTAGTAAAGTGGCCAGTGAGTGTATATTCCAAGTATATCAAAACAAATGTTGTACAGTCCTGTGTAGAAAAGCATGTCCCCAGCTAGAATTCTGTACAGAAGAAACCTTGGTCTCTGGGTGGAAGCAATGGTCTCTCTGCACAGATCCGACACGCCTACTGACAAGCTAGAGCTACCCAATCAGCAGGAAGCACAAGTCCGCTGACTGCAGAGCTACTCCGCAGATGGTGTGCCAGATATGTCACTGCTTCCACGCACAGAGCAACGGTTCTCTTCTGCCGAATGCTGGCATAAGACCGGCTTTTCTATTCAGGCTTTGGCTGCTTTTTGACAAAAATAAAATGTATGTTTTTGCACACCTTTTGTTTGATGCACCTAAAAGGAAAGCGGATTAAAACAGTTCAGTTGGGGCAGTAGGCATTAAGGGACATACGCCCCCAATGTAGAATGTCTGAAGGAGAGTACAGCTTGGAACAGCATATAGCCACTGCTTGTTTCTGCCCACTGTTGATTGTGACAGGACTGCTGGCAGCGGGCTGTACGTGCCACCTGCACCTCCTGGGTGCTGGAACGGATCCGGTTTTCATGCTATATGGATAAAAGCACCCATGTGCATGAGCCTGTAAAGTAGGCACTGCACTAATGAGTCAAAACATGTGCTGAATGAAAAAACACACATCATTTTCCCTTTACCCAACAAGTAATAATTTAGGATACCTGTGAGATTTCAAAGTGTTTGTGCAGGCAAAATGATAGCCGCGGTGAATATTCTGTGATTGCAGTCCCAGTCTGTGAAGGAAGATCTAGGTCTCCGAAAGGAGAGAGTGAATTCATAACCACTGGCAAGCAACAGGTGTAGTCCATGGGCTCAAGAAGCAACTCCAAAACAGTGGGTCACCCTAGGCATGAGCAAGCAGTTGCATCAACTAGTACAATTGGATCCTGTATTAAAAAAATTGGCCCTACTATGTATGTAAGAATGTGAGTTAGGGACCTTAGATTGTAAGCTCCTTGAGGGCAGGGACTGATGTGAATGTGCAATGTATATGTAAAGCGTTGCGTAAATTGACAGCGCTATACAAGAACCTGAAATAAAAAAAATAAAAAAGCAAGAAGATGGGAGTGCAATAATATTTAATTGAAATTAGGTTATTGCTGGCCCTTACACTTGTGGGGGGGGGGGGGGTTATTGCTGGCCCTAAGATATGCTGGGGGTTGCCAATGCTGGCCCTTTCACTTGGCTGGGGGCTACTGCTGGCCTTAACATTTGTGGGGAGTTATTTCTAGATCTAACACATGCTGGAGGTTATCACTGCTGGCCCTTACACTTGCTGGGGGTTATTGCTGGCCCTAGCATATGATGGAGGCTATCATTGCTGGCCCTTATTGCTAGGCCTTACACTTGCATGGTAATTGCTGGACCTAGCATTTGTTGGAGGTTATCACTGCTGGCCCTTACACTTGGCTAGAGGTTGTTGTTGGCCCCGACATATGCTGGAGGTTATCACTGCTGTTCCTTACACTTGGCTGGGGGCTATTTCTGGCCTTACACTTGCTGTGGGTTATTGCTGACCCTAACATATGCCAGAGGTTATCACTGCTGGTCCTTACACGTGCTGGAGGCTATTATTGACCCTTACACTTGTAGGGGTTATCACTGCTGGCTCTTACACTTGCTGGGGGTTATTGATGGCAGACATTTGCGGGGAGTAAAAATTGCTTGTCCCAATTGTTTTTTTTTTTTTTACTCCAACAATCCCTTCAGTGTACCCCAGGATCCTATTTTGTCCAAAGGGGGAAAGGTGACATACCACCATACTACAGGCAACAGACCATGAAGAAACACCCATATTTTTGATCATGTCCACCTTTGGGTACACACACTTTTTTGTCAATGCCTAAAAGAGAGTGGTCCCATTAGCTCCCTCACTTATATACCAAACACTAAGACAGCTACCCCCAAAAAAAATAGTCTGGATCCACCCCCTGTATTTAAATGATTAAAAACAAGCAGAGAAGGTGTACAAGCAAGCAAGAAAAAACAAGCAGATAGGACAGCCCTTAGCAAGAGTAGACAGCTCTAGGTGATGGCTGCCTTTGTAGCTGTGTCATTGGTAAGCAGTCAGAGCGGATCTAAGCATTAAAAGGTCAGCTGTCAAAGGCAAAAGATAAGCAAACTGAACAGTTCTCAGCAATGGCAAGCAGTAAGGGTGACCACAGACATTAGCAATCTGGTGGTGGTACCACTAAGAGCTTGTTCAGCCCCTGAGCATTGGCAAGCAAGCAGTAACCGATTCAAAGCAAACAGGTTGTAGACCCGTTCACGCCCAAGCAGTTTCATGAAATTAGCAGGCAGAAGATGCATTTCCCATTTACTTCTCAGCAAATCGGCTACAATGAACTCAAAAGGTAGTAGAGGTCTATGTAGATGAAGGGTGGCACATGTGTCTCTGAAATCTGAAGGTGCTAAAAGTAAGTTGCCTTGAGAATCGTTATGGGTTTTCTCCATAGGCAGGCTAAGAAGGAGCCCCAGGATCTCTGCCATACAGGAATCAGGCCAACCAGCAACCAACAGGGCAAAGATTCTCTGAACTCCCTCCACCCCAAAAAAAAAAACCCAAAAGACTCCAGTATACTTAAAGTGGAACTAAACTCATTCATTTAATGGTTTCCCAATACATTTAGGGCATGTTGGGAATTAATACTGTCATGGTTGTCTGTGCTCTCAACCGAACTGTCAAGCCATCAAATTCCCAGTGTCATAACAGATGACATGTGCAGCACCATTGGCAACTCTGGATCAAACGGAGACTGAGGTGGCCGCTTCCTTGGCTGTAAAGGATAGGAGAGTTTAGTTCCGGCAGTTGTTTTATCTGCCAACAGATTGCATTTCTGCCCATTCAGATCTATGATTTACACAGCTCTGTTACACCACACAGTCCTGTCTAGCTGATTTTTCTCTGTTGCATTTTTGACAGGTCTTATCCCCCCCAGTCTGCGAGTGAACAGTAAAAGGAGAAGCAGCAGACTAATGAGCTCATCCCTCTGCTCTTTTCTTTTATTAGCATGCTCCGATTGGTTACTTGTGCTGCTTCTCTCTCCCTCAGCCTGGGCTCTGCTGTACAGAGACAGCAAAAGGTTGGTACAAAGTCTCATTCGGGTGCTTGCATTTTAACAAAAAAAATGTACAAATTAAGAAAGTGGCATTCGTTTTTTTTTTCTGAAGTTCAGCTTTAACTTTATTCATCACATGTATGACCAGTGGTGTATTTTGGTTTTGTGCTGCCCTAGGCAAGACTAAAATTGGGCGCCCCTCCAAAGTAAATTTGCCCCACTCCTTCCTTTTTACCAAATGTGACTCCCTCCAAAATTGAAGTCAAGTCCCAGCATGAACCCCTGAGATCTCACAAGGGGGGGGAGAGAGGGGGTGGGACAGAGAGAGAGAGAGGGGGGGGGTGAGAGAGAGAGAGAGAGAGAGAGAGAGGAGGGGGGGTGAGAGTGAGAAAGGGGGTGAGGGAGAGAGAGAGGGGGGGGGTGAGAGAATTGGCAATGGAGTCTCAGGTGGAGGGGGGGTTGCTTTTTTGCTGCCCCCCCTGCAAAGTGCCGCCCTAGGCCTGGACCTTGTTGGCCTAGGACAAAATACAGCACTGTGTATGACAGGTTCACTACGACTCCCAAAAACCCCCTAACCCCCTGCAATTATTTTCCTACAGCCCAGCCGTCAGCTCTAGACTTTACCGAATCCCCGCACCAGTCTCCAAAGTGGCGTACTGAAATTGCAGCGTTTGCCAGGGTTAATTTATTTCTTCGCTTAAAAAAAAAAAAAAGTCAATTTAGTTAAAAGCCAGAAATGTAGATTGAAAATACAAATATATTATGTATAATAAAAAGGTACACATATAATTTAACTTGTAATACACTCAAGCGACACATTTCACAAGTTTTCTGACTAATACCGCCAGCCCGTCCATTCATCCACGCACTGGCGGATTACACAACTCCCCGAAGCAGTTAATATTTTAAGTCCTGTTTTAGCCATCAATTTTTTTCCAGGAAAAAAAATCAAGACTTCGCGGTGAACAAATTCTACGAAAAAAAACTGCGGACAGGGAGATAGGAAAAAAAAAAAAGCAAAGGCTTTGAGGTCAAAGTGATCTTAATGCTTTGAAAGTGCATTTGCAAAAATTGTTTCTGTATTAAAGTGCATTATATATTGCAGATGACTAGGGGAGAGTTTTTTTTTTTCTGGCTTAACCAGTAGTAGCGTCTCTGTTCTTCTTCCAACTAAAATAAGATATTTTTTAGGTTCAAAGTGGCTTTGGAGGGGCGGCAAATCAGGTGGTTGATCTATGTTTTCACCCCCCCCCCCCCCCAACCCCCATCTCCAAATTCCAATGTCGTTTTAATTAAAATGTGAAATTAAAGTGTAACTCCACTACTTTCGTGGGGGAAAAATAGCAAATAAAGGAAAAATGATATAGCGTTTTTTATTGCGACACAAGTCATATTGTAATTGAATGTTATTAAAAATTAACTTTCCTTTTCAATCTGCAGCTGTTGTAATTTTCAGAAAATGCAATACAGCTGCCTGGAGATGTTCTGCACACAGAGCGCCCCCAGGAACAATTTCCTGCTTGTGTGATTGGCTCACTGATTTTCCCTAAGATACAAGTCAGATTTCTGGCATCCCCTGCAACAAAAATGTAATTTTTTTGGTGAGATACTCCCAATAGGAACACGGCTAAAGGGATGCAGGCCCAACAGATTTCGTCCTTAGTGCCCTGCAGCTGCACAGCTGATTGACAATTATGAAACCACTCCCATTTGACTCACTCAGCACACAGGAACAAACACTGATTTCTTCAGAATAACAAAAAGGTAGGAATCTGCAACAAAGTTTGTTCTATTCCTTGTAACGTACAGGGATTACCCAGAGGGGAATGTTTTTTTCTCAACAAAAGTAGAGTTACATTTTGAGTTGAGTTATAATATTATAGTAAATCAATATTATATTAAAGTTATACATTAATAAATTAAACTTTACTAATTTTAACACTTCAAAATAAAATTTTAAAATTTCAACAAATTAAAACGCTTTTAACTTTCTAAAGAGAAAGTACGCATTGCCATGGCCAAGATGCTTTGTGGTGTGTCAAGTTCAACTTGGCATGTCAAGCTTGAAATGCCATTTGTCTAACTTGCCCACTTAAGTCAATGGGATAGTGCCAAAACCTCATACCAAATGCGGATATGGCAACTGAAGCACTGTACTTCAATGCAAAAGCGTTCCCTGTTACATGTCAGATGAAACAAGGGTGGACATTTCAGAAAGACAATGATCCCAAACACAAAGCCAAGGAAACTCTCAACTGGTTTCAAAGAAAGAAAATAAAGCTTCTAGAATGGCCCAGCCAATCACCTGACTTGAATCCAGTAGAAAATCTATGGGAAGAACTAAAGATCAGATTTCAAATAATTGGATGATGGAACCTTTAAGAATTGGAAGACGGTTTATGTGGAAGAATGGGCCAAAATCACACCTGAGCAATGCATGGGAGCCTGGGTCTTGAAGCTGTCATTACCAACAAAGGATTTCCCCGTGTCTTTCCATTTTATTACACATAACTTTATTTCTGAACTTATTGTTTTTGGCTTCTTTGTATGTATGGATTGCATGAGTTGTTACCGACATGATGAATTGGAAAAAAGCCAACGTGGTACCAATATTTAAAAAAGGGCTGAGATATATCCCTGGGAATTACAGGCCAGTTAGCCTAACATCAACAGTCTGCAAACTATTGGAGGGGATGATAAGGGACTATATACTTTTTTACTAAGATTTTAGTAATAAAAATGGAATCATTAGTAGTAATCAGCATGGATTCATGAAGAATCGTTCTTGCCAGACCAATCTATTAACTTTCTATAAAGAAGTAATCTGTCACCTAGATAAAGGTAAGCCTGTGGATGTGGTGTATCTGGACTTTGCAAAGGCATTTGACACCGTTCCCCAGAAACGCTTACTGTACAAACTAAGGAATGTAGGTATGGACCATAGGGTGTGTACCTGGATAGAGAACTGGCTCCAGGGGAGAGTCCAGAGGGGGAGAGTCCAGAGGGTGGTGATAAATAGGGAGTATTCAGATTGGTCGGGTGTGGAAAGTGGGAACCCCCAAGGATCTGTCTTGGGTCTAATCCGGTTTAATTTTTTTCATAAATGATCTAGAGGAGGGGATATCCAGCACAATCTCGGTATTTGCTGACGATACTGAGCTAAGCAGGGCAATATCTTTTATACAGGACATGGTAACCTTACAAGCAGACCTGACCAAAATAATGGGATGGGCAACTACATGGCAGAGGAGGTTTAATGTTGAAAAATGTAAGGTAATGCAATTGGGCGTCAGAAATATGAACGCAAGTTACTCGCTAAGGGGAGAACCTCTGGGTGAATCTAAGATGGAAAAGGACCTGGAGGTCCCAATAGACAGCAAGCTTAGCAATGGCATGCAAAGTAAGCTGCTGCAAGCAAAGCCAATAGAATACTGGCATGTATAAAAAAAAAAAAAAAAAAAGGGGATTCACTCCAGAGACAAAATGATAACTCTCCCACTCTACAAGACTCTGATCCGGCCACATCTCGAATCTGCCGCCCAGTTCACTGGTCCTCAGGAAGGATGTGCTGGAACTGCAGAGAGTCCAGAGAAGGGCAACATAGATAATTAGGGGAATGGACGATCTCAGCTATGAGGAAAGACTGCAAGCATTGAACTTATTCTCTCTGGAGAAGAGATGCTTGAGAAGGGATATGATATCAATGTACAAATGTTAAGTTCATGTTAAGTTTGAGCCATGAAATAATCTACGCCAATCAGGTTTGCATCTTCAGGTAAGCTTTACTGAGATTACTTGCGCAAGGACCACATCTCATACAGAAAGAGAGAATGTGATGCCTTATACATTTTTGATACATGCTTTTATAGAGAGTTATCACAGTAAAACCTATGGCGGGCATAGGTCCAAAAACATAGTCATACAAGATTACACAATATTTCAATAACAGCCATAATACAGCCTTTGTTGATTATTTAGCAAAGTTCTTGGTCATCTTGCTCTAGGAGCAAAATGGGAGTATGACAATTAAAAATGATGGATAAAATGCAATTAATGGCCGGTTACTGGAACTATAATTATCTAAGCCAATATATATTTGTTTATCTGTTATTCCGAAAAGTTAGGGAAGTTCTCTTGGCAGAACATCTCATGTTATAGTTGACACATATTCATAATAAAGACACCATAACAGGCTAAAGACTGAATTTCTAAAACTATGATGTTTAAATATATTCAGGGATTAAGAGGGGACTCTAGACTGCTATAGTGAATATGGATTATATGAATATATAATATAAAAGTCTTTAAGAGTCCTCAATATGTTTTCATCTTGACACAAATACCATACTGGTGACCCTAGCATAGGGAACAAACTTTTCAGCAAAAGGGAATTTACTAAGACGTGCGGCCACCCACTAAAATTAGAAGAGAAGCGGTTTAACCATAAACTACGTAAAGGGTTCTTTACTGTCAGAGCGGTAAGGATGTGGAATTCTCTTCCACAAGGAGTTTGGGGTGGAAGAACTTGACTGGCCTGACCTCAACCTGATAGAACACCTTTGGGATGAATTAGAGCGAGGACTGCGAGCCAGGCCTTCTCTCCAACATCAGTGCCTGGCTGCACAAATTCGCTTCTGAAAGAATGGTCAAACATTCCCATAGACACACTCCTAAACCTTGTGGACAGCCTTCCCAGAAGAGTTGAAGCTGTTATAGCTGCAAAGGTGAGCCAACTCAATGTTGAACCCTACGGACTAAGACTGGGATGCGGTTAAAGTTCATGTACATGTAAAGGCAGGCGTCCCAATACTTTTGGTAATATCGTGTATGTATAAGTATTACAGAGCTGCATTCATGTTTTTTTTTTTATACTTCTATAATTCAGCTTTAGCCAACACTCGGACTTATCTATATAACATGATAAAAAGATGTCAACGGATTGCACGGGTTACTAGATTTTGCACAGCACCGCTGTCATTTGCTCGGCCTTATTAAAAAAGCTAAAATACTTCCATATCCTGCACTGGTTGTTCTAGCCGATGGCACATCATGATTTAACAGAATTATTCTTTGCACTTTATGTTTCCTAACAGTCTTGAAATGGTAAAAGCTGAGTCTATTATAAGAGAGAATACTCCTCTCCTATTGTTGAAAAACATGCATTTATTGAAAGAATTACCAAACATTTTCCAAAGCACAACAGTCATTTCAGCATTAGCAGACAGTCTGACCTCCAGGTACCACTTGACTCTCATTTTTCGGTCCAATGGTACCTCTCAGACATACACATTATGTTTTTTTTTATCCAGCTGGGACCTCAAAAGCAAATAAATATAAGTTTTGAGTACCTAGGCGTTTCTGTGAGTGCAGCTATTGTGGGGAATTATAAATAACGTTTTATGCAATCTCTGTTTTCTTCTTGCATGGAATCTATTTGTTCCAGAGTTTTTTCTAAGATTCATAATTGAAAGTTGTCTACGGTAAATATCTATACCAGGAAGCAGACATTTACCCTCCCCACCCACTTTTGTTCATTATTAAATATTATTACCGGTATTTATACAGTGCTGTGACAAATCTTTTTGCCCATTCCTCATTTTTTTTTTTTTTTTGCACATTTGTTACGCTTAAATGATTCAGATCATCAAACACATTTTAATATTACACAAAAATAACCAGAGCAAATACAAAAACCAGTTTTTAAATGACAACCCTCAAGACTATGGTCGACAGTTAACATCTTTAAATGATGATTACATTTATTAAAGGGGAAAAAAAAAACTGTCCAAACCTGCCTGGCCCTGTGTGAAAAAGCAATTGCCCCCCTTGCTAAATCATGAATGAGCTGGGTTTAACCAAATTTTTTTGTAAAGCGGAGTTAGATTTAACTTGCCACATCCAGGCCTGTTTACTGCCAGACCTGTTGAATCAAGAAATCACTTAAAGAGGAAGAAAAACCCTCTGCAAAAAAATGAGAAAAAAAAAAAAACCTGTCAACGAGTCTGTGGTAGTGAGCCCTTATAGATCCCCAGCTTAGGATTCCCCAGGGCGCGGAATCTAAGCCCCAGCCTGCTTCTTCACCAGGGCCCCTGATGGTGGGGATGGACTTGCAGCAGACTGGAACCAGGTCACGGCCCCCAGGTAGGCCCAGCTGAGGATGTGGAGACCGCTGGCGAAAGCAGGGTAAACAGGAGACTATAAGGAGATCCAAGAGACAAGCCGAGGTCAGGACAGGCAGCAGACGAACATAGACGGAGAAACGAAGCCGGGTCGGTACACAGGAGCTCAGATACAATAACCAAGGGATACAAGGATGGGAGCTCAGAGAACAGTGATGTTGCTTAAGCAAGGGGCAGTGCACAGAGCATGTGTATATATAGGGAAGCATACAGGGAGGTGACCCAGGATATAATTGACAGGAACAGGATATAACCCACAGTGGAGCAGGCGACGCCCATAGAAGCCCAAACACCACATGTGAAGGGAAGCAAAACAGAAGCACTGCAGCAAGGAGGTAAGAATATACAGACAAAACTATAGGCTAACTTGTGACAAAACCTGTATAAGCAAAGGCATAATGAGCTAGTATGCATCGCATACTAGCTCATTATGAAGTACTTATCTTATAACGAAGCCCCCACAGTGCCGCCCGCTCAGCGACAGGACGGCCGACATGTTCCTGGTTCACGTCCTCCGGCCATCTGATTGGCTGGAGGCGCGATTACATCACTCATGCGCGCGGGAGCCACTGTTCACGGCACAGGGCTCTGAAGGAACGGCACAGGTGGCTGCTCCTTCAGAAGTCATCGACTGCATGCACTGTAAATATCTCCTAAACGGTACAAGTTTAGGAGATATTTATAGCACCTATAGGTAAGCCTTAATATAGGCTTACCTATAGGCAAAAGTCTTTAAAGTGGGTTTACAACCACTTTAACCACCTCCCACCCGGGCCATAGTACATATACGGCCGGGGTGGGAGTCTCGTCCTTCTGAATGGACGTTCCTTCAGAAGGAGAGAGATTGCGCCGCCGCGGGCACGCGCAGCGGCGCGATCTCGATGTGCCTGTGTCCCTAGGACACAGAGCAACAAGACTCGGCAGGAGGGCCCTGTGATTGGCCCTCCTGATCACATGACAGCTGTGACCAATCACAGCCGTCACGTAATGTCAATACAGCCGTTGTAACGGCTTCGATCTCTTCTCCTCCTGACAGATCCTGTCAGTGAGGAGAAGATCAGAGGATCGATTCTGCAGCAGGGGTGATAAGTGAGTATTTCTAATTACTCACTGATCACAGGGGGGGGGGGGTCTGTGCTGGTAATCAGATGATTGATTACCAGTGCAGCCCTAGGGGGAGGGGATGCCACTAGAGCCACCAGGGATGCCCACCCAGGACCACCAGGGATGCCCACCATGACCACCAGGGATGGCAAACAGGGCTCAGAGAGCCTGCCAGTGGTGCCCCCCTATCAGTGCTGCCCACCAATGCCATCTATCAGTGCTGCCCACCAGTGCCCGTTATTGCCATCAGTGCCGCCCACCAGTGCCCATTATTGCCCACCAGTGCTGCCTATCAGTGCCCATCAGTTCCCCTTCATCAGTGCCCATCAGTGCCGCCCATCAGTGCCCATCAGTGCTGCCTATCAGTGCCCATCAGCGCTGCCTATCAGTGCCAACCAATGCTGCATATCAGTGCTATCTATCAGTGCCACATATCAGTGCCCATCAGTGCTGCATATCAGTGCCACCCCATCAGTGCCACCCCATCAGTGTCTCCTCATCAGTGCCTGTCAGTGCGGCGTCATCAGTGCTCATCAGTGCAGGAAAAAACTTCTCTATTTACAAAATTTTATAACCTAAACAAAAAAAACGTTTTTTTTTTTTTTTCAAACTTTTCGGTCTTTTTTTATTTGTGCACCAAAAAAGAAAAAACCTGGCGGTGATCAAATACCACCAAAAGAAAGCTCTATTTGTGGGGAAAAAATGACATAAATTTGGTTTAGGTACAGTGTTGCATGACCGCGCAATTGTCATTCAAAATGCAACAGCGCTAAAAGCTGAAAATTGGTCTGGGAAGGAAGGGGGTTTAACCACTTGCCTACTGTGCACTTAAACACCCTTCCCATCCAGGCCAATTTTCAGCTTTCAGTGCTGTCACACTTTGACTGACAATTGCGCGGTCATGCTACACTGTACCCATATGAAATTTTTATCATTTTTTTTCACACAAATAGAGCTTTCTTTTGGTGGTATTTAATCATCTCTGGGTTTTTTATTTTTTACAAAAAAAAAAGAATAAAGACAGAAAATTTTGAAAAAAAAAAAAGTTTTTCTTATTTTCTGCGAGTAAATTTTGAAAATAAATTTGTCTCCTTCACTGATGTGCGCTGATGAGGCGGCACTGATGGGCACTGATAGGCTGCACTTATGGGCACTGATGAGGTGGCACTTATGGGCACTCATGAGGAGGTACTAATATGCCGCACTGATGAGCACTGATAGGCGGCACTGATAGGCGGCACTGATGAGCACTGATAGGCGGCACTGCTGGGCACTGAGAGGTGGCACTGCTGGGCACTGAGAGGCGGCACTGCTGGGCGGCACTGATGGGCACTGGCGGGTGGCACTGATGGACACTGACGGGTGGCACTGATGAGCACTGATGGGCGGCACTGATGAGCACTGATGGGCAGCACCATCAGTGCCCACACTCAGTGCCCATAGTGCTGCCAGTCAGTGCTCATCAGTGCCTAGATGAGCAGGCACTGATGGGCACTGACTGGCAGCACTAAGGACACTGATTGTGGGCATTGATGGGGGGCACTGAGGCGGGCACTGATGGGGGGGCAATTGTGTATTTTTTTTACCTTTAGTAATCAGGGCACTGGTGATCAGTGCCCTGATTACATTCCTGTGTGTCCCCGGCGCTGTGAGGCTCCCCCTCCTTCCTCACACTGCAGGCTCTGTGTGAGGAAGGAGCGCCGGCGATGAGAGATGATCTCATATGTTTACATATGAGATCATCTCTCATTGGACGGCTTGATCACGTGGTGAATGGCCACTGTGATTGGCCATTCACTACGATCTGTGATCGGCTGTGTCCAAGGGACACGGCCGACACAGATTCTCCCCGATGCGCGCTCGCGGGAGCGCGCGGGGAGAGTCTTTCTGGGAGGCCGTTTAAAAACGGCCTCCCGAAAATTCAAGTCCGCGCTGCAGCCGTATATAGGCTGTAGCGCGGATGTCAGGTAGTTAATTAAGTGCCCAGTATTGAGGTAGTTAAAAAGGTAACTCCACTTTTGTGGGGGAAAAAATAGCAAATAAAGAAAAAATAATATAGCGTATACAATTGTGAAACAAATCATATTGCAATTGAATATTAAAAATGACCTTTCCTTTTCAATCTGCAGCTGTTGTAATTTTCTGGAAATGCAATGCAATATGGCTACCTGGAGCTGTTTTGTTCACAGAATGTATACTGACCACACCCCAGAAACATAATTTCCTGCTTGTGTGATTGGCTCACCAATTTTCCCAGAAGTCTGCCTTAGAAAAAAGTCAGATTTCTGGCATCCCCTGCAACAAAAATGTCTTTTTTAGTGAGATACTCCCAATAGGAACACGTCTAAAGGGATGCAGGCCCAGCAGCTTTGCTCATTAGAGCCCTGCAGCTGCCACAGATGACAGATAATTATAAAACCACTCCCATTTGACCCACTTAGCACAGCGGCACAGAGGAACAAACAATAATTACTTCAGAATAAAAAAAAGGTAGGAATCTGCAACAAAGTTTGTTACAATCCTTGCAATGTACAGAGATCACCCAGAGGGGAATGTTTTTTTCTCAACAAAAGTGGAGTTACGCTTTAAATAGAAGCTGTCTGACCGGAGGAAGAAGAAGAGCCGAGGGCAAAAGAACAGAAGAGCGGACACCAAAAGAGCAGAAGACCAGAAGAGCGGAGGGGGAGAAGAGCAGATGAGCGGAGAGGGAGAAGACCAGAGCGGAGAAGACCGGATGAAGATTTTTAATAAACTTTCCAAAACGTCTCCTGTCATTATTTACATACACTGCCTTTTATGGGGTGAATGGGTAGGGGTACAGTGTACCCCATACCCATTCACATAGGGAGGGGGTCCGGGATCTGGGGGGCCACCCTTGTTAAAGGGGGCTTCCAGATACCCAGAAGCCCCATGCCTGCAGACCCCCACAACCACCGGCCAGGGTTGTGGGGATGAGGCCCTTGTCCTCATCAACATGGGGGCAAGGTGCTTTGGGGTGGGGGGTGCAGAGCTCCCCCTGCCCCAAAGCACCAACACCCCTCCATGTTGAGGGCATGTGGCCTGGTATGGTCCGGGGGGGGGGGGCGCTCGCTCGTCCCCTCCCCCTTAAAGCCCTACCGGGCTGCATGCTCGGATAAGGGTCTGGTATGGATTTTGGGGGGGACCCCACGCCGTTTTTTCTGGGTGGGGGCTACCCTCAAATTCCATACCAGACCACGCAGTTTTTATTCTCATTTTTGGCGTGGAGTTCCCCCTTAAGATTCTCACAGCGCAAGTCGCACCGCAAGTTGGATCATCCTGATCCGACTTGCGGTGCGCCTTCCATTCAAATCAATAGGCTCCCATAGGGAACCATTGATTTTGAATGGAAGAAAAAAAAAACGTAGAACCTGGCTGAACGTATGTTCATCACGTTCGGTCCCATTTTTGCGTTTGAAACGCCGGGAAACACACGTCCGAACGCAAATAATTGCGTTCCAAAAAACGTCCCTGAACTCAACTGCCTGCAAATGACTGTAAACGACCCGGTGTACATGGACAGATAAGATAACATGTAGGTTGGTTCAGGGGCTTCTGAAAAAAACACCCAACTGCTCCTAAACGGCCATTTACAACGTCCCGTGTACATGGAGCCTCCACACTGGTTGATTTCAGATGAACGCTCAGAACCCAAAAAAGCCTTCAGCGTTGTTGTGGAAGTGAATAAATGAAGGTTGTAAAACTCTAACCAGTGTTCCTCTATAAGTCGAAGGAGTTACACTTGTTCTTGGAAAAGCTTTAAAAAAATCCCTAATATCGAGTAGAAGTTAGTCACAGTCAGCTGGAATTGTTCTGTCATTTTGAAGAAGTTTCGTAGCTTCTCAAAGTCCCACAATAAGTTCTAACGGGTGTCAGGAAGATACCCCCAGCATTTATATCCATACTGGTATCACCGACACCTTGATTCAATCACAATGGAAAGGCGGATGGCATTGTCCAAGAACAGAATGGGTGGTGTGAGTTGTGGAATCACCCTGTTGTAATGACAAAATCCCATCCTTGGTGTCAGGAAGGCTTCATTGGTGCTAATCCTTAGATTGACAACACTGGGGGTATGGATTGTTGTCAATATCAGTAGTGTATTTTGGTTTTGTGCTGCCCTAGGCAAGACTAAAATTGGGCGCCCCCTTCTTCCTCAAATGTAAATTTGCCCCACTCCTTCCTTTTTAATGGATGTGACTCCCTCCACAATTGAAGGACTCCAAGTCCCAGCATGAACCCTTGAGATCTCACGAGAGGGGGTGGGAAAGAGAAAGGGGGGGGTGAGGGAGGGAGGGAGAGCAGGGGGGGTGAGGGAGGGAGGGAGAGAGGGAGGGAGGGAGAGAGGGAGGGAGGGAGAGAGGGAGGGAGTATGAGAGAGGGAGAGGGATGGGGGATGAGAGAGAGAGAGAGAGAGAGAGAGAGAGAGAGAGGGGGGGGTTGGGTGAGGGAGGGAAAGAGAGGGGGGATGAGAGAGAGAGGTTGTGGGTGAGGGAGGGAGAGAGAGAGAGGGGGGATGAGAGAGAGAGAGAGAGAGAGAGAGAGAGAGAGAGAGGGGGGATGAGAGACAGAGGGGGCGGTGAGAGACAGAGGGGATAAGAGAGGGGGGATGAGAGAAAGAGTGGGAGAGAGAGAGAGGGGATGAGGGAGGAGGGGTTGAGAGAGAGAGAGAGAGAGAGAGAGAGAGAGAGAGAGAGAGAGAGAGAGAGAGAGAGAGAGAGAGAGAGAGGGGGATGAAAGGGAGAGAGAGAGAGAGAGAGAGAGAGAGAGAGAGAGAGAGAGGATGAGAGAGAGGGGGGCGGTGAGAGACAGAGGGGATAAGAGAGGGGGGATGAGAGAAAGAGTGGGAGAGAGAGAGGGGATGAGGGAGGAGGGGTTGAGAGAGAGGAGGGTGAGAGAGAAAGAGAGAGGGGGTGAGAGAGAGAGAAAGGAGGGGTGAGTGAGAGAGGTGGGAGAGGCAGCTCCAGCAACCAGTGGCCAAAAGAGTCTCAGGTGGAGGGGGAAGGCTTTTTTGCTGCCCCCCTGCAAAGTGCCCCCCTAGGCCTGGGCCTTGTTGGTCTAGGCCAAAATACAGCACTGGTCAATATGCTGGGGTAAAAATATTAAAACAGCATTATATGTGGGAGACAGAGTGTTAAAGACCACCACAATGATGGTTGTTCCAATTCGACGTAAATGGTCTCTTTCATGCCTCTTAGAAACTAGTTGTAATCTCGGAAGAAGTGGCTTGGAGAAGCTAAAAAACATTTTCAACATTACAGAACAAGTCCGGTTGGATGTGACCATCTACTACTAGATATACCGGGGGAGATTAACTAAAACTAGAGAGTGCAAAATCTGCCTCAGTGCTGCAGAGAAACCAATCAGCTTCAAGGTTTTATTGTCAAAGCTTCATTGAACAACCTAAAGTTAGAAGTTGATTGGCTACCATGCACAGTTGTACCAGATTTCGCACTCTCCATTTTTAGTAGGTCTACCCCACCATGGCCTTGATTAAAGAGAACCTTCAGAGACACTAATAATGTTTTATTATAAAAAAAAATTCAAAAAATGCCTTATAAATGCATGCCTAAAACCAAAAAGCAGGGCCGGTATTATTATGTTCCCAACACATTTTTACAAATCTTCGCAAATTTAAATTTCGACAGCTGCTGGCCTACTCTGCCTCCCCCGCTTATCACAGCTGTGTAGCACCATAGGTGAAAAGAAAACTCAGCTCCTACAATTCTATAGGGGATGTCCCTGTGCTGCTTCTGCATGAGCTGTAATGTCAAGCAACGTGATCTACAAGATGGGTTGGGCAAGGCTGTTCAATATGTAATGCCAATAATATAAATAATAAAAAAAAAAGCCTTGTAAACATCTCAGAACGCACAGTGTAGCGAAAAACTCATTATGCATTTTAAACAGAAATAAAAGCTGGCCCCTCTCCGCACATAAAAAAAGCAGAGAAAAACATACAGAATAAAGCTGAATAAAGAATTAAGCTGTTTGTTTTCTTCTAAGTCTCATCAGGAGCCAATAAAACCTGCCTTAAATTACAGGTAGCATCTTCTAATAATCTGCCTCGACTCCTATGTACTGCAGAAAAAAGCCTTTAATATACATCAAAAAGTTGAAAGTTGCTGGCAGTTGCAGCAGAGGGCATTTGAAGGGCAGGAGAACGGGAGTATACATCCGCTACCATTGTAAATGGAATACATAATTGTTGTTGGCATAAACAGCCAAAAGGATGGGAGAACACAATTTGCTTTTTATTTCTTTGAAGAGGATTCGTTTTTCTTTTCTGTATTCTACAAAATACACCAGAACCCTGCTAAGTACTATCTACATTGATTACACAAAATAACCCCAATATAATGTCAGAAAACATCTAAAGCACTCTCCATGGACTTAAAAAAAAAAGAAAAAAATCTATGCTTGCCAATGGCTCCAACTGTCAAGGAAATGTGAAAGAATTGTAGAACTTACCTTCAGGCTCTGATCCCATCCTTTAATCAACCCCCTCCCCTTTTAAGGCCAACCTCTCAGGGGTGTAGATAAAGGGGGGGATAGGGGGTCCAAAAAAACAAAAACAAACAATCTATGATGACCAATGGTTACAACGTTCAAGTACATGTGTAAAAATGTAGAGCCAAACTTCAGGCTCTGATCCCGCTCTTTAATGAACTTCCCTCCCCTTTTGAAGCCAACCTCTCAGGGGTGTAGATTAGGGGGTAAAAATGAGGTTAAAAAAAAAAAAAAAATGACGACGACCAATGGCTCAAACTGTCATGCACATGGTAAAGAATTTAGAGCTTAACTTAAGGCTCTGATCCCATCCTTTAATCAACCCCCTCCCCTTTTTAGGCCAACCTTTCAGGGGTGTAGATAAGGGGGGGATAGGGAGGTAAAATAAAAATAAAAAAAATTCAAGTTCTGATCCCGCTCTTTAATGAACTTCCCTCCCCTTTTGAAGCCAACCTCTCAGGGGTGTAGATAAGGGGGTAAATAGGGGGTCCAAAAAAATATATATAATGACCAATGGCTCCAACTGTCATGCACATGTTAAAGAATTTAGAGCTTAACTTAAGGCTCTGATCCCATCCTTTAATCAACCCCCTTTGAGGCCAACCTTTAAGGGGTGTAGATAAGGGGGGGGGGATAGGGGGGTAAAATAAAAAAACGTCAAGTTCTGATCCCGCTCTTTAATGAACTTCCCTCCCCTTTTGAAGCCAACCTCTCAGGGGTGTAGATAAGGGGGTAAATAGGGGGTCCAAAAAATATATATATGATGACCAATGGCTCCAACTGTCATGCACAAGTTAAAGAATTTAGAGCTTAACTTAAGGCTCTGATCCCATCCTTTAATCAACCCCCTCCCCTTTTTAGGCCAACCTTTCAGGGGTGTAGATAAGGTGGGGGAATGGGAGGTAAAATAAAAATAAAACAAAAGTCTACAATGACCAATAGCTCCAACTGTCATGCACTTGTGACAGAATTTAAAGCTTAACTTCAGGCTCTGATTTCCCCTTTGATCAACCCCCTCTCCTTTGAGGCCAACCTCTCAGTAGTGTAGATAAAGGGGGGGGATATGGAGTCCAAAAACAAAATAAAAACAATGATGAGTTGATGACCAATGGCTCCAACTGTAATGCGAAAGAATTTGGAGTTTAACTTCAGGCTCTGATGCCATCCTTTGAATAACACCCCTCCTCTTTTGAGGCAAACATCTCAGGGGTGTAGATATGGGGGGGGGGGGGATAAGGGGGTCCAAACCACCCATGGCATCTACTTATTTCCTCCGGGTCCTCAAGGCTGACCCCCCCCCTTCCCTATTCCATTTAAAACTAGAAAAATATTTTGGCTTTATATATGCTTTACATTTTTTATTAATCCCTCTCCGTTTTCCAAATAGTACAATGTCAAAATAAAATAGAAAAGAATGAATTAAAAAAGAAATAAATAAAAGTTTAAAAAATGCAGATATGCTTTAAAGAGGAAGTAAACCCCCCTCTGACACTTTTACCCTAAGGTAAGTCTATAATAAGGCTTACCTATAGGTACTGTAAATATCTCCTAAACATGCACCGTTTAGGAGATATTTACCTTACATGCAGCCAGTGACGTCACTGGCGCATGCGCTCTGAAGGATCGGCCGCTGGTGCCGTTTCTTCAGAGACCCGTGCCGTGACTGTCGGCTCCCGCGCGCGTGCGCGGGAGTGCCGTCACCACGGCTCCGGCCAATCAGATGGCCGGATGCTGCGATCCCGGAAGACGGGCGACTGGACATGTCGCCCGTGATACAGGTAAGCGGGCTGCACAGCGGGGGCTCGTTCTAAGGTAAGTATTTCATAATGAGCTAGTATGCGATGCATACTAGCTCATTATGTATTTCTCTTACAGGTTGCCAAAAAAAAAAAGTTGTACGGGTTTACAACCTCTTTAAGTTAACCTGGTACCCTAACTAATTAAACAAAATTAGAAAAGGAAATCCCCATGCTTCTAATACACCTTTAGCCCTGCAGGCTTTGTTAAAGTCCAGTATGGACACAACTAGTTAAGTGGGAGGGACTAAGTGACCGCACCACACTGGGCGGAGCTTGAGCGCCATCTTGGATTCCTGTTCACTAGCTTGTACTTGGAGCTGGTTGTTGCTTGGCAGATGCCATTTTAAACAGTTTGTGAGTGCATTTTTTTCCTTTTTACCAATTAATATTACGGTTTTCTATCCTATAAGCCTTTACATAGGAAAAACTCTTTAACCATGAATGCTTCACTGCATTTGTTCTTTTTAAATTGGTACATTGGGAAAAAAAACATTATTCAATTTAAATTTTTTTTTTTTTTCAAAAAATGATCCAAGTATAATGAATGGCACCAGGTCATATATTCTACTCAAAAATGCCCCCCTTTCCCTTTTCAGAGAAGTTTCAAATTATGAACATTTTTATACACAAAGTCTGTTAGCTGTTCTGTTCAACCAAAAACACATCTAGTACAGCGACCCGTCAAAAATACCAAACCATTAATTTTCTATGAGTGTTGCCCCCTGCAAGAGCTGACCCTCTCATGTCTCACCGCGCTCCATCATAGCTGCTAGGAGACCTGACCTAAGGGTCCACTCCTATATTAATTAGAGGCTTGGAAATCCATTAGAGGCCTGGAAGCCAATCGACCTACATAAGCAACCACTTGTGTGGGCAGCCCGCGTGATATTGTGTCTAAAGACGGACCTTGAGCACAGCTTTCCAGCGGAGGTCAGTAAGTGAAACCTCGCCATGGTGCTGCGGTGACAAGTCGAAGAGCCGGGCGCAGAATATGACACGAATCCCAAAAAGATGACAGCTACTTTGATGAGAGCTACTAATATTTCAATAATTTTTATTTTTAAGATTTAGTCTCATACAAAGGAAACTAACAAGCATAGGATGAAAATTTGCCTTACACATTACCCATTTGGCTGCATAGTATAGTCCACATACCAAATAAGCATGGGGGAGGCGCACAAAAGTTTGAGGTATAATAGAGTACATCCAAATAACTCAAATATAGAACAAGCAGAAGATCCCTCTCATGCCTCGTTGCCACTGAGCGGAACGGTTCGGGTCGGTACAGTTTGGAAGAGTTAAAATGGTCCGGCCTATCCAGGTGAGCGTTTTCACTGCAAGTCGGACCGCCAGGGGCCATGCAGGGTTCACACCAAACGTGGTGTTTGTTTTGTGCTTTCGTTTGATGAGAGCATTGACATTTTCCTGTCCACCAATCAGTGGAATGTATAGTGTGACGCCAGTAGCTCCGCCCTAACCGTACCGTACCATTTCCTATGGCCCTACATCTGAAGGAGGACCAGGAATGGTGCGGTTTGGTTCGGTTGTATGGGCCACCTTCATAATGGAAACACTCAAAATAGCGTACCGTACCGAACCGACCCGCTCAGTGGAAACGAGGCATCAGAGAACCACCCTGGAGGACCTGGGCAGTCCTAGAACTGGTGATGAAAGCTACTTCTAAAAGTTTAAGAAGTACATACAGTATCTCACAAAAGTGAGTACACCCCTCACATTTTCGTAAATATTTTATTATTTTTTTTCATGTGACAACCCTGAAGAAATGACACTGCTACAATGTAAAGTAGTGAGTGTACAGCTTGTATAACAGTGTAAATTTGCTGTCCCCTCAAAATAACTCAACACACAGCCATTAATGTCTAAACCGCTGGCAACAAAAGTGAGTAAACCCCTAAGTGAAAATGTCCAAACTGGGCCCAAAGTGTCAATATTTTGTGTGGCCACCATTATTTTCCAGCACTGCCTTAACCCTCCTGGGCATGGAGTTTACCAGAGCTTCACAGGTTGCCACTGGAATCCTCTTCCACTCCTCCCATGATGACATCACGGAGCTGCTCCACCTTCTGTTTGAGGATGCCCCACAGATGTTCAATAGAGTTTAGGTCTGGAGACATGCTTGGCCAGTCCATCACCCTCAGCTTCTTTAACAAGGCAGTGGTTGTATTGGAGGTGTGTTTGGGGGCGTTATGTTGGAATACTGCCCTGAGGCCCCGTCTCCGAGGGGATCATGCTCTGCTTCAGTATGTCACAGTACATGTTGGCATTCATGGTTCCCTCAATGAACTGTAGCTCCCCAGTGCCGGCAGCACTCATGCAGCTCCAGACCATGACACTCCCACCACCATGCTTGACTGTAGGCAAGATACACTTGTCTTTGTACTCCTCCTGGTTGCCAACAACACACGCTTGACACCATCTGAACCAAATACGTTTATCTTGGTCTAATCAGACCACAGTACATGGTTCCAGTAATCCATGTCCTTGGAAAGCCAGCAAACAGTTTGCTGAAGACAAGCTGACTATCATCTTTAGAAGAGGCTTCCTTCTGGGATGACAGTCATGCAGACCAATTTGATGTAGTGTGCGGCGTATGGTCTGAGCACTGACAGGCTGACCCCCCCACCACTTCAACCTCTGTAGCAATGCTGGCAGCACCCATACGTCTATTTCCCAAAGACAACCTCTGGATATGACGCTGAGCACGTGCACTCAACTTCTTTGGTCGACCAAGGCGAGGCCTGTTCTGAGTGGAACCTGTCCTGGTAAACCGCTGTATGGTCTTGGCCACCGTGCTGCAGCTCAGTTTCAGGGTTTTGGCAATCTTTTTATAGCCTAGCCCATTTTTATGTAGAGAAATAATTATTTTTTTCAGATCCTCAGAGTTCTTTGCCATGAGGTGCCATGTTGAACTTCCAGTGACCAGTATGAGAGAGTGAGAGCGATAACACCAAATTTAACACACCTGCTCCCCATTCCCACCCGAGACCTTGTAACACTAAGGAGTCACATGACACCGGGGAGGGAAAATGGCTAATTGGGCCCAATTTTGACATTTTCACTTAGGGGTGTACTCACTTTTGTTGCCTGTGGTCTAGACATTAAATGGCTGTGTGTTGAGTTATTTTGAGGGAACAGCAAATTTACACTTTTATACAAGCTGTACACTCACTACTTTACATTGTAGCAAAGTGTAATTTCTTCAGTGTTGTCACATGAAAAGATAGAATAAAATATTTCCAAAATGTGAGGGGTGTACTCACTTTTGTGAGATACTGTGTGTGTGTGTGTGTGTGTGTGTGTGTGTGTGTGTGTGTGTGTGTGTGTTATATATATATATATATATATATATATATACACACACACACACATATATACACACACACACACACACACACCTGCTTTTAACCACTTGCCGACCGGTCACGTTGACTGTACTGCGGCAAAGTGGCTCGTTCCCGTACAGCGACGTAGACCTATGTCGCTGGACTCCTCCCCTTGTGGGCGGCGCACGCGCGCTGCCGGAGACTCGCTCCCGCTGTATTCAGTCACAGCGGGAGTCGGGCCAGGGGAGTAGCGGCGGCGATCGCCGCTGCTCTTCCCCGATCGTCAGGGAATCGAGTCTGGAGATCCGCCCGCTTGTGTAAACAAAGCGGGCGGATCTCCTAAGTGACAGGCAGGGTCAGATTGCAGGGTTCAGCATAGCTGAACCTGCGATCTGTCCTTGTGTCACTCAGTCACCTCCCCCCAGACATGTTAGTAAGCACCAGGCACACATTCACTCCTCCCTCTCCAATAAAATTAACCCCTTCCCTGCCAGTGTCATTTTTACAGTAACAGTGCATATTTATTGCACTGATTACTGCAGTAATGTCACTGGTACCCCCAAATGTGTCAAAAATGTCAGTCAAGGGTCCGATCTGTCCGCCGCAATGTCGCAGTCCCGCAAAAAAAAAAACAAATCGCAGATCGCCGCCATTACGCGTTAAAAAAAAACACCAAAAATGACATAAATCTTTCCCTTAGTTAGTAAACGCAATAACTTTTGCGCAAACCAATCAAAATACGCTTATTGTGATTTTTTTTACCAAACATAGGTAGCAGAAAACAAATTGGCCAAAAATTTAAAAAAAGTTTGATTTTTACATTTTTTTGGGGGGGAATTTCATATAAAAAATGTGAAAAATATTGTTATTTTTTCAAAATTTACACATTTTTTTGTTTATAGCGCAAAAAGTAAAAAAAGGACAGGTGATCAAATACCACCAAAAGAAAGCTCTGTTTGTGGGAAAAAAAGGACGTAAATTTCGTTTGGATACGGCGTCGCACGACCGCGCAATTGTCAGTTAAAGTCGCACAGTGCCGAATCGCAAAAAGTGGCCCAGACGTAAGACAGCAAAATCCTCCGGTGGTAAAGTGGTTAAAATTAGTCTGGGGGTTTCCCATTACCAGAAGAAGTGATCAAGAAAAAAACATTTTTGATGACGGGCAAATGAGCCCAACAGGAATCCCTAAAAATTTTTTTTTAAAAAAGTCTCTTTGAAGTGAGTTTTACATCATAATTTCCTGTGGTCCGTCCTCTCCTAAACTGCAAATTCTGCATGACAGCCCGCCATTGTTCCGGTGACCCCATTAGCTCCGCACAACTTAACAGATTACAATGTTATTATTTGCAACAAAAAACAGATTAATATGAATTGCTGTCCGCCTCTCCTGTCTGATTCGGAGCTGCTGCGCTGGCCAGGAGGTTTTTTTTTTTTTTTTTTTTGTCACCCTTTGAATGCAATCCAGGGGATGCAAATGTCCTCAGCTTTCCAAAATAGGAGAAGATCAGAGTAAAATCGGCAAGCTCAAGAGAAATTAACCAGCTCTGCTACACTTCCAGATCACAGTCAGGGGGTCTGGCCCCTCCGCTGACTTGCTTAGAGGCGGAAAATGCGATTTGAGAACAAAAAAAAGTGTTGAAAGCAGCAGTTTTTGCACGCCGAAGTTACAAAAATAGGTGTCACTTTGTTATGCAAGAGAAGCCGTGCCAATAGGCAGAAGAACAAGAACAGAGAATCCTCAGACATGGCTACGTTTAAAGAGGAATGTGTTCTGTAAAAGAGAAACAGTCACGGTCAGGCTTGGGTACGGTGCGAAGGACTGAGTCTTGGAGCCAAAGTCCAGGCAGATATAAAGACACAACTTAATTGGGCCCTATGCAAATATATCCTAATGTTTATGCAGTGCAAGTTCATTCTTCTTGCTTAGTGTTAGTCCTACATTATCCCCTGTACAGCAGAGCTCAGATTGGGAAAAGGAGAAGCAGCACAAGGAGCCAGTCAGTTGTGCTGCAATACTCATGTGCTAACAAGGAACATGCTGATGGGAGGAGACAGAGTGACAGAGACAAGTAGCATGCTGATAGGAGGATAGAGCAGAATGACAGAGACAAGTAGCATGCTGATGTGAGGAGACAGCAGAGTGACAGAGATAAGTAGCATGCTGATAGGAAGAGACAGCAGAGTGACAGACAAGGAGCATGCTGATAGGAGGATAGAGCAGAGTGACAGAGGGGTGAGCTCATCAGTGTAAGTGGAACTAAAGGAAAATAGTTAAACATTCCTATACATCTGTGCATGTGCCAGAGTGTGGCCAAACCTAAAGGGGACTGATGTTCTTTCAACTACAGCAGGGACAAATCAGGTCTCCTGTCCTTCCAGACAATGCTGCACCGTGTGACAGAGCTGTGCAAATCTCAAGACTGGATGGACAGGAATACATGGTAATCATGTTTATAGGAGCCTATTCTGTCTTTATAGGTGACCATATTTACAGAATATGGACTATTTCTGTGTTTATGTAGGGTGAATCCATCTATAGGGACCCTTTGTGTGTTTATAGAAGGTGCTCACATCAATATGGACCCTTTGTGCATTAATATAAGGTGATCCATCTATAGGGACTCTGTGTTTATATAAGGTGATACCATCTATAGGGACTCTGTGTTTATATAAGGTGATACCATCTATAGGGACCCTGTGTGCGTTTATTTAAGGTAATCCAATCTACAGGGGCTCTTTGTGCGTTTATATAGGGAGATTATATCTATAGGGTCCTTTGTGTGTTTATACAAGGTGATCCCATCTATAGGGACTCTTTGTGTGTTTATATAAGGTGATCTCATCTATAAGGACCCTATATATATATATATATATATATATATATATATATATATAGTGATCGTATCTATAGGGACCCTTTGTGTGTGTATATACAAGTTGATCCCATCTATAGGGACCCTTTTTGCATTTTTTTAAGGTGATCCTATCTATAGGAACCCTTTGTACGTTTATTTAAGGTGATCCAATCTATAGGGACCCTTTGTGTGTTTATATAGGGAGATTATATCTATAGGGACCCTTTGTGTTTTTATAGAAGGTGATCCCATCTATAGGGACCCTTTGTGCATTTATATAAGGAGATTGTATCTATAGGGACTCTTTGTGTGTTTATAGAAGGTGATCCTATGTATTGGGGACCCTTTGTGCATTTAAGGTAATTCAATCTATAGGGACCCTTTGTGCTTTTATATAGGGATATTATATCTATAGGGACCCCTTGTGTGTTTATATAAGATGATCCCATCTAGAAGGACCCTTTGTGTGTTTATATAGGGACCCTTTGTGTGTTTATGCAAGGTGATCCCATCTATAGGGACCCTTTGTGCGTTTATATAGGGGGATTGTATCCATAGGGACCCTATGTGTGTTTATACAAGGTGATCACATCTATAGGGACCCTTTGTGCGTTTATATAGGGAGATTGTATCTATCGGAACCCTATGTGTGTTTATCCAAGGTGATCCCATCTATAGGGACCCTTTGTGCATTTATATAGGGGGATTGTATCCATAGGGACCCTATGTGTGTTTATACAAAGTGATCACATCTATAGGGACCCTTTGTGCGTTTATATAGGTAGATTGTATCTATAGGGACCCTATGTGTTTTTATACAAAGTGATCCCGTCTATAGGAACCCTTTGTGCGTTTATATGCAGCTATTCCATCTATAGGGACCCCTTGTGCGTAGATCATACTGTATCTATAAGGATCCTTTCTCTGGTTATACAAGGTGACCATGCATGTCCCCTCCTCCTTTAATCGCCACATCTCAAGGGAGAATAAATTCCATTTGGCTCAGTGAAATCATTCTATATTCTTCTTTTGACACCTCTAAATAAAGTCCTAGGTGCAGCTGATAAAAATTTCACAACTAGTCCCCGCATCAGTCTCACATTGACCCGGGACTCCTGACAGGTGCGGAACAAACAGGTATAGCGCACCGTGGCAAAGCGTGTCAGCTGCCTGTCACCGCAGAGCTGCCGGGGGTTGTGATCCGATTTGCAAGGCGAGCCGAGGACAGGGTATCATTATACAGAATACACAAGCATGTCATTTCTCTCCCCCCCCCCCCACCCCCCTCTCTCCTCTCCCGGAATAGGCAGCTCTCAATGTGTGGCTAATTCTGCTTGTTCGCCAGTCTTTGTGGGGCGATGGGGAACGTAGGGGCTGGCAGTGGGGTGAAGTGGCGCCTGCCTTGCATACCAATCTATAGAGAATTCAACTCTTTCTCTGAGCAAACGTCCAGGAACTGAACTATTAAGCCCACATGCAGGCAAAAATGACGCGGTTTTGTTAACCCTTTCTTTACCCATTACCCCATCACACTGACTGCAGTATCCAGCCATGAACTAGAAGCAAAAAAACACAGAAGAGCGCCTCCAAGTGTAGCTGTTTTTTTTACACATAAAGGAAGGCAATCAGCCAAATGAGGGCTCGCATAATATGCGGGATAAAATGGCTCATGAGATGGGGTCGCGAACCAGCAGAATGGTGAAAGCGCCTGAGGCTAAAGTGCACAGCCGTCATCTAAGCCAGAATCCAGCCGTTGAGTGTGGTGTAATTCAGGGTACAGGCTAGGTGAAGAGCAGCATGGACCGCAGCGCCAGCTGGCGTGTGACGTCACCTAAGAGGGGAGGACACCACGCGTTTCTGAGCATGCACGCTCCTTTCTCAAGTGTTGCTGGATTGAAAACTGGCTTCAGGGGCGAGTTCATAGGGTGATGATAAATGGCGAGTATTTGGAATGGTCTGGTGTGGAAAGTGGAGTCTATAAGATCTGCGGTTTTAGGCATTACATATACTGAACATTATGTGTAGCTCTTTGGTGATGTCAAGGGCTGAATTGAGGCCCCCTTTAGCTCATAAATTAACAACCATTGTTTTAGACAAACGTTTACTTTCAACCTTGTGGTAACAGTTTTTGTGATGCACCATAACTGTGTTCCCGTGTCCAAAGCCAACTTCATAATAAAGCTCCTCAACCCTACTGAACATCTGCATAAAGCTCCTCAACCCTACTGAACATCTGCATAAAGCTCCTCAACCCTACTGAACATCTACATAAAGCTGCTCAACCCTACTGAACATCTACATAAAGCTCCTCAACCCTACTGAACATCTACATAAAGCTCCTCAACCCTACAGAACATCTACATAAAGCTCCTCAACCCTACAGAACATCTACATAAAGCTCCTCAACCCTACAGAACATCTACATAAAGCTCCTCAACCCCACTGAACATCTACATAAATCTGCTCAACCCTACTGAACATCTACATAAAGCTCCTCAACCCTACTGAACATCTACATAAAGCTCCTCAACCCTACTGAACATCAACATAAAGCTCCTCAACCCTACTGAACATCTACATAAAGCTCCTCAACCCTACTGAACATCAACATAAAGCTCCTCAACCCTACTGAACATCAACATAAAGCTCCTCAACCCTACTGAACATTTACATAAAGCTCCTCAACCCTACTGAACATCTACATAAAGCTCCTCAACCCTACTGAACATCAATATAAAGCTCCTCAACCCTACTGAACATCTACATAAAGCTCCTCAACAATACTGAAACATCTACATAAAGCTCCTCAACCCTACTGAAACATCTACATAAAGCTCCTCAACTTTACTGAACATCTTTGGAATAAATTGGAAGACTGATAGTAAGCCAGGTCTTCCCATCCAACAGTATCTGACCTCACAAGTGTCTTTTTGGCTGAATGGGCACAAATTCCAACAGACACGCTCCAAAATCTTTCGTTGGTATTTTCACGCTCCAAAATCTGGCAGAAAGCCTTCCTAGAAGAGCGGAGGCATTTATAACTAACTGCAAAGGGGTAGTGGAGAACTCTATATTTCCGTCCATGGTTTTGGAAAGAGATGTCCAATATATAGGCCACAAAGTGCAGCATCAGAAATGTCCAACAGAGGGCTATCTAGGTGATAGAGCAGACACCTAATGGAACCTTTTCCTAGGTACAGCTTTTATTTCTAAATAGCTGTGGCTGATCAGTTCCCTTTAAGACAGAAGACCACTGCGTTGTTTTCTGCCAATACACGGCATGTGAAAGACATCCTTCACATTGTCAGTTTCTCATTATCAAAGGCAGTAATCAAAACTCAACTCACAGCAGGGGGGGGAAAATCTATATTATAAGATAACATAACAACGTGTCTGACTCCTCGATTGCAAAATCTTTCAGTAAATGATGTGCTATAAGCCAGAGAGGAATTGCCCTCAGCCGGCTGATTATAGCTTTATTATATCCATCTGCAAGCTGTAATACAAAAGATTGATGAAGATTTTTCTAAGGGCAGCCTAAAATTATCTTCGACAGAACACTGATGAGCCGTATCCCAGTCTTTCCCAAATAAAAAAAAAAAAAATATATATATATATATATACAGGCGAGAAAGTGTGAGCAGCAAGGGGTTAATCTGTATGTAAATGAGGGTTTGCTATGTGCGGAGGATGACAAATAGGATAAACAAAGCTCCCCCTCTCAGCCCTCAACTGAAGAGCACCGTGACTTCTAGCCAAAGGAATGGAATGAGTAAAAGGCCAGAACCATTCCAGAGCTGAGAAGTGGCAACAGTAGGAGGCAATTGTCTACAAAAAATAATGCAAAGGCTCTTTTGGAAAAACCGGTAGTGAATAAATGGATTTTGAAGCAAAATTTCACAAACTTTTTTTTTTCGCTTATTGAGATGCTTGGACAAAATTTTTTTTTTTTTTTTTTAAACATTCAGGTTTGGATTTTTAGGGGGCTGTATTTAGTGTAGTTTAAATTTTAGTTTAAAGTAGCGTAGAGTGGTAGGTTAGAGTCTTCGGGTAGATTAAAGTGGTAGGGTAAATTAAAGTAGTCCAGTGTGGTAAATCAGACAGAGTAGTGTATAGTGTTAGGGTAAATTAGAGTAGTGTAGAGTAGTAGGATAGATTAGAGTAGTATAGCGTAGTAGGGTAGAGTAGTGTAGAGTGATAGGGTCGATTAGAGTAGTGTAAAGTAGTAGGGTAGATTGGAGTAGGTTACAGTAGTGTAGAGTAGTAGGGTAGATTAGTGTAGTGTAGTGTAGTGTGGTAGAGTAGAATAAAGTAATGTAGAGTTGTAGTAGGGTAGATTAAAATAGCGTAGAATGGTAGGGTAGGTTAGAGTAGTGTAGAGTGGTAGGGTGGATTAGAGTAGTGTAGAGTGGTAGGGTGGATTAGAGTAGTGTAGAGTGGTAGGGTAGATTAGAATAGTGTAGAGTGGTAGGGTATATTATAGTAGTCCAGAGTGGTAGGGTAGATTAGAGTAGTGTAGAGCAGTAGGATAGATTTGATTAGTGTAGAACAGTAGGGTAGATTAAAGTAGTAGGGTATATTATAGTAGTCCAGAGTGGTAAAGCAGACAGTGTAGTGTATAGTGGTAGGGTAAATTAGAGTAGTAGAATCGATTAGAGTAGTATAGTGTAGTAGGGTAGATTAGTGTAGAGTGGTAGGGTAGATTAGAGTAGTGTAGAGTAGTAGGGTAGATTGGAGTGGGGTAGAGTAGTGTAGTGTAGTGTAGAGTGGCAGAGTAGATTAGAGTAGTGTAGAGTAGTAGGGTAGATTGGAGTGGGGTAGAGTAGTGTAGTGTAGAGTGGCAGAGTAGATTAGAGTAGTGTAGAGTGGCAGAGTAGATTAGAGTAGTGTAGAGTGGCAGAGTAGATTAGAGTAGTGCAGAGTGGCAGAGTAGATTAGAGTAGTGCAGAGTAGTAGGGTAGATTGGAGTGGGGTAGAGTTGTGTAGTGTAGAGTAGCAGAGTAGATTAGAGTAGTGTAGAGTGGCAGAGTAGATTAGAGTAGTGTAGAGTGGCAGAGTAGATAAAAGTAGTGTAGAGTGGCAGAGTAGATTAGAGTAGTGTAGAGAAGTAGGGTAGATTGGAGTGGGGTAGAGTGGCAGAGTAGATTAGAGTAGTGTAGTGTGGTAGGGTAGAATAGTGTAGTGTAGAGTGGTAGAGTAGATTAGAGTAGTGTAGTGTGGTAGGGTAGTGTAGTGTAGAGTGGCAGAGTAGAGTAGATTAGAGTAGTGTAGAGTGGCAGAGTAGATTAGAGTAGTGTAGAGTGGTAGAGTACATTAGAGAAGTGTAGAGTGGTAGAGTACATTAGAGAAGTGTAGAGCAGTAGGATAGATTAGATTAATGTAGAACAGTAGGGTAGATTAAAGTAGCATAGAGTAGTTAGGGTAGATTAGAGTAGTGTAGAGTGGCAGGGTAGGTTAGAGAAGTTGGGTAGATTAGAGTAAAGTGGTAGGGTAGATTATAGTAGTCCATAGTAGTAAAATATATTAAAATAGTGTAGACTGGTAGGGTAGATTAAAGAAGTGTATAGTAGCAGGGTAGATCTATCAAGAGTAAAGTGGTAAGGCAGGCTAAAGATGTGTAAATTGGTAAGGTAGAAGTGTAGAGTGGTTGGGTAGATTAGCGTAAAGTGATATGGTAGATTTTATTAGTCCAGAGTGGTAAAGTAGATTAGAGTAGTGTAGACTGGTGGGGTAGATTAAAGTAGCGTAGACTGCTGGGGTAGATTGAAGTAGCGCAGAGCAGTTAGGTGGATTAAAGATATGTAGAGTGGTAGGGTAGGTTAGAGTAGTCCAGAGTGGTGGGGTAAACTGAAGTAATTTAGAGTGGTAGGGTAGATTAATGTAGCGTAGTAGGGTAGAGTATATTCCATAATCTTACAGGGGCCCATTCACACACTGGCGTCCTGGTGCATTGCATTAATGCACATGTATTATTGTACTTATCAAATGAAAGAACTTGCAACACACCAAACATTAAAAAAAAAGACATACACTATTTTAGGCAACACAGCATACCATGAAGCATGCTAGTGTATTATGCATTGTGGTACATTGCAACGCATGTGCATTGGATCTCTGGAAATCTGGTTATGGATTGGTAAAAGAAAGGAGAACCTCGATACTCTTTATACCAAGTCCCTGCATCCCAGGATAAGGGACGACTGTCATTCTCTGAATGGCAAAGTGGGGACCATAGTCTATGTGCAAGCACAGGTGCCATTTTAGTACCATAAGCAGGGGGAGCAAATAAAGTTTACCACTGAAGACGATGTGTCTGCCTATATGGGATATTTCAGTGTACTGGATGCCGCGGGTCTCCAGAGGCAGGAACCATTGACATTTTTTACAGCGTTTGGAGCTAGCTATGAAATCACACACGTTTTAGGTCATCCAATACAGCGGATGGCCACATATTCAACCTAAACCTAGTGGACTGGCAACCTATAAGGCACTGGACAGTAACCCTCCAGATCGGTCTGTGGCCACCCAGTGACAGGGTGACAGGTACACTCTAAAACTTTGGTGTCCAACCTTTTGGCTTCTCTGGGCCACATTGAGTGTAGGGAAATTTTCTCGGGCCGCATATAAAATCTATACTTTAGTTAAGGTATATAAATAATAAAACGCCGCCGTGCCCTTCCCGCGCTGCACAATTTTACACAATTAGAGGAGGATTCCTTCCGAGGCAGCCTCTGCCTACAGTTAGTTGGAAGCCGCTGTGGCCGTGCCCCTGACCCAACTTCCTTCCTTGTCAGGGGGCAGTGGGCCGCATTGCCTGCGATTCTGGGCCGCATGCGGCCCCCGGGCCGCAGGTTGGACATGCCTGCTCTAAAACATGGATTTTTAGTATGTAGGGACATCTGTCAGGTAGACACTGTTTTCCAGGTGTTACCATAAACCGTGATTGCTCTGAGTCACAGGATGAAGGAGGCAAAGTGGATAGATTTACATATTGAATCTTTCACCGCAGCCTCTCCCCTTTTCATATGAAAGTGCCTAAACAAAATCTGGGAGGGGGTTGTTGGCGGTGCCGTATTCTAGGGATGTACAATAATGCATTTAAGCTCAGTTTATGATGATGAGGCTGAGAGGATTTGAAAAAGTAAATTGGGTGAAGTTTCTGTCTTAAACCTTTTGTTCCCAGAGGGGCCTGACGGAGTCGAAAAATTCAATTTTGTTCACTTACCCAGTATAACCTTACCCTATAAAACCTCTTATTGCTTATAATAGGCAGTCAGTAAAATCTTTTTTAATGTCCCGTAAAAATACTCCATACTGCTCAGATTCCATCAAGGAGAATAAAGAGACAAAAACACTAAATTGGGTATTGGATGGTACACCGGTCAGCTAGGTGACAGGTAGGAATAACGCTGAATAGAAAGAAGAACACAGTGGAGAACATTATTAATTCCTTCTTAATACATTGCTGCAGTGCATTAAGGGAGCTCCTAATTCTAAGCACCCTGCAGTATGCAAATATCGACTTTACTAAAAAGTCAGCGTTGCAGCTTCACAATGCATTGTGGGATGTGGTTGTGCAGGACCTCGGGACTGTCAGTGCTAAGAACCTGAAGACTTATACTGAGGGATAACTGGTTATCATGGGTTCCCAGGTGCAGAACTTTATCAATTCCTTCTTAATGCATTGCTGCAGTGCACCAAGGGGGCTCCTAATTCTAAGCACCCTGCAATATGAAAATCTTGACTTTACTAAAAAGTCGGCACTGCAGCTTCACAATGCATTGTGGGAGGTGTTTGTGGAGGACCTCGGGACTGTCAGTGCCAAGAACCTAGAAGACCTATACTAAAAGATATCAAATTATCATGGGTTTCCAGGTGCAGAACTTTATCAATTCCTTCTTAATGCATTGCTGCAGTGCACCAAGGGTGCTCCTAATTCTAAGCACCCTGCAATATGAAAATCTTGACTTTACTAAAAAGTCGGCACTGCAGCTTCACAATGCATTGTGGGAGGCGTTTATGGAGGACCTCAGGACTGAGTGCGAAGAACCTAGAAGACTTCTACTATGGACAACTGGTTATCATGGGTACCCAGGTGCAGAACTTTATTATTTTCTTCTTAATACGTTGCTGCAGTGCACCAAAGGAGCTCCTAATTCTAAGCACCCTACAGCATGCGAATATCGACTTTACTGTAGTATTATTATTATTATACGGGATTTATATAGAACAGTTTTTGCAGCGTTTTACAATATAAAAAGGGAGACAGTACAGTTACAATATAATAAAATGAAATACAAGAGGGTTAAGAGGGCCTAGCGCATAAGAGCTTACAATTTTAAAAGGGTGGGGCAAGTGGTACAAAAGGTTGCAACTGTGGGGGATGAGCTGATGGAAGTGAAAAAAAGATGGAGGCATGTTAGACTTCCCCTGTAAAGATGGTGTTTTCAGTGGGAGTAGGAGATAGCCGGACAGATTGAGGTAGAGAGTTCCAGAGGATGGGAGAGGCTCTTGAGAAGTCCTGGAGACAAGCTTTATTTAACTAAAAAGTCAGTGCTGCAGCTTCAGGGTCAACAATGCATTGTGGTGTGCGTTTGTGGAGGACCTTAGGCCTGTCAGTGTAAAAAACCTAGAAGACATACTGCAGGGCAACAGGGTTTCAGAGGCTCCCAGGTGCACCCTGAAACAACATATTAAAGAATACCAAAGTATGGTACTTAAAGTGGTTGTAAACTTCAGACATGAAATATGAACAAAGCATATCTCTCTATAGTGTGTACTTATCTCAATTAAGAGCACTAAGTGTCATTTCTGTCTGCTGCTTCCTTCCTCTGCCATCATCATGAATCACTTCTGACAAGTTTTCCTGACACCAAGAGAAAAAATGGTGACAGGGAGGGATCTCCAGCTGATTGACAGCATCAGTAGGGGATAGTCTTCCATCTGCCTTGCTTATGTGGGCGGGGGAATCCATTATTTTTTTTCGATCAGCCACACTGCTGATCGACAAAAAAAAAAAAAAAAGGATCCATGGGTCACCAGCTTAACCCCCTGACACTGATGTGACGCAAATATGCGGCCTTCTGCTTCAAGGTGGGGTTAAGGAAATTCTTCCTTTTGCTTGAAACCCCCCCCCCCACTACTCCGTTTACATCCTGGAGATGTGGTCTGAAGATATTCAGTATATGGCTCCATTCGGGTGCCAGCTATGAAAACATTTTACCGGGAAGGATGTACAGTAATAAAGGAGAAGGCTGCATCTCTGGACTAAAGTAAAGCCCCGTACACACGCCCCGATTGTTGGCCGTAAATTTTTCGGCCAACGTCCGATCGGCCAATTGTCGGCTTGTTAGTATGATGCTTCCGACAACCGACTGCGACTTTTCGGCCGAACAAAATCTGGTGTGCATGCTATAAAATTTTTGTTGGCCGTCACCAGAACGGCCAATTGTTCGTCAGTCAGTACAGATTTCGACCGACAAAATTCAGATGAGCAAGACTGGGCAGAAGAAAAAACACACGAAAAGTAGACCAGAACATGACATCACTTCTGAAGTTGGTGGTTGTTGGCCGACAAAATTCATGTGCAGTCTAGAGCACATTTCAACCAACACAACAACACTGGACAAAAGACGGCCGATCGGTCGGCCACCAATCGGTGCGTGTGTACGAGGCTTAAGAAAGAAACTGGTGAAGGTCGGATAGTGCAATTTAGATTAGAAAGGTTGGGGGAAGGAGCTCAGCCTTAACAGGAGAGCTCAGACTGTAGAACAGGGGTCTTCAAACTATGGCCCTCCAGTTGTTCGGGAACTACAATTCCCATCATGCCTAGTCATGTCTGTGCCTGTCAGAGTTTTACAATGCCTCATGGGATATGTATTTCCGCAACAGCTGGAGGGCCGTAGTTTGAGGATCCCTGCTGTAGAATGTAGAACAGCACAAGGGGCCAATCAGGTGTGCTGCAATGCAAAGAGAATGATCCTAGAAGGAGAGAGCCGAGTTATCTAGAGATGAGCTCATCAGTGTGCCACTTCTCTTTTCACTGTCCAATCACATGCTGGGATGGGACAAGACCTGCAGGTGTTATTTAGCACTGCAAAATCTGGTCTCCTACCAGACAGAGTTGTGCGTATCTCAGGGCTAGAGTGGACAGAAATACAAATCCATTAGTAGGCTCCCATATATGCGTTCCAGCTGTGCGCCAGACTTTTAATTCACTATTTTGGATTACGAAAATCACTAAAAAAAATAATAAAAAAGGACACACAAGCCACTTTGTGGTCAGATTCCTTATCTCCTTATCATGGACATTTAGCAACAATACAAGTCAATTCAGCAATGGTTCCTCCCACATTCTGCACAGGTTGCTGACCCAAAATCATTAGACATCTGCCGGGAGGCAACCCTTCCTGTAGCGTCATCCATCAAAATAACCAGAAAGAAAAAAATACTTAAGCCATCATACGGTGACATTACTTGACAACATACATTTTACCCTGATTGGAGTCTACCTTTAAGAAATGGCACCACTCCTCGAAATGGCACCCACTACAATGCTTCCATACAATCTATGAATTGTGTACAATGCAGGCTATTGTCCTATGTATACACGCATCCTATTGTCCTATAAGCCTGTCTTGTACTACGCTTGCATCCTTCACAAAGACCCACCCACTGGTGTCATCAGAAATTATAGGCATTCTGCCTGTTCTTTTCCTCTGCAAACATCGACTATCCTACAGAACAGCCACCGAATGTCAGTGCTGGTCAGGCAGCTCGGCCAACAGCCTTAGGGCTGTATTACACAGACAACATTAGTGAAAAGATTTCAAATTACCGTAGGAGGGCTAAAAGGAAGGAGATTAATGAAGAATTTCAGGCTCTGACTATGAAGGAACGGCTGTTTCTGCCCAAGGGTTTTTTTTTTCTATAATGTGGAATGATTGCATGCAGTTCGGCACTTGCTGCTTACAATTACAAAGTAAAAGGTGGAAGAAATAGGGCCACGGGGCAAGCAAAGTGCATAAAGATATATACATGTATATTATTTATATTAAAAAACACACATATATGTATATACACATAAACATGGGCACACAGGGGCACACACACGGGCACACACACACACATGGACACACACACGGGCACACACACACACAGTGGAAAAAATTATTATTTGATCCCCTGCAGATTTTGTAAGTTCGCCCACTTACAAAGAAATTTAGGGTCTATAATTTTATATCAGAGGTGTATTTTAAATGATAGAGACGAATATCAACCAAAAATCCAGAAAAAACACATGATGCAAATGTTACATAGTTAGTGAGGTTGAAAAAAGACATGAGTCCATCCAGTTCAACCTATGATGCGTTTGTGTGTTTGCTGTTAGCCGTACATTGTATACCACTGTATGTTGTGGTCTTTAAGGTGCCCATCTAATGGTTTTTCTAAACTATCAATGCTCCCTGCTGATACCACTGCTTGTGGAAGAGAATTCCACATCCTTACTGCGCTGTTTAAGGTTAAACCATTTTTCTTCTAGTTTTGGTGAGTGCCCTCGTGTCTTATTGAGTTTCCTTTCTCCAAAAAGTTTGTTCCCTTTGCTAGGGTCACCAGTACGATATTTGTACATTGATATCAAATCCCCTCTCAAGCGTCTCTTCTCCAGAGAGAAGAAGTTCAATGCTTGCAGTCATTAGCAAGAAGCTTGGTGAGAAACAGACAAGTATTGGAGTGATTATTCACAAATGGAAGAAATATTAAAATAACTAACTAAACACCCTCGGTCTGAAAATCCATGCAGGATTTCACCTCATGGGGTAAAGATGATCATGAGAAAAGTGAGGGATCAGCCCAGAACTACACAGGAGGAGCTTGTGAATGATCACTCTCAAGAATGCACATGTACAGGCCCGTCTGAAGTTTGCCAATGAACTTCTAAAGGATTCAGAGAAGGACTGGCAGTGCTGTGGTCAGACGAGACCAGAATTGAGCTCTTTGGCATTACCTCAACTCACCGTGTTTGGAGGAAGAAAAATGCTGACAGGGAGGTTGATTTAATATACTGTAGTGCAAATATACTGTGCACTACAAGTGCACTTGAAACAGCAGTTGCTCTAGATCTGAGGGGGAAAATCTGAAATGAGGGCAAGCTCTGCTGATTTCTATCACCCAATCATGTGCAAGCAAAAATTCAGTTTATTTCCTTGCATTTCCCCTTCAGATCTACAGTGACTGCACTTCCAAGTGCACTTGCAGTGCACTTGTAGTGCACAGCGGATTTGCCTTTAGTAAATCAACCCCTATGACCCGAAGAACACCATTCCTACAGTCAAGCATGGAGGTGGAAACGTTATGCTTTGGGGCTCTTTCTAAAGGTACAGACCCACTTTGCCGCATTAAGGGGCCAATGGACAGGGCCATGTATTGTAAAATCTTGGATGAGAACCTTCTTCCCTCAGCCAGAACACTGAAGATGGGTTGTGGATGGATCTTCCAGCATGACAATGACCCAAAACATACTGCCAAGGCAACAAAGGAGTGGCTCAAGAATAGGCACATTAGGGTCATGAAGTGGCCTAGCCAGTCTGCAGACATACATAAAAAATATATAAAGGGAGCAGAAACTTCAAGTTGCTAAGTGACAGCAAGAAACCTTAAGGATTTAGAGAAGAGTGGACCTAAATCCCTCCTGAAACGCGTGTAAACCTTGTAACCAACTACAAGAAACGTCTATGCTTGCCAACAAGGGTTTCTCCACCAAGTACTGAGTCATGTTTTGCTTGGGGATGAAATAATTATTTTACTTACTGAACTGCAACTCAATTTAGAACATTTGTATCATTTTTTTTTCTGGAATTTTGGTTGATATTCTGTCTCTATCATTTAAAATACACCTATGATACAAATTATAGATCCTTAATTTCTTTTTAAATGGGCAAATCTAAAAAATCTGCAGGGGATCTAATAATTATTTTCCCCGCCGTATAAATACATATACATACATTCATATATTGTATATATACATACACTATAATATAGACTCTATTATATAAAACGATCAGCCATAACAATATCGTGGCCCACCTAATACTGAAAAGCGAGGCAAGGACTCCACTAGACCTCTGAAGGTATGCTGTGGTATCTGGCACCAAGTCATCAGTAGCAGATCCTTCAAGTCCTGTATGTTGTGAGGTGGGACCTCCATTGGTCGGACACGTTTTTTCAGCACATCCCACAGATGCTCGATTGGATTGACATCTGGAGAATGTGGAGACCAAGTCACCCCCTTCAACTTGTTGTGTTCCTCAAACCATTCTTGAACCATTTTTGCAGTGTGCATAATCCGGTTGAAAGAGGTCAGGGAAAACAATTTCCATCAAGGGGTGTATTTGGTCAGCAACCATGTTTAGGTAGGTAGTACTTGTAACATCCAAGTGAATGGCAGAACCCAAGATTTCACAGCAAAACATTTCCCAAAGCATCAGATTGCCTCTGCCGGCTTGCCTTCTTTCCGTACTGCATTCTGGTGCTATCTCTTCCCCAGGTAAGCGACACACACAACCCCAGCCGTCCACATGATGTAAAACAAAACGTGATTCATCAAATCAGGCCACCTTCTTCCATTGCTCCGTGGTACAGTTCTGATACTCAAGTGCTTATACATACTTACATATACTACATTCAATAAAATCCAAGTCAAAACAATGGAGTTTTAGGTTGATGTTGCCTCCTGAGTTTGGCCCAAAGTTCTCCTCCTCCTCCTCCTTACAGGTTACTGGTGCCATCCATCACATTCAAGAGCCAACAAAGTAGCTTGGGAGTAGGCATAGCTCAACTTTAAGGAAGAACTAATGAGCATTTAAAAAAATAAATACAGGCCCTAATATTGACATTAGCTTCTCCAATGAACCACATTTGAAATTTGAATAAAATCCCTTAACTCTTCCCTGCATCTCTGCTCCTCCCCAGATAGAAGCCCAATTTGTGGGCTTTACTAATGTTGAGCTTAAAAAAAAAAAGAGCTCAGTTGCCATCTTCCCCTGTTCAGTAAATGCTCCTGTTCTGTCTTTTCAAGCAGGCCCTGTGGATCAGCCACCCAATAATCAAGGATGCAAGTAGCCAGGTCACACAGCTTTGTTGGTTGCTAGAATGCAAAGTATGGGCTGCAAAGCCTCACTTGTTGTAATGGTGCTGGGCCACCCTCACCAGGGAATCACATGGCACTGTGTGGCCCGGCAGCCTGTGTGATCCAGCTGCCAAGGATTCTGTGTGACCCCGCCATCTGCATCTTAGCAACCAAAAACATTATGCAGCACAGCCACCTATGTTATAGCAACCAATGAAGCTGGATTGCAGGGTGGCCGATTCAGGTTAACCTATCACTGCTTGAAAAGGGGGTGGAACAGAGGTACCGATTCAACTTTATAACTAGTGACCGGGCCTGTCTCAGGGAAGTGCCTGGTTCCCAAAAGAAGTGCAGTAAATCACCGCTAAATTAAATATTAATTTCCTTATTAGATGCATGGACAGAGAGCAGTGGGGGGGGTGGGGGGGTGACACGTTGTCAGCCATGTATCGCAGGATCACTACCATGTGGGGAGGAAGGACAAAGGGCTACATGCTCTTTGTTGCCTAGGGTAAAGGAGCAACAAATAAAATGTTTGGTCAGACTTCTATCATGAAGAGTCAACATGAGCTTATGCACTTTTTATTCATATGTTGTTTGAATTACCCAAGTTTGTGAAAGGTTCACTTTAATCAAAGCATATTTGTGCAAATTTTAAAGCACAATTTCATATGCCCTGTGTTTAAAATACCAGCCTTTGGTTAGAACTATAGAAGAATTGTTGAGTATTGCCAAGCAAGAAGCTGGTTTAATTAATTGCTATAATAAACTTGAAGCTAAACTAGAGGCAGATCTAAAATAATACAATTACTGCATTTATGTATTTAATTAAAATGATTAGATGCATTGTCAAAAGGTGCCTAGTCTACTTATTTAAATGCCTACGCCTCCTGTTGTCCATATAGAGCCAAAAACAAAATTCAACCTTCTGCGCTCAGGTGTGGTGCTTAAATATAGGTAAATAGTCCTCATTCAAAGACTCATGGATCAATTCACTCCTGACTGTCCCGTGTATATGCTGCCCTCCTTGGACTGGGGTGATCCAACACACTATATGTAGAAAAACAGAGAGAGGGTGCACCAGCCTAGTGCATTATCCTTAAACACCTTTTTTTTTTTAAAAAGGAAAACAGGTTATCATGCTCATAAGCCAATAAAAAGGACATGCTTACCACAAGTATCCACACGGAGAACCACCAGAACCGCTTAACCGGTATGCTGAGAAGATGCCACACGGGTCTACAAATGCTGACGAGTTTCGAGGGGGGACCCCCCTCTTTATCAGAGTAATTTTCCTTTCAACAAATGGTGTTTAAAAAAAATGCACTAGGCTGGTGCGTCCTCCATCTCATTTTCAGAATATAGAGCTACTATTGTGCAAACATAAATAACCTATAGGAGGATAAGATTTATGAGCCATCATGGCTGCCACATCTGTATGCTTTCTCATAATCCACTGCAGTTCAAACCCTTGAGCTGGGGTTGTACAAACATTGGCTACTCAGTACCTACTAACACCTGAGCCAGGACAGGCCAACTTGGAAAGTTTTTGCCGACTTGAGGAACTGGAAGTCTCTGCAGGCAGAAACATCAATGAGGCTCCTAGGACTTGCCAGGGAAGTCCTGGATCTCCGGCCTGGCCTGAAAAATATCTGTCAAAAAAGGGACCTGATGCACGTAAAATAAGTAAGAGCGTATAAATTGACTGAGACATATGCAGACAAACACCAGCCAGTGTCTTCTTTTTAGCTGTCAATTCTTATGTTGGTAATTAGGATTCTGTACAACTCTCAGCGCAAAGGCTCCGAAGCCCATACTGATATTTTTTTCTGGCGCTCATTCTGCTCGTGTTGTCCCATTGCTGGCGTGGAGAGACTCGGCTAATCCTGAATTCTACGGACGAGCTCTCATCTTTCTACAGATCACTGGAGTGTGTCCTGAGGGAAATCTCCAGCAAACTGGGCTGGCCTCGCACTGTCCCTGCTAATCACAATCATGTTGTGACCCTACCACGGGCATGCCGCGACTTAGCAAAACTGGAGCCTCCGGCTTAACCCTCCCTGCGCTCAAGGGAGTGCACCAACGTGCCAATTGGTAAAAAGGTCAGTGGTCCCATTGCCATGTCCCCAATATGTGCGCAGGAAGGAGTGGAAACTTTATTTTACAGTTTAAATTGCAGAATGTATAAGGGTCAAGTCCAGGTACAATAAAATATTAGTTTAAAGTAGTTGTCAGCAAGTTAAATCATGAGTTGGCTTCCAGTGGGTCTCAGAGATTCCACCTGGTTCTCAAACTTTTGTGGCAGTAACAGAACCAAAACTTGGTGTCTCGATGCCTAGTGTATCTGAGAGATATAATTGCAGGAGCACAGGGGTGGCACACTATTGGCGCTTTTCCACTGCATGGAACCGAACGGTTCAGCTCGCTTTTGTGCTTTTCCACTGCTGGTACCGCATGGTACGGTGTAGGAACGGTTCAGTATGGTACGGTACGGCGGCGCTTTTCCACTGCATGGAACCGAACGGTACGGCTCTCAAAAACAGTACCACCTCGATTGTGGTTCCAAGAGGTACCATACCGGTACCATATCCCACAATCCTTTGCATGCAGTCACTACTAGCCACTGATTGGTCAGAGAATCATTGTTATCCCACCCACTGAACTTTAGTACTACTTTAGTGGAAAAGCAAACCATACCGTACCGTACCGAACCGTTCCAACAGCGTACCATGCGGTACCAGCAATGGAAAAGCAAACCGGGCCAAGCAGGGCCAAGTAGAGCCGAGCCGGTACTTGCAGTGGAAAAGTGCCAATATGGCCAAAGTTTGTGGACACCAGACCAACTCCAAGTACAAGTAATATTTTGGTTTAAAGTTGTTGTGAGCAAGTAGAATTATGACTTGGCTTCCTATAGGCCTCAGAGATTCTAGAGTCAAGATATTTCTACCAACATTCTCAAACTTGTGTGACAGTACCAAAACTTGGGTGTCACACTGCCCTAGTGCATTCTTCATCATGTAGATATAAGCACCTAAGGATTGCAAGGGATGAAAAAAATGGCCTATGGCGAAGATAAACTACTGCAGGGAAATCTTGAAATTTACCATCTATCTGAGTAGTACAATTGCAAGAGCACATGGGTGGTACACTATATGACCAATGTTTATGGACAACTGATCAATCACACTTACACTATATGGCCAAAAGTATTGTCCCTCCAAACTACTGAGTTCAGGTATTTCCTGTAAAGGGCTACATCATACCAACATTTTAGACAAATGTATGCATTTAGGTGTGGATACCTCACCATCACACCTACCTTTAAAGCCAAAATACGCACACCCTTCCAAATTATTGAGATTTTCTTTTCTTTATCCAAAGGAAAAAAAATGTATTAAAGTAAATACATACAGCCCATAGCATTATAGCCAGCCAAATATTAAGTAAGATACACAAACAACCCATAAATCGGGTTCAAGGGAATATTCCCATATATAGGTCGTAACAAATCCAAGAACCTTATTATACAAGAAAACCAAAGCAACGCAATCAGTTATTCTTTGAGTCATCATCATCTGGCATTCATGCCAAGCAGGCTGTCCATGAGCAGATCCGCCGGGCGAGCCCAGGTAAATCCAGCCATGGCTCCCAGAGTTTCTCAAATTTCCCCGAGCATCCCCTATGCTGATAAATAACCTTCTCCATTTGAAGCATGTTACCAACAGCAGTGATCCACTCTTTGACTGTAGGAGGACTCTGACTTCCAATGTGTCATTATCAACTTGTGAGCTAAAAATAGAGTTCTAATTATTGCCTCTCTAGTATACTCGTCCCATTCAAATACATCCAGTATGTTGAGCAAGCATGGTTTAGGGTCTAAAGGGATAGAGATCTGAAATATCCTATTGAGTGTGTCCACCACTCCCTTCCAATAGGTATGTAAATTTGGGCACTCCACAATCGATGGATCAGATCCCTGTGGTTTTGTGTACATCTAGTGCATGTCAGGGTGGGTAAAAGACCCATAGTGTGTAATCTGTGTGGGGGGGGGGGGAATCGTATACCCTCAGAAGAATATAGAATTTAGTTAGTCTCCGCAAAACATGTAGGGAGCAGGTCGGCACCATCTGGAGAGCTTCCTCCCAACATTCCCCAGTAAGCTGGCCCACATCCCTCTCCCATTTAGCTAGCATACTTATGGCACTTTTCCACTGCAAGTACCGGCTCGGCTCCACTTGGCCCTGCTTGGTTTTCCACTGCATGGTACGGTGTTGGAACAGTTCGGTACGGTTTGCTTTTCCACTAAAGTAGTACTAAAGTAAGTGGGTAGGATAACAACGATTCTCTGACCAATCAGTGGCTAGTAGTGACAAACAGTCAAGGCTGCATGCAAAGGATTGTGGGATATGGTACCGGTACGGCCCTCTTGAAACCGCAACTGAGGTGGTACTGTTTAAACGAGCCATACTGTTCGGTTCCATGTAGTGGAAAAGCGCTGCCGTATCGTACCAAACCGTTCCTACACCGTACCATGCGGTACCATGCAGTGAAAAAGCACAAAAGCGAGCCGAACCTTTCAGTTCCATGCAGTGGAAAAGCGCCTCTAGAGGGTGTTTTTTTGTTTTGTTTTTTCTAGAAAGGTATGCAGTAGCAAAATCTAGCATTGTGATATAAACCCCTTGGAAGTAGTAGCCCCCTTGGCCAGGTTAAACAAGGGTGTCGGAGACTGAGATGATTTACTGATATGGCATGCCTTAGTTGTATGTAATAGAAGTGCATGGAGGACAGTAAGCCAAACGTTTCCTGTAGAGCTTCAAATGATAACAGAACTCCATTTTGAAAGATTTGCCTTATATAGATCACTCCGTATCTCCTCCAAAATAAGCCGTGTTGCAACTTGGCAAGTTCAAGGTAGGTTACACTCGACCTGTTGCCCCCTGAAGATATCTAGTTTTATTCCATATTTTTTTAATAAGATTATATGTCAGGAACATCTTATGCGGTTTACCAAAGGCCTGAGCTTCAAGAGCCACTGGAACAGACTCGCCCTTTACTGTGTGTAACATTACAGCTTCAGAAGAGCTGCTTTCAGCAGCCTCCTGTTCTGTGCCCCCATGCAAAATTGAGTTTAGGTGTTGCCAGTAAATGGTACTGTTCAGGGCTTTTTTTCCAGCGGGAACGCAGGGGAACGCAGTTCTGACACCTCCAGCACTGAATGTATGCCATGGCAAGGGGTGCTGGAGGGTCTACTGATGCTTGCTGCAGGGGGATCTATTGATGCTGGAGGGGATCTATTTTTGCATGAAAATCTATTGTTGCTGGTGGAGGATATTTTGATACTGGGGGTTAATTGTTGCTGGAAGGGATCTACTGTGTGGGGAGGGGGTCTACTGTTGCTGGCTGCTAGAGAGTCTATTGATGCTGGCTGCTGGGAGATCTTTTGCTGTTGCTGGGGGTCTATTGTTGCTGGGGGGGGGCTCTATTGCTGCTGGGGGTCTATTGCTGCTGGCTGTGGGGGGTCAATTTTATTGCTTTTCTTGCTATCATAACTAAACTCCATACATTACACTACAAAATTATACTTGGCTCTATATTCTCTAAAAGGGGCTGTACTGGAAGCTGGGTAGGGGGTGGATCCAAGGGTCGGTGCTCAGAGGTGGGTAGGGGTAGAACCAAGGGTTAGTGCTCGAAGGTGGGTAGGGAACAGAGACACCAAGTAACTTAGAAAGGGGAGTTCCTGCACCTATCCTCTAAGAAAAAAAGCTCTGGTACTGTTAATGCTACAGCATGCAAAGATATTTTAGACAACAATTTTAGAAGGTCGTTTTTGGTCCAGCATGCTTGTGCTCCTCTGCACAAAGCCAGCTCCATAAAGACATGGTTTGTTGAGTTTGGTGTGGAGGAACACGAGCGGCCTACACAGAGTCCTGACTTCAACCCTTCAGTGGCTGAACAGGCACAAATTTCCAAAGACCCACTCCAAAGTCTTGTGGAAAACCATCCCAGAAAAGTGGAGGCTGTTTTAGCCATGGAGGGAAATGCCTCTCTAGTAATGCCCATGATTTTGGATTCAGATGACTAACAAGTTTCGAAAGGTTAGTCAGGTCTCCACCAACGTTTGGCCATATGCTGTAGCATGTAACTTTGCAAGCATTGTGTGATCACCTGCAGTTAAAGTGGAACTAAACCCTCCTATCCTTTACAGTCAAGATGCCATTGTAGCCTTTGCAGATATGATCAGCTATGCCACCAGCCATTTGATGGTTTGACACAGGGGCGTAACTACAGGGGTTGCAGGGTTTGCAATTGCAACCGGGCCCCATGCTCCAGGGGGCCTATGCTGCTCCCCTGTACACCTGGATAGGAGGGGCAGCGGGGGCAGCATGTAGAGAAATCACTGTCCTACTTTTTCCTCCTGTAGCTGCAGGCCCCAAGATGGAAGGAAAGGGGCCCACTGCAGAATTTGTGAAAGGGTCCCGCGGCGGGACTGTAATAAAGGGCCCCGCAACGTGAGTAAAAGGACCCCAGGATCAGTGGGAAGAGCCCCCGTCTTGAAGGGAAGGGCCCCCGGCCAGGGGTCCGAGGGGCCCTTCATGGTTTCTTGCACTGGGGCTTCTAGTTACGCCTCTGGTTTGACAGTTCAGCTGAAAAACATAAGCACACTAGCAATTGTGACATTTATTTAAGCCACACATACTTACCTTTGTTCCAACAGTTCAACATCCATGAGGTCCCTCACTGGCATCTTCTACCCAGCTTCTTCTGGGTGCCTGTCCTATTGAATGGCTAGCGTGAGATGGCATCCTGGCACACGGACAGTGTGCTGTAATATAAATGGACACTACCAAAATAAGCGAACAAGAAGGCGCACGCACCTAGTGCATTTTGGAAAGACAATATAAAAATGGATTCTCACAAAGTAGCAACTATAAAATAGCCATTGAACCACACAATGTCATGCATACGCCGCTAACATCAAAGAGGTGTAGATCTGACGTGTTTCGGGGGCGCACCCCCTTCCTCAGAACTAGGCTAGCACTAAATGAATGCGCCTTCTTGTTCGTTTGTTTTTGTAGTATCAATTTGGATTACTCCATCTGAAGAGGGCTGCACCCATCTAGCTTTTGGATTTGCCGTTGTCCTTTCTGCATTCCACCACAGAGGACCTCATAGCGCTGGAAGTGATTGCTAACTCTGTGTATATAAACTGAGCTGCATTACTCTGAGTACATTCCGCAGAGTATTGCGAATAGCCAGGTAAGTGTACTTTCTTGCAGAAGGGACATTAAAAGTCACTTCTGCAATTAATAGATTGCCTGTTTGCAATTTTTATATATTTTTTTACATTTCCGCTTTAAGTTGATGGGTTTAGTTCTGCTTTAATCACTGTCCACTGCATCCTCATATTTTGGCCACACTGATAGCAAATAGCTGGTGATAGCTCCCCAGCTTTATCAAACACCGCCTGTGTCACGTCAATCGCCTTCCTCCAGAGGCTGTAAGCAGGTTATCGCTATTAAATCCCATTGTATTCTGGAATTAAACAGGTTAAAGTCTGCAGAGAGGGAGAACTAATAAACTTTGTGGTGAAATAATCACATCTTCTCATAGTGACAGGTCTCCTTTTCCTTGCCCTCCGTGTCTCTGCTAATTTCGGTCAAACTCTGTGCGCACAGTTTTTACAAAATCCAAGCCAGCCAAACAGAAAAAAAAAAAAAACTGCAGTGAAAACGTCAAGATGCCCAAAACTAAATCTATGAGCTGCGTGGGCGGCTCAGCGCCTGGAGATCAGTGTAATCTGGCGGCACACAGATAGCAAGCTTTAAAATAAAAATAAAAAAACATTAAAAAAAAGCATAAAGTGGAACTCCAGTCTAATATGCATATTGTTTTAAATTGGGGGCTTTTGAAGTCACTCCATATTGCACAACCAATTAAAATAACCCTGT
>NC_138779.1:196376124-196386124 GCF_965119305.1 Pelophylax lessonae | reverse complement strand
GAGCAATCACTGAGATTTATAGATATTACCCTAAAACTTCTCTATATTGGGCAGATGGCCAGGCCAAGATTAACTGTTTGGTGCACAGCTGCCAAGCACGGCTCGGACATGGGCAAAGCAAGGACTCGCTCATGGAGAATCCGAATAAATGTTATACAATATAGTCAATTAGGTTACATTAAAAGGCAACCTATAGTTATTTCAATGGTTTGTAAATATTTAAAGAGATCATATACAAAGGAGAGAGGGGCAACGAACAAAGAAAACAAAATATCCCACCATGTCATGCCCCATTGGATTCAATATATAAAAATGTCAATGTATGAAAAAAGGGGTATTTTTATGGTATGCAGTAAGAACACAAAGGCATGAGGCAATGCTATAAAAGATGGCCCTAAATTAAAGACTTACTAGATCAGGGATCCTCAAACTTTGGCCCTCCAGCTGTTGTGGAACTACACATCCCATAAGGCATTGTAAAACTCAGACATTCACAGACATGACTAGGCATGATGGGAATTGTAGTTCCTGAACAACTGGAGGGCCGTAGTTTGAAGACCAGATGGTCAGAGTATGCTACAAATCATCCTATAGGGGGCAGTCAGAGTGTGGGGGACATGTTACATGAGAGATCACTGCTATTACAGTCCCTTACCAAATCAACACTCCCACTGACTACCGAGGTCCAAGGCCCACATTGCAAAAACCAAAGTGGCCCTTGGGCCGTAGGTTGGCCACCTGGGCTTTATTGGCCCATCCACAAATTTCTACTAGTTTACTCCATTGCCCAATAAAGACTGTTGGACTGATGGACCATCGCAGGCACCACATCCCATATTAATGGACAAACAAAAAGAACCAAAATGAATGAGATTTTCAAGGTTCAAAGAGTAATAAACATTGTGCTAAAACTAGATTTCTTTTTATTTGTCCAAGATTAAAATCATGCTCTAAAACATTGAGAAATAAGTTTGGTTCAGTATAAAATGAAATAAATCATACATGACAAATATCATATGGGACCTCTATGTGCCACCCCCAGTTCCTCTCAGCTATTACTGATCAAGCTAGATAATAAAGATCTCATTTGATATTTGTCACCTGTGAAGTATGGACCAAACCAATTTCTCAATGTTTAATACATGATTTTAATCTTTGTTTAGTTTACTCGATTTAAAATACAGAAAATAAGCGTGCAATAATATGTCACATCCTGATTTATTTTCAAAACAAGCAAAAATAAATCAAAAGGAGGATATGTTCACTTAAAAAACACAATACATCCCCCCTCCTGTTTGCACAATGTGAATGGTTACTGTAAATACAGTATGAACTTGCTATACTCATTGATTTCCATTTGAATCACCTTTATGGTCTCCAATGACTTACAGATGCACTCTGGAACTCTTCCATATGTTGATTACCTTTATATATTTGTATAGGCCATGCTATGTATCCTATAAAACTTCAATAAAAACTTACTTGAAAAGTGAAATTACACAATATGCAGCTTTTAAAGGCTGAAAAACAATGACCAAAGCATCCTTTCTCAACCAGGATTTCATGGAACCCTAGGGTTTCTCCAAAGGTTGCTAGGGGTTCCTTAAAACGCATCTCCACCCATAAAGGGGAAGCTCTGCTGGTCTGCCTCCCCTCCACTGCCAAATTTGATACCTTTTGGGGGGGAGCGGGACCTGGTTTTGACGGAAACCCACTCCCGTCTCAATTTACCACGGCAAACTGAGCCGGAACTTGGACCCCCCTCAGCCTTTTGGAACACTTCACAGGTCTCAGAAGACTGCGGCCCATTTGCGCAGTGGGCTTCGCAGTAGGAAACCGGCTGTGAAGCCACATGGATTCACTGCCAGTTTACCTTAGTCAGGATGGCGGCCCCAGCACCCGATAGCCGATTGAAGAATTGGCTGGGGTGAGGACAGCGCTTGATGTCTGGTCAGGAAAGTGCCCTAATATAAAAAGTCTGCAGCTACAGTATTTTTAGCTGACTTTAATTTTTTTTTTTTTTGGGTGGGGGGGCAAGGAGCAATTTCTCCCTCTTAGTGTCGGTTCACACTACTCCGACTTGGGACGTGACTTGTGTGCCCTCAAATCGCCCCAAGTCGCTTGTCATAACAAATGCAATGTAAATGAATGAGAGCCGTCTTAATATGTACTAATGAAGTCGCTCTGACTTCAGAAAAGGGTCCTGTACTACTTGTGGCGACTTGTATCCGACTTGTGCCCATAGACTTCAACGGGAGTCGCCTCCAAGTCGGATCCTTATCTTTTGTCAAGCTACTGTGATCAGACTTTCCAGGAAGAAGAAGGAAAATTACCCAGGAATTCCCCACATTGCAGCCACGCCTCCACTTCCTATACTTCCTATATACCATTATTCCTATTATGATTATTCCCAATATCATTAATCCAATATACCATTACTGATACGTGGCACTGGTGGACACTGATACGTGGCACAGGTGGACACTGATATGTGGCAGTGGCACTGGTGGACACTGATATGTGGCACTGGTGGACACTGATACGTGGCACAGGTGGACACCGATACGTGGCACAGGTGGACACCGATACGTGGCACAGGTGGACACCGATACGTGGCACAGGTGGACACCGATACGTGGCAGTGGCACTGGTGGACACTGATATGTGGCACTGGTGGACACTGATACATGGCACAGGTGGACACTGATACGTGGCAGTGGCACTGGTGGACACTGATATGTGGCACTGGTGGACACTGATACATGGCACAGGTGGACACTGATACATGGCAGTGGCACTGGTGGACACTGATACGTGGCACTGGTGGACACTGATACGTGGCACTGGTGGACACTGATACGTGGCACTGGTGGACACTGATACGTGGCACTGGCACTTGTGGAGTAAGTAAAAAAAAAAAAAACAGGAAAGGGAAATTAGGTCACAACACATCATATTCTGATTGGCCAAATACAAAGTCGTCTATCATATAAGTCGCTTTAAATAATTCACAAGTCGCGCTAACAAGTCGCCCCGAAATGGGGCGACTTAGGATCGTAGTGTGGACCGGCACTTAGATAAGTTCTCATTAACACCAATTATCTTTTTAGGTATCGATTAGAAGAGAATTTTCCTGTTGACAACAAATGCACGGAAACATTCCTCACACTGACCATCACACCTACCTACAGGGAGTTGTAGATAATATAGTAACTATTACCAGGGGTCCTCCAAGACCAGAAAGTTATCTCAAGGATTCTCCATGTTAAAATGCTTCAAAAACAATCAACACTGTTCTAGCACAGGGACCACCGAAGGTTTTTTTTTTTTTTTTTAGGCAGCCAATCAATATAGGTGTGTCCACATAAGCATTACCTTGTACGCAGATGCACTCACTCCTAAAAATTAAGCCAATGGTCCTCAACTACGGTCCTCAGGGCCCACTAACAGGGCAGATTTTAAGTATTACCTTGGGGAGATGCCGACTAGAGTGCTGCAATCACTGAGCAGCAAATGAGATCACCTGTGATGTAATTTAGTTATCTTGCAAACCTGGCCTGTTAGTGGATCCCGAGGACCGGAGTTGAGGACCACGGCTTTAGACCAGTCTTTCTCAAACAGGGTTCCTACAGAGGTTGCTAGGGGTTCCTTGAGCTTTGAACAAAGGTGGATCTTGCTCTCCCACCTATGCTGACCATCAATTTTAGGGACAATTTTCCCCTGGCAGAGGACACTTCTACGCTGACCAGCAATGTAAGTGGGCACTTTTTAATGGACCACTAATGTAAAACAGCATTTCTCCACTGGCTTCTAGTGTAAGGGGACATTATAACACAGTCTGTTTTTTTTCTGGCAATTATTTTTATCCATTCTGCTCCGGGTGTCAAAATCTTAGGTTCCACCACATACTTTATTATTTTGTTTATATCCATATATTAGCTTTTGAAGGGGTTCCTTAGGAGTTGGAAATTATATCAAGGGTACCCCCTGTTGGAAACCGGTTGAGAAAGGCTGCTTCAGATAATAGTACCCAATCAGAATGTTTTTGGTAAAACCAATTAATGGCCTAGTTCTATCTAATGCAGACGGCAGTCAGAAATAGTGATAGAACAGGGTAATAAACTGTGTTCATAACTTTTTTCCCCAGATAAAAATAAAGAAATGTGTGAAGACCATCCCCCCTTTCCCCCTTCTAGCCCCCCCCCCTCTCCATTAGCTGAAGGCTCGTGTCTATTGTAGAGGGTAAAGCTGGCCATACACTAGTAAAATGTATTTTATAGTTTTTCTTAAGAACATTCATTTGATTTTCTAATCGTTAGTGGGGTCACAAATCAACGTTCATTTACGAATGCGAGCAGGATGCAAATTTATAAAAGTGTATGTGGTTTTGGTTTGAGGAAATCCATTCATTTCAAATTGGCTGTTAAAGGGAAACATTTTAAAGTACTTTTGGTCGACATTCACCAAGTCATTAAATGTACAGAATTTTTGTTTGGAAATCTTCTAGTGTATAGACAGCTTTACTCATGGTAGTCTCTGGGGTGGTCAGATTATTCCTCCACACCTGCCTGCCCTCGAAAGTATGTAACTTTTATCCTGTTGCCCATGACGGCTTAACAGTAAACCCAATCCTAGATGCAAAGCTACACTGTTCACATGGCGCAACCCCATGGGAGAAGCAAAGCCTCAAACGGAATTAATCTAATAGAAATTAGGAGACCCGACAACTAGTTCACGAGTAAAAGATGCAATCATAAAACAACCAATGACCAGCTAATGATCAATCTGATTTTCCATAAAGACGAAACATCATTAGTGCAGGGTTCTCATTAGCAAAAGGCATTAGCAGTCTTCGTGATCACAGAGTGGAGGTCAATGTGTCAAGTCATTGTGTTAAATCCTCGATCGCACATATGATTTACATCAATTTAGAGGAAAAACATACGATTTTCAGTTGGTGGCCATTTGGATCTTCTAAGCCAGTGGCGGTCCACTTTCTAGATATATGAGGCCTCAGGTGTGGCCCCCAACGGATCACACAATGCTCAGTGACTATTCATTAGCAGGGACAGAAGACACAACAGGATATAGTAGGACTATGGGCATGATATAAGAGCTGGTCAGAGACTATGTGTACGATACAAGAGCTGGTCAAAGACTGCAGACACGATACAAGAGCTGGTAAGAGACTGCAGACACGATACTAGAGCTGGTAAGAGACTGCAGACACGATACTAGAGCTGGCAGAGACTGCAGGCATGATACAAGAGCTGGTCAGAGACTGCAGACATGATACAAGAGCTGGTCAGAGACTGCAGAAACGATACAAGAGCTGGTCAAAGACTGCAGACACGATACAAGAGCTGGTCAAAGAATGCAGACACGATACAAGAACTGGTCAGAGACTGCAGACACAATACAAGAGATGGTCAGAGGCTGCAGATACAATACAAGAGATGGTCAGAGACTGCAGACATGATACAAGAGCTGGTTAGAGACTGCAGACACACTGCAAGAGCTGGTAAGACTGCAAACACGATACAAGAGCTGGTCAGAGACTGCAGAAACAATTCAAGAGTTGGTCAAAGACTGCAGTGCAGACACGATACAAGAGCTGGCCAAAGACTGCAGACACGATAAAAGAGCTGGCCAGAGACTGCAGACACGGTACAAGAGCCAGTCAGAGACTGCAGACACGGTACAAGAGCCAGTCAGAGACTGCAGACACGGTACAAGAGCCAGTCAGAGACTGCAGACAATACAAGAGCTAGTCAGAGACTGCAGACATGATACAAGAGCCGGTCAGAGACTGCAGACACGATACAAGAGCTGGTAAGAGTCTGCAGACACGATACAAGAGCTGGTCAGAGACTGCAGACACGATACAAGAGCTGGTCAGAGACTGCAGACACAATACAAGAGATGGTCACAGACCGCAGACATGATACAAGGGATGGTCAGAGACAACAGACACGTTAAAAGAGATGGTCAGAGAAAGCAGACATGATGCAAAAGATGGAGTACAAGATGCCAGGGATAGGTCCTGAAAGGCAAATATGTGTCCCTATTTGGGTTATGGAACCTTTAAAGGGGGGCGAAAAGAAGTCCAATTGGAGTACTCAAAGATTCTCACCCATGCAGGGTGAGGGACGTTGAGTGATCTCATAGGGAGAAAGCTGACTTGCAGCTTTTTTAGTTCATTCCTCAACTGGGACCTGGAATTCAGAGACTTATTGAGATTTTTGGGTCAAAAAGAGCTTCCAATCCTGATTACAGGTATTTCAGCCCTGTACAGGTTAACCTGCCTGCAAGAGAGGGCTGAAAAGGGCAGGAAGCTGTCAGCAGGTGTCTGTGAGGTTTTGAGCGGACGATGACACGATTGTGAGAGGACTGTGAACTACAATATATTGTCAAAAGTATTGTGACGCCTGCCTTTACACACACATGAACTTTAATGGCATCCCAGTCTTAGTCCGTAGGGTTCAATATTGCATTGGCCCACCCTTTGCAGCTATAACAGCTTCAACTCTTCTGGGAAGGCTGTCCACAAGGTTTAGGAGTGTGTCTATGGGAATGCTTGACCATTCTTCCAGAAGTGCATTTGTGCGGTCAAGCACTGATATTGGACGAGAAGACCTGACTCGCAGTCTCCGCTCCAATTCATCCCAAAGGTGTTCTAGCAGGTTGAGGTGAGGACTCTGTGCAGACCAGCCACGTTCCTTCACCCCAAACTCGCTCATCCATGTCTTTATGGACCTTGCTTTGGGCACTGGTCCTAATCATTTGGTGGAGGGGGGATTATGGTGTGGGGTTGTTCTTCAGGGGTTGGGCTTGGCCCCTTAGTTCCAGTGAAGGGAACTCTTAAGGCATCAGCATACCAAGACATTTTGGACAATTTCATGCTCCCAACTTTGTGGGAACATTCTGGGGAAGGCCCCTTCCTGTTCCAACAGGACTGCGCACCAGTGCACAAAGCAAGGTCCATAAAGACATAGGGGGTCACCAGGGCAGCTCTCAGAAAATTCGGGGCCCCTTACAAAGCTTTAGGCCTGGGCCCCCCAAGGCTTGACCACCAACATTCCCCAGGGCCTCGCAGCGCCCCTGCACCCACATGGAAAGAATGCACCAAGGGCAGGTGCTCCTCCCATCTCCTGACCCTGCTGAGGGGCTGGGCCCCTCAGGATGCCTGGGCCCCCTACATGTGTATGGGGTGTCCCCCCTTGATGGCTGCCCTGGGGGTCACAGATTGGAAACCAGGGTTGTAAGCATTCTTAAATTTTATGCAATCATCATGTCACTTTTTCTGTTGAATCTCCATCAGACTAAGCAAAAAATTAGCTCCTTCCATGGCTGGCTTGCGTTGTACAGTGCGCAGCAGATGCACAGATGCGAGATATTAAAGTCATGCTGAGCTATGCACAGATGCAACATTATCATCATGCTACGCTGACAATATAAATGCTGTGCAAGGAAGTGACAGCCAGACCAGAGCATTAATATAGGTACGCTGTATCACGCCGCTCGGACAGTACGCCACGGGGGGTTTGCGTTGACCCCGATGCTGGAACCAGTCCAGCCATCGATCTGCAGAAAATGTAATTTCACAGGAGGCACCTGCTGGCTAACGATAAGCCAGTCCGGGGCGTCAGAGGTGGGATGCACGGGAGGATATTCACAGGGAAATGCGCACTTCAGCGATACGAAGGAAGCCTTGCTTCTATGTCCTCTCCATGGCTTAACCTTCCTGAACAGCTTTGATTCGCTAATTTGAGCCAAGCCAAGCGTCGCCAGAAAAGGAGCCGGAGAAGCGGGGAGGACAGAGAAGGGAGATGGGGATAGAGATTTGCAGATAATGCTGTGGGTAGGATTTAAAGATTGTTGGACAGAAAACAAAGGAAACCCTACAGACTTTCAAATGTCCTCTGGGTCTGATCAACGTGGCTGTGCGCTGTATACTGCATATACTGCATAGTATCCACTTAACCACTTGAGGACCGGAAGGATTTGCCCCCTTAATGACCAGGCCCTATTTTGCGATTCGGCACTGCGTTATTTTAACGGACAAGTGCGCGGTCGTGTGACGCTGTACCCAAATAAAATTGACGTCCTTTCCTTCCCACAAATAGAGCTTTCTTTTGGTGGGATTTGATCACCTCTGCGATTTTTATTTGTTGTGCTATAAACAAAAAAAGAGCGACAATTAAAAAAAAAAAATAATATAAAAAAAATTATATATATATATATATATATATATATATATATATATATATATATATATATATATATATATATATATATATATATATATACACATACACACACACACACATATACACACATACATATATATATATATATATATATATATACACATATATATTATATATATATATTTTTTTTTTTTTTCACATTCTGCTATATGACAATCTCCAAAAAATTAAAAAAATTAAAAATCAAAATTTAACATTTTAGGCCAATTTGTTTTCTGCTACAAAAAAAAAAAAAAAAAAAAAAAAAAAAAATCACAATAAGGTGTATCTTGATTGGTTTGCACAAAAGTTATCACTTCTACTAACTACAGAAAAGATTTATGTCATTTTTATTGTTTTGTTTTTTTTTTTTTTACTAGTAATGGCGGCGATCTGCGATTTTTTGCGGGACTGCGACATTGCGGCGGACAGATCGGACCCCTAACTGACATTTTTGACACCTTTGGGGGTACCAGTGACATTACTACAGTAATCAGTGCTAAATATATTCACTGTTACTGTAATAATGACACTGGCAGGAAAGGGGTTAACCCTGTGGGTGATCAAGGGGTAAAATGTAAGCCTAGGGGAGTGATTCTAACTGTGAGGGGGGCGTGGCTTCTGAAAAGACCATAGAGACATGTGATTCTATATAGAAGGATCACACGGGCCCTATAGTTATTGCAGGGAGAAGAACGGTCGGCTGTGTTTACAACAGCCAAACGCCCTTCTCTCTCAGCGGGGATCGATAGCGGGTGTCAGGCGGCAATCGGAGCCATCTGACCCATGCATCGGCTTCCCCGCTGCCGAGTGGGGGCGGGAGCGCGCTCACCCCCTAGCTTCCCGCGCGCGCCCGACGTAGACCTACATCGGTTTGCGCAGGAGAGCCTCCCTGCCGCAGTAAAAAGGCGGTGGGTGGTCGGGAAGTGGTTAAGGACCTATTCGGACATTTCTCTCCTACATGTAAAAATCAGCATTTTTTTTTGCTAGAAAATTACTTAGAACTCCCAAAAACTATATATATATATATTTTTTTTTAAAGCAGAGGCCCTAGAGAATAGGATTGCGGTCACTGCAATTTTTTATGTCACGTGTTTTCTGTGCAGCGGTTTTTCAAACTCTTTTTTTAAGGAAAATATACACTTTAATTAATTAAAAAAAAAAAAAACTAAGCACCTATTTGCATGGACACATAAGGCTGACATGTGGGGGCACTTACTGCCGGTTCACACTACCGCGACTTGTCAGGCGACTTGGTCGCCTGACAAGTCGTGCTCCATTCTGTGCTATGGGAACCGTTCTCATAGGAGCGACGCAAGACTTAGAAAAAGGTTCCTGCACTACTTTTGACCGAAGTCGGAGCGACTTGCATTGACTTCCATTATGTGAAGTCCATGCAAGTCGCGGTGCACGGCGACTTCACTAGTCGCCCCCGAAGTCGTGTCGCCATAGTGTGAACCGACTCTTAGACGCAAAAAATAAATAAATAAATAAAAAAAAATGTAGAGAGCCCCTAACAGAGGCGTAAAAAGGTCCAGTGCGCATGAGGCCTTAGAAGTTCAAAAATACTTTTCAGGCTTTTGTATCAGAATCTGTAAAATGACGGACTCCCTGGATTTAGAAATTGGATGAAAGGATTAGCACTGGGAAATATACTTTTTGGAAAGATAAGTTGTGCATTTTATATACAAATAAATATGTTATATATATTATATATATATATATATATGATATATGAGATATATATATGA